>NC_140381.1:2220000-2225000 GCF_054491055.1 Hypomesus nipponensis | reverse complement strand
TATGTGCATTTAGTTAGTATATTGTGTATTATTTATTGTTATCTGTAATTTAGGAAGTTTCACTTATTTAAGCTCAGCATAGATGTAAATGATGTTTGGTTGTACTTATGTGTTATGTTATGCCAGGTGCCTGCGTTGTCTTGTGTTATGAATTTCAGTGCCCAATCTGTTGTTGTGTGTACCTGACAAATAAAAGACTTGAACTTGAACTAAAGTGTGTATTTGTTTATTTAGTTTAACTGATTTATGGTTTGCAGTGGTTTTTAGAGATTTACATTTACATTTAGTAGACTTTAGATTTTTGATGTGCTTTGTTTTGGTTGAGGGGCAGTTCTATGGGCGTATGTGAAGCCCTCTGTGACATGCTTGCGTGTAAAAAGAGCTATAAAATACATTTGATTTGTTTTGGTTGCTGTGTATTTGTTTCACTTTTTTTGTACCTCCTGAAGCACAATGGCCAATGACATAAGGGACCTATTGAAGTGAGGTGGGGGTGGGCTACCTGGCCAAATTCTACCTATGTAGGTGAAGCCAAGAGAACGAGGAAGCCAAGCAAGAGAACGGGAAAATCAATAGAATGAGGATCTAAAGAAGTAGAAAGCCAAGAGAACGAGGAAGTGAACGCAGCTGTTAGAGGAGCGTCAACGTACAGATCAGGTAAAAGAGTATTATGGGGGAAGCTACTAAACTGGTTGCTAACGTGTTCTGTCGATTTCTAAGGATTACGGAGGGAGAACTGCAAAGGCGACTAACAGTACAAAGTAACTTATTTTGGAGCCCCAAATAGAACTAATTGTAAAATATTTTTTTTCATTCAATAATTTCTAAGAGGTGTCCACCACAACATACACAACATACAAGTCCTAGAACAATCCTAGTTGAGGAAATATGATAAATTCTATTCAATCCGAGATCTGTGCCAATAAGGCCAGGCAACATTACACCCTAAAGGGGCTATTTTTTTCCCTTTACTCCTATCAAAATGAAACTTTACACAATGAAACTACCCATGAAAAGTAACGGGTTTTGTATTACAAGTTTCTTTGAAAATGAATTTTAATATGAGCTGTATACGCTAATCAAATATGCCCAAAAATACACCCAAATAGGCTAAACTTTTTCCGTTACTCCTACCACAATAAAACTTGACATAGTGAAAGTATACATGAAAATACTTTTTTTGTATTACAAGTTTCTTTTGAAATTAATTTTAATATGCACATGAGCTCCACACTGATTGACTATGTCCTAATTTGAATAGGCAGAAACACCGCTTTTAGACTGGCCTCTACACACAAGCCTCCCCAGGTACCAAGCCGGGCAGTTTTCATGTGCCCTTAACTGCTTAAAGACTTCTAGAAATACCTCTACGAGCCTTTTATTAAAGTGTGATATTTTATAGTAATTGCTTTCGTCTGATTCCTTGTGGGTGTGCGCGCGCTGTTCCTCCCGCTCAGAACGAACCTTAAAAAATACGTTCCTAGACTTACAAACTAGGTGACGAGGTTGGCTCAGCACGCATATATTTGTTGTGTGTGTGTGCAGGTGTGTGTGTTAGTGTGTTAACTCATGAGAAGACACCCAGGGAAGCACAGATCACCCAGGCGGGGGTTCCAGTTGTGTGTCTGGTCTGGGGCAGATTCTGGATCTTGCACCGCGGGCACATCACCTGACCAGGAAAGCGTGAACACATCGGCTGCTAAAAAGGATTTGATGGTGAGAACATTTTTTTAAATGTTGATACATACAGTTTTTAGTACTTGCCTAAAGTGCAGGCTTTAGGCATGTGAACCTTTGGTCCGTTTTCAGGAAAGCTGATATTCTGGATCAGAAGGCTGTTGTTTTCGACCTGTCTGATTAACCCACCCCACGCGCAGGCTAACTGTATTAAAATCGCATCCCTTTGAACCTATACATTAGTAGGCTATTATAATAAACCTTGCTTCCGCTATGGAGTGTAGAGAGTCACTGCACAGGCTAGTACTAATACACATGTAAACATAAGAGGGAAAACTCTGAGTACAACAATAATACTTTATTATTACAATTCATAAATACGGTACAGCATACAGCCAGGCACACTGAATTTACGGCACACAGTTTAGAGCACCCACATTTAGATTTGTATGCACTTCATTTTGCGGAGAATATCTCAACTGTTTTAGACTAATGCCGAATACCAATTCTCTGTCTTACCCCTGGCCCTTACCCCTAGCCCTTACCCCTTACCCCCAGGGCCGGCGCGAGTACCTGTTGATTAACGGACGCACTTTAGTATTTGGCGCCCCCCTCAGCCTGTAGCAAGCGCCGGCCCTGCTTACCTCTACCCCCAGTGGCGGTCCTAGCACATTGTGCGCCCAGGGCGAATTTATCACTTGCTACCCCCCCCCCCCCTCCCACAGATCATCCAGAGTCCCATAAATGTAATATTTTCTAACTCCACAGGTTGCTCTTTACAGCCGCAGCAGCTGATGATAGAGTGCCCCCCTGTGGACAAAAAGGAGTAGTGCATCCCAACAGAAATATGCTAAGTTATAGCTCGCCTCTGTGTCTGTGTCTGTGTCCGTGTTTTACACACAATTGTGTGTTTTTTACACACAACTGTATGCGTGAGGAGGGGAAGGGCTGGAGACCCCCCAAAAGTTTCAGTAGCCCCCCCCCCCCCCCAAAAAAAAAATACAACTTTTTATTTAAAATGTTTATATTTTAAATCTAAATTGGTTAATTTCTCCTCCTAAAACCCACTAGAAGACACTATTTTTTTTTTCTTCTGGGGGAACATGGCCCCAGACCCCCCTAGTTTTGCTGGGTCACAGGAAAAATAATAGGTTTTATCTAGGGGCTTAGCCCCCCCAAAAGTGGGAACCTAGATTTGCCCCTGTGCTGTATGCATGGGATGCTATACTGATGCTCACAAGGTTTCTATCTTATCTGCATTTCAGCCTGAAGTGGTTCTTTCTCATACAGCTCTCTCTAGGTCAACACACACACATCATATCATAGCCTCCGGTGTTTCATCTCACATATTTATTTGGAACGACCTGTTATACCGTCTCGGTTTGGAACGGGGGAGGGGAGGGGAGGGGAGGAGTGTCAATGTGTGTGTGTAAAACACAATAGAAACACAATTACTGAAGAAAATCATGACTTAAATTTATTTTTTACAATATATGTATATATTGCAGTTAAGGAATCGGGCTACTAATCAGAGGGTTTCCGGTTCGATTCCTGGCCAAGCGAAATGACGTTGGGTCCTTGTGCAAGTCACTTCACCATACTTGCCTTGGGGGGGGGATGTCCCTGTACTTACTGTAAGTCGCTCTGGATAAGAGTGTCTGCTTAATGACTACATGTAAATTAAGCTTATGTCAAACAGTATAGCAAAAGCAGGTGATAGGAACCAAAACACCACAACATTCATGTATTTTGTTTTAAACAAAGTCCTTCAGGAGGCACAATCAGTTACGTAACAGCTATCAAATAGCATCTAGCCTCTAATACTTGAATCAGACTACTAGCGTCTGTGGATGTGGATGACTTGCTGACAGTTGGGACAGCGATGTTCCACGTCCTGGCAGGAGTCGACACAGAAAGGGATCAGACAGCAGGGCCAAATGCTGGAGATAAAGAGAGAGAGAGAGAGAGAGAAAGAGAGAGAGAGAGACAGAGAGAGAGAGAGACAGAGAGAGAGAGAGACAGAGAGAGAGAGAGACAGAGATAGAGAGACAGAGAGACAGAGAGAGAGAGAGAGAGACAGAGAGAGAGAGAGAGAGAGAGAGAGAGAGAGAGAGAGAGAGAGATGTTTTTAGTGTCCCATGTACACGTTTGTGTGTTCATGTATGTGCACGCATATCTTTGGTGTGTGAGTGTGTTTCTGTGTGTGTGCAGGTGTGTGTGTGTTCACTCACAGGAAGACACCCAGGATAGCACAGGTCATCCAGGCGCTGACTCCAGGCTTGCGTTTGGTCTGGGTCAGAACCTGGACCTGGCACCGCGGGCACATCATCTGACCAGGAACTTCTGAAGGGATTGGTTGCTGCACCACCACCATTGGCTGCTGTTGCTGCATCACCATTGGCTGCTGCTGCTGCATCACCATTGGCTGCTGCTGCTGCATCACCATTGGCTGCTGCTGCTGCATCACCATTGGCTGCTGCTGCATCCCCATTGGCTGCTGCACCACTGTGCAGAGAACCACACCTCAGAACCAGAACTAAGACTTCAGAACCAGATTTGAACCAGAACCAGACCAGAGAACCCATAGAACCAGGGCAACAGAGACAGTGTGCTAGACAGTGTGACTGGTCGGACAGCATTATCTCTAAGTTTCAGCCTGGCATCAAGTGTGTGCCCACTGTTAATGTATGTGTGTTTGTGTGTGTGGGGGTGTGTGTGGGGGTTTATGTTAGATCTGTCTTGTGACATCCAAGTGGAATGAGGATTTACTGTGAGTGAGTGAGTGAATGAGTGAGGAAGGGAGGGAGTGTGTCTCACCAGAAGTTTGTGTGGTGCAGACCTGAGCAGTAGAATGCATTCCTGGAAGAAGAATCAGAAGTATAACACACACACACTGAAACACACAATATAACTGACACTGACAGGGGCACCTCACTGACAGGGGCCCCCGAATACGAATAGAAATGCTAAACCTTTTTCTTTTTTTTCATGGTACCCAAAATTCCTGGCGGCGCCCCTGAGCATGTGAAAGTGAGTGAGGGAGGGAGGGAGGGAGGGAGGGAGGGAGGGAGGGAGGGAGGGAGGGAGGGAGGGAGGGAGGGAGGGAGGGAGGGAGGGAGGGAGTGAGGGAGGGAGGGAGGGAGCGTGTGAGTGAGTGAGGGAGTGAGTGAGTGAGGGAGGGAGGGAGGGAGGGAGGGAGGGAGGGAGGGAGGGAGTGAGTGAGGGAGTGAGTGAGTAAGTGAGGCAGCGTGTGAGGGAGTGAGTGAGGCAGCGTGTGAGGGAGTGAGTGAGGCAGCGTGTGAGGGAGTGAGTGAGTGAGGGAG
>NC_140381.1:2200000-2217500 GCF_054491055.1 Hypomesus nipponensis | reverse complement strand
TGACAGCCGGTATGTGGCGCAAGAAGGGCAGCCTCTGAAAGACCCCGAGGCGACGGTCAAGGAAGACTTTTACCCGTCCTCCGGGCTAGCGACCGCGGGATTCCGGTCCGCCAAATACACAACGGAAGAGTGGCATTCCAACAACTACTCCATCCTCCACCAAGCCGTTAACGACCGGAACCATGCCGAGAAGATTTGACGCAAGTTGAAAGCGTTCTGCACCGCGGAGGCTTGTAGCGTGTGTGTATTTGTGTGTTGGGTGTGTGTGTGTGTGTTTCCTCCTCCCTGATCCGCAGTGGCGGTTCTAGACAAATTTTACTGGGGGGCCGGAAACAAATGATATTTAAACATTAAATACTTTAATTTTCCTTAAAATCATACAAACTGCTCTGGCTCTCCCTCTTCCAGCTCCTCAACTCTCTCAATACCTTGATATGTTTCTCTAACTTTTGTATTTACTGGGGCAAAAAAGGCTGCAATGTCCCTTCCTCGTTTCATGATGACTACTAGAAAAAGAAAAAAGTGTAAAAAAAACAATTAACAATTAACCCATTTTTGTATTTTTTATTTTTATTCAGTCAGCTCAGCGGGGCCACAGGGGGGTCCAGGGACATTTTTACAGGGGCACTGGCCCCTGTAGGCCCCCGTGTAGAAACGCCCCTGCTAATCCATGATGACAGACTAGGTGGTGCCCTAACTCCACAGGTTGCTCTTTACAGCAGCAGCAGCTGATGTTAGAGAGCCCCCTGTGGACAAGAAGGAGTCCACAGTCCCAAAAGAAATAACTTATGGGAGAGAGAGAGAGAGAGAGAGAGAGAGAGAGAGAGAGAGAGAGAGAGAGAGAGAGAGAGAGAGAGAGAGAGAGAGAGAGATGAAGGAGTTGTCTATGTGTGTGTGTAAAACACAATAGAAACATCATTATTGAAGAAAATAATTATTTAGTATTTATTATAATGTATTTTTCACAATCTATGTATATATTAAGCTTATGTCAAACAGTATAGCAAAAGCAGGTGATAGAAACCAAAACACCACAACATACATGTATTTTGTTTCAAACAAAGTCCTTCAGTTGGCACAATCAGTTAACAGTCATCAGATTGCATCTAGACTAATACTTGAATCAGCTTACTAGCTTTCTGTAACCAGCAACAGCAAACTAACTTCACATCATATAGCATTAGCCGCTACATTAATTGTCAGTACACACATTGTGTGTGTGTGTGTGTGTGTTCACATGCGTCTGTGGATGTGGATGACTTGCTGACAGTTGGGACAGCGATGTTCCACGTCCAGGCAGGAGTCGACACAGAAAGGGATCAGACAGCAGGGCCAAATGCTGGAGATAAAGAGAGAGAGAGAGAGAGAGAGAGAGAGAGAGAGAGACACACACACAGAGAGAGAGAGAGAGAGAGACAGAGAGAGACACACACACAGAGAGAGAGAGAGAGACAGAGAGAGACACACACAGAGAGAGAGAGAGAGAGAGAGAGAGAGAGAGAGAGAGAAAGACAGAGAGAGAGAGAGAGAGAGAGAGAGACAGACAGACATAGAGAGAAAAACAGAGAGAGAAACAGAGAGAGAGAGAGCGAGAGAGAGACAAAGAAAGACAGAGAGACACCGAGACAGAGAGACAGAGAGCGAGAGACAGAGAGATGTTTTTAGTGTCCCATGTACATGTGTTTGTGTGTTCATGTATGTGCACGCATATCTTTGGTGTGTGAGTGTGTTTCTGTGTGTGTGCAGGTGTGTGTTCACTCACAACAAGACACCCAGGGTAGCACAGATCACCCAGGCGAGGGTTCCAGGTGTGTGTTTGGTCTGGGTCAGAACCTGGATCTGGCACCGCGGGCACGTCATCTGACCAGGAAAGTCTGAAGGCATTGGCTGCTGCATCACCACCATCGCATGCTGCTGCATCATCATTGGCTGCTGCTGCTGCATCATCATTGGCTGCTGCTGCTGCATCATCATTGGCTGCTGCTGCTGCATCCCCATTGGCTGCTGCGCCACTGTGCAGAGAACCACAACTCAGAACCAGAACTAAGATTTCAGAACCAGATTTGAACTGGAACCAGACCAGAGAACCCATAGAACCAGGGTTCTACCCTGAGAGCAAGCAGAGCAGAGGAGGGGGGCGGAGTTAAGGGTTAAGAGTCCACAGCTGCAACCAACCAAATAACAGGATTCTTTTTACACTTCACACACCTCACACATACACACACAACTCTCACACACACACACACACACACCCAAGGTCAGTAGTTCTGTTATGGGATGAGGAAGTCACTGCCATACATGTTAACAGAATGTTCCAGATTCTTCTTACATTAAGAAGAAGAACGTTTGGTAGTGGTCAGCAGTTAACACACTTCCTTAAAGGTATAACACCAGTTATCATACCCTGAACCAGGAAGGTCCACTGTGAAATGTGTGTGTGTGTGTGTGTGTGAGAAGGAGTGTGAGAGTGTGTGTGTGTGTGTGTGTCTCACCAGAGGTTTGTGTGGTGCAGACCTGAGCAGTAGAGGGCATTCCTGGAGGAAGAATCAGAAGTTTAACACACACTGTAACACACACACTATAGTGTACACACACTATAACACACACATTGTAGCACACACACTGGAACACTCACCCACTATAACACCCACTATAACACACACATATACTACAACACAGACATATTATCCAGTCAACACTCACTGCTGTGGGTAACAACAGCCCTGGTTAGCTTGTGGTCCCTTGCACTGGATCAGGGGACTGGTTATACAGCAACTGAACTTATTCATAGTCACTCTGACCTGTGTGTACATGTGTGTATGTGAAAGTGTGCATATGTGTGTATGTGAAAGTGTGTATATGTGTGTATGTGAGAGTGTGTATATGTGTGTATGTGAAAGTGTGTATTTGAAAGTGTGCATATGTGTGTATGTGAGAGTGTGTATATGTGTGTATGTGAGAGTGTGTATGTGTGTGTATGTGAGAGTGTGTATGTGTGTGTATGTGAGAGTGTGTGAAAGTGTGTATATGGGCTCTTTGATGACAGCACTTTTCCCGCAAGGAAATGATCGTCTAAAACAAATCTTTTCTCTTTTCCCCTGGACTACGTCCTGTGTGTGTGTGTGTGTGTGTGTGTGTGTTGTTACCAGGTTGTGCTGCAGCATATTGGGCAGGGTACATTTGGGGCTGATAACCTGGCAAAGAAAGAGAGATTTACATGTAGTCATTTAGCAGAAGCTCGGTTGCAAGTTGTTGGTTGTCCATGTCTGTGAATGGCAGTGTATCTCTGTATGTGTGTGTATATGTGTGTGTGTGTGAGTGTGTGTTTCAGGGATGTTACCAGATGGTGCTTTGCTGGTGGGCTGAGTAGGAGGATATAGAGGAGGCTCAAAACCTTAAAAAGAAAGAAGGAAAGTGAGAGAGAGAGAGAGAGAGAGAGAGAGAGAGAGAGAGAGAGAGAGAGAGAAAGGAGGAGATGTTGAGTAAGTGAGTAAGAGAGAGAGAGGAGGAGATGTTGTGTGAGTGAGTGAGCATGTACGAGTTACTGTGAACATGTGTGTGTGAGTGTGTGTGTGTGTGTGTGTGTGTGGTAGTCCTCACCTGCTTGGGGAGGGTAGACTGGGTTTGTGAGGGGGGGTCCAGGATAGGGTGGAGGGGTGAAGTCCTGGGGGGGGGGCTGGTTCTTCTCCATACTTGTGGGGGGAGGGGGGAATTAGGGGGGAGGAAAAAGGGAGAGAAAGAGCGAGAAGGCGAGGTAGAGGGATGATGGATAGAGTTATTATCCCACTGAGTCAGACACACACACACATAAACACACACACATTAACACACACATAAACACACACACATTAACACACACATAAACACACACACATTAACACACACATAAACACACACACATTAACACACACATAAACACACACACATTAACACACACATAAACACACACAGAACGCCAGGATGTTTCTATTGACAGGCTGAAATGAGGCAGTTTCGGATGCTATGTTTTGACACCAGTGTGACTGGTCAGGCAGCATAGTCTCTCTTCAGCCTGGCATTGAGGGTGTGCCTACTGGTTATATATGTATGTGTGTGTGTGTATGTGAAAGAGAGTGTGTGTGTTAGAGAGAGAGAGAGAGTGTGTGTGAGAGAGAGAGAGAGAGAGAGAGAGAGAGAGAGTATGTGTGTGTGAGAGAGAGAGAGAGAGAGAGAGAGAGAGAGAGAGAGAGAGAGAGAGAGAGAGAGAGTGTGTGTGTGTGTGTGTGTGTGGGTGGGTGACATAGACTGGGTTTGTGTTTAAGTTAGATCTGTCTTGTGACATCCAAGTGGAATGAGGATGTAGTGTGTGACAGAACTGGATCCAAGAGAGAGAGTCAGTGGAAGTCAATATCACAACACCAGTTCATTCTCAACAATGACCAGAAACAATTTGAATACTTTCAATCCTCTTTCCATAGCAGATATGATCACATTGTTTTGCATAGGAGCCAAACAAACACTTCAGCACTTGTGAGGAGACAACACAGTCCTTCAACCTGTGACAACACCAAGGTCAGCTTCAACCTGGAAACATACTTTTCTTTTCAGGTCTACCAGTAAAGTCAGATTATCACCATCTACACCCCATTTAACATTCTGATATCACGGAACACCATCAAATAAAAACTCTGTCAGACATGAACACACAGACGTCTCCAATCTAAAACAACTATTCATCTAAGGTCAGTCATTAACACAATTTTGTCTATGCTGAAGGAAATTCCCAAACAGAGATCCACTCTGATCCCCTCTCCCCAGCCCAGCTATTCCCAGCTCAGTGCCCCCTAGCCTGGCCACAGTCAGAGCCTCAGTCCCTTACCTTGGTATGTCCTGGTGGAGGAGGAGACGAGTAGAGAGGTGTTACCACCTGCGAGCAAAAGAAACTGAGACTGTGAGATGAGGAAGGGGGGAAGGAGACATAAAGAGATAAAGAGGGAGGGACTGAGAGAGAGAGAGAGAGAGAGAGAGAGAGAGAGAGAGAGCGAGAGAGAGCGAGAGAGAGAGAGAGAGAGAGGGGGGGGGACACTGTAGAAGTGCTGAGTGCTTACCAGGTTTATCTGCATTACAGCCTGAAGTGGTTCCTTCTCATTCATCTCTCTCTACGTCAACACACACACACACACACACAGGTGCGCACATACACATGATACGCTGGTATAGATAAGAGTCCATGTTTATTAATAGTGATAAGTCATCATTCTTAAGAAACAGGTTCTGACTGCAAATGTTTCCGACAGCTACGTCACTAGACGCCAGGAGAGAAGATTTGTTTTCACATGTGGGTGTGGCACATTTGTATGGGGAGGGCGGACAAGGAAATACAGTCCGATTTTCAGAGAGTTCTAGGGATTTTATCCCAGCGCCGGTTGCGCGGTTTAAAGGTTGCACATTTACGACGTTAGACTGGTACGCGAGTCACGAGTCCAACTGAGCTACTTTCTAGTGAAGTCTTATCAGCAGTTTTTGAGTGTGTGATTGTATGTGTGTACTTCCACGCAGCCTATCATAGCCTCTGGTGTTTCATCTCATTTCATTTGGAACGACCTGTTAGACCGTCTCGGTTTGGAACTTGTCCAACTGGTAACCAGGCAACGCAGTCCAAACACACAAGGTGCCCACTTCTCCAGCAGCAGCGTCTGATATTACGCTGCTCGGTCAAACTTTACAATATTTCTACGGCAGTGTTGTTCCTGATATTATACATCACAGACTTAATACCAAATGTCGGAAATTTCGGAACTTTTGGTGTCCAGGCCTCATTTTGACAGCCGGTATGTGGCGCAAGAAGGGCAGCCTCTGAAAGACCCCGAGGCGACGGTCAAGGAAGACTTTTACCCGTCCTCCGGGCTAGCGACCGCGGGATTCCGGTCCGCCAAATACACAACGGAAGAGTGGCATTCCAACAACTACTCCATCCTCCACCAAGCCGTTAACGACCGGAACCATGCCGAGAAGATTTGCCTCGAGTCGAAAGCTTTCTGCTCGGCGGCTGAGGCCGAGAGTCTGCGCGCACAGTCGGAGGGCACGCGGCACCTGGGAGAGAGACTTCAAGACATCCACTTCTGGAAGTCCGAACTGCAGCGGCACATCGAAGAGCTGGTGGCCGAGACGGACCTCCTTCTAGGTCTAAAAAGACGGCTGGAGAAGGCGCTGGACACCACAGAGATACCCTTCGCCATCGCCACCGACAACCTGAGCTGCCGGGAGCGGCGGCTGGGACCGGACCTCGTCAAAGACCGCGTGGAGGAGGAACTTATCAAGGTGAGATGTGTCCGTTTATCGGTATAACAAGTAAATACGTTGATCATTTACGTGCTTGAGTGACACAATTCAGTTTGAGTTTATAAATTGAGTTGGTTTGACCGTGTGTGTGTTGTGTGTGTGTGTTTAGGAGGTGGACCTCATCAAAAGCATCCAGTCGCTGCTGAAGAGAACTCACAGTCAGGTCGTCAGTCAGATTAAGTGAGTCACAAGCGGTATCACTGTTCAACAGCGCCCCTAGCGGTAAACAAATGAACACGTCTTGTTGTCAATTTCTCTTTTCAATATTGCTTGCTTTATATAGCCCAGCTAGTTGTATAAATGCAGTCAGTGTGCGTGTGTGTGTGTGTGTGTGTGTGTGTGCGTGTGTGTGTGTATGAGCCAGGAGTAACAGAGAAGCTAAGCAGACCCTGGAGCTGGACTGGTCTGATAAGGAACAGGCCTACAGCCTGGATGAACAGTGTGGGCGCTTGAACAACATGAGCACACACACACAGTACCACGCCAGCTCTGCTGCAGCACAGGACCAGTGAGTACACACACACACACACACAGTACCACGCCAGCTCTGCTGCGGCACAGGACCAGTGAGTACACACACACACACACAGTACCACGCCAGCTCTGCTGCAGCACAGGACCAGTGAGTACACAGACACACACACACACACACACAATACCACGCCAGCTCCTCTGCAGCACAGGACCAGTGAGTACACAGACACACACACACACACACACACAATACCACGCCAGCTCCTCTGCAGCACAGGACCAGTGAGTACACAGACACACACACACACACACACACACACACAATACCACGCCAGCTCCTCTGCAGCACAGGACCAGTGAGTACACAGACACACACACAGTACCACGCCAGCTCCTCTGCAGCACAGGACCAGTGAGTACACACACACACACACACACACACAGTACCACGCCAGCTCTGCTGCGGCACAGGACCAGTGAGTACACACACTCCCCCCCCCCTCAGGGTGAGTAACGGAGAGGCGTGGGCTGGCTCCACGCGGGCGGGCGTGGCGGGGGCGTTGCGTGAGGAGCGGGCCAGCGCAGAGCTGCGGGGCCTGGGGGGCCGAGTGCTGCAGGACACGGCTGAGGACCTGCGTGCCCAGAGCAGCTGCGTGGAGCGAGCCTTCAGCCAGCGCTGCCAGGAGATCAGCCTCGCACACAGCCAGCTGGAGACCCAGCTGGGGGAGGTAGGAGGGGGAGACCAGGGGAGGTAGGAGGGGGAGACCAGGGGAGGTAGGAGGGGGAGGAAGGAGGGGGAGACCAGGGGAGGTAGGAGGGGCAGACCAGGGGAGGAAGGAGGGGGAGACCTGGGGAGGTAGGAGGGGGAGGAAGGAGGGGGAGACCAGGGGAGGAAGGAGGGGGAGACCAGGGGAGGTAGGAGGGGGAGACCAGGGGAGGTAGGAGGGGGAGATAGGGGGAGGTAGGAGGGGGAGATAGGGGGAGGTATAAGGTATGTCAGTGTCTGTGAGTCCAAATGAAAGAGAAGAACTGAAAGACGATGTGAAAGTAAACTAATTTGTATGTGTGTATGTCTCTGTGTGTGTATGTCTGTGTGTGTGTGTGTGTGTGTGTGTGTGTGTGTAGGTCCTGCAGCAGGTGGGGGCCCAGGAGAGGAGTGTGTTGTCCCTGCAGCAGAGTCTCCAGAACACCCAGCCCCCGCTGAGGGTTGCCCAGACCAGGCTGCACCTGCGTTCCTTCAGGCCCGGCATGGAGCTCTGCAGAGACCCCCCCCAGCTCAGGTACTCACACACACACACACACACACACACACGGACACATACACACCTCACACATGGACACACACACTTTACACTCTACCTTCATTTTCCCATCCCCCTTCCTCCTTCCCACCCCTCTTCTTCCCACCCCCGTCTCCCCCTTTCTCTCTCCTCTACCGTCAACCCTCTCCCCCCGCCCCAGCCTGGTGGAGGAGGAGGCCCAGATCCGGGCCACGGGGGCCAGCCTACAGCAGCAGCTGTCTGGGGCGCGGGCCTCTCTGGCCTCCCTGGAGCAAAGCCGCATGGTTCTGGAGAAGGACCTGGGCTGTAAGAGGCACTCCCTGCTCATCGACCTGCACAAGTGCCTGGCTCACCGTGCTCGCTACCCCTCTGTCACCGCCCTGTCGGGACTCTGAGGCACCACACACACACACACACACACGTGTCTGTGGGTGTTCTGGTGTGTGTGATTGATATATGATGCCCATGTGATAACGTTGGGCTGTAGTGTGTGTGTGTGTGTGTGTGTGACAAGGGTGTTGTAGTGTGTTTGTGTGTGTGTGGTTGTCTTGAAATGTTTTTGTTCAGGACAAACTAGGTTTGGTCACGTGTGGCTTCCCGGCTGCGTGCAATATCTTGTTGTGTAGTTGCTGCTGTTTTGTAGTCCGAAATAAAGTGTGTGTGTTCCTGAGGCGTGCAGTACCTGTGTATGGCCACACGGGGGTGGGGGTGAGCCAGAGTCTGGCTCAGGTAGCAACAGGTCTTTGTGAAGAAGATATCTGCTGTTCACTGACATGGAACAGCCAATCACAGCAGACGCCTCGTCAGCGATGCATGATAATCCACCGCAACAATGCTTGTGTGTTAGTGTGTGTGTATGCGCTTGTGTGTGTGTGTATCTGTATGTGTGTGTGTGTGTGTGCTGTACACGTGTTTGCATGTGAGTAGGTGCTACCCCAGTAGGAGCTCCCTCTCTTTCTCTCTGTCTCTCTCTCCCTCCCTTTCTCTCTGTCCCTCCCTGTCTTTCTCTCTATCCTTCCCTCTCTTTCTCTCTGTCTCTCCCTCCCTTTCTCTCTCTCCCTCCCTTTCTCTCTCTCCCTCCCTTTCTCTCTTTCCCTCCCTGTCTTTCTCCCTATTTCGCTCTGCTGTCCCTCGACTCAATCTCCTGTAGCGCTCCTTTCATCTCCACCCCTCAAAGTAACACACGCACACACTTGTGTCTATCGGGATGGAACTGCATCACATCTGAAATGTCGTGGAGATCAGAGCCTCGCCTCAAAGGCTTCTGGGAGTCTTTGTGATTGGCCACCGTTGGAGGAAAAAGATATCTGAGTCGTCTCTGTGTCCGACTCCTCCGTGATCTCCTCCCCCTCTCCCCCTCTCCCACCAGAAGACCCTGCACCACCTCCACTCAATCACCTGAAAAGACTGCCACCACCACCCCCCTACCTCCCACCCCCCATCCCCCCTCAGTCTGACGGCCAGAGGGCTGAGACCGGCCTTTGTCTTCCAGGTGTCAACTCACACAAAGGCTTGGAGCTGTGTGTGGGCTAGGAGTGTGTGTGTGTGTGTGTATGTGAGAGAGAGAGAGAGACAAAGTGTGTGTGGGAGAGTGTGTGTGTCTGAGATGTTACTGATGAAACTTAGAAGGTGTTTTTCATAACAGTCTGATCTCTGATAATATCCTGGTTTGATGTGTAGATAAGTACAATATATGCGTGTTGTGGACTTGAAGTGTAGGGAACATAAGAGAGGAGGCAGCGGGAGGGAGGGAGGGATGGAGGGAGGGAGGGAGGGAGGGAGGGAGGGAGGGAGGGAGGGAGGGAGGGAGGGAGGGAGGGAGGGAGGGAGGGAGGGAGGGAGGGAGGGAGGGAGGGAGGGAGGGAGGGAGGGAGGGAGGGAGGGAGAGAGAGGGGAAGAACACAGGTTCAGAAATAGACCAAAAGAGAAACAGATAGAGATGGAGCGAGGGAGGCGGAGAGACCAAAACACAAACGGGTTGTGAGAGAGACAGACCAAAAGAGAGAGAGATGGAGCGAGAGGGAAAGAGAGAGAGAGATGTGTTTGACAGTGAGTCGTGTTTCCCAGCTCCCGGATCTCTGAGTGAGCGTGTGCTCTGTGTGTGTGTGTGTGTGTGAGAGAGAGAGAGAGGACGCGTGTGTGACATAATAGAGACAGTATAATTCGGTTGGCTCTGGGATTTCTGGTCATTAGATTGTGGTTTCTGGTACAGAGTAATGGGAATGATTTGATTTGTGTGTGTGTGTGTCCTGGTTTAAGCGTGTGTGTGTGTCCTGGGTTAAGCATGGTTAATGTTGATGAGGATTTGGACCTCGATTACTCAGCAGATTTGCACGGTTGGTCAATCCCGGGGAGAGATAACACATGCACACACACACACCATGCACACGCACACACACCATGCACATACACACATGCACAGACAAACACACCCAGTGCCTCAGGTTGGTTCAGAGACAGCCTCACTGTCTGCAGTCACGTAGGCTACTGGAAACACTGTCCACAGAACAACATGCTTCGCTTCTATGCTGCAGTGGAGAGAGTCGAGGAGAGAGGGAGGAAAGAGAGAAGAGGAACAAGGGAGGAGGATGGGAGAAGAGGGGGATGGAGCAGGAGAAGAGGACACACTTAGACACATTGTTGTTAAGTTGTGTGTGTGTGTGTGTTTGGATCCAAGGTGAGAAACGTGTTCAGATCTTGAGATCTGGTGAAGAGATCACACCTGAGGCATTGCCACGGCGATGGTGATGAGGAGGAGAGAGACAGAGCTGGGAGATGAACGGCAGAAGGAAACTATGGAGAGCGATAGAGAGAGAGATAGATAGAGAGGATTAAGAAAGAAAGAAACCAAACTAGAAGACGAGTCTCAACCCTCCATCCTGTCATCCCTCCATGCTGTCATCCCTCCATCCTGTCATCCCTCCATCCTGTCATCCCTCCATCCTGTCATCCCTCCATGCCGTCATCCCTCCATCCTGTCAACCCTCCATGCTGTCATCCCTCCATGCTGTCATCCCTCCATGCTGTCATCCCTCCATCCTGTCATCCCTCCATCCTGTCATCCCTCCATGCTGTCATCCCTCCATCCTGCCATCCCTCCATCCTTCCATCCCTCCATCCTGCCATCCCTCCATCCTGCCATCCCTCCATCCTGTCATCCCTCCATCCTGTCATCCCTCCATGCTGTCATCCCTCCATGCTGTCATCCCTCCATGCTGTCATCCCTCCATCCTGTCATCCCTCCATGCTGTCATCCCTCCATCCTGTCATCCCTCCATCCTGTCATCCCTCCATCCTGTCATCCCTCCTCTGCTGTCATCCCTCCATCCTGTCATCCCTCCATCCTGTCATCCCTCCATCCTGTCATCCCTCCATGCTGTCATCCCTCCATGCTGTCATCCCTCCATCCTGTCATCCCTCCATGCTGTCATCCCTCCATCCTGTCAACCCTCCATGCTGTCATCCCTCCATCCTGTCAACCCTCCATGCTGTCATCCCTCCATGCTGTCATCCCTCCATGCTGTCATCCCTCCATGCTGTCATCCCTCCATGCTGTCATCCCTCCGGCCCTCACAGCCCCTCTCCTCTCTCCTGCCTTGTCTTTCATACCTGTAGGGGAGGATGGAAGAGAGGAAGGAGGGAGTGCAGGTTAGAAGAAGACTGGATGTAAAGGATGAATGTTTAATGACGTTTAGAAAACAATGAACGTGTGTGCGGGGGGGAGGGGGGGGGATCATCAGAAGTTTGGTCTCTGTGCATGTCCGACATCCATAGAGGTTTTGATGCCCTAATGTGATCATTAAGGAGCAGCTGTATCATTCATCTGTGGCCCTCCCTTCATTTCACTACCTCCCTTCTCTCCTCTCTTCTATCCTTCTATCCTCCCTTCTCTCCACCCTTCTCCTCTCCTCCCTCCCTCCCTCCCTCCCTCCCTCCCTCCCTCCCTCCCTCCCTCCCTCCCTCCCTCCCTCCCTCCCTCCCTCCCTCCCTCCCTCCCTCCCTCCCTCCCTCCCTCCCCTTGTACACACCCAGACACACACAGACACACACAGACACACACAGACACACCCATGTCACATCCACGCATGGTCGCCAGTCCTGTTTAACCAGGGAGAAGTGGTCTGTGTTGCAGGAGATCTCACTGGGCTGTTTATACACATACACACACATTCATGCATATTCACACACACACAGTCACACACACAGACACACAAATGCACACGTTCATACACAGGCACGCACACAATGCATACACACATGGTCACAAACACAATCACACACACAGATGGGAAAAGAAAGTGCAGTCTAAACTACATTTCCGTGCTTCACTGAACAAACACTTTCTTTCTGACTCTCTCTCTCTCGCATACACACTCTCTCTCACACACACATGCAGAGAACAATGAATGAATGATGCAGGTTTTGTGGACCTTGGACGCAGGGGGGAGGTGGGAGGATCAGAGAAAGGAAGAAAAGAGAGTGATGGATGAAAAGAAAAAGGAGAGAGAGGGACGAGAGAATAAGAGAAGTCCATCCATTCACTTTAGATGTCACTTTTCTATCTATCTGTGTATGTATCTGAATGTGTGTGTGTGTGTTTGAGAGTCTGCGGATGTGAGTCAATGTGTGTGTGTGTGCAGGTGCACATGTCTGTGTGTGTGTGAGTGGTATTACTGTAATTTCCACATTAATATGTTAATCTCTTGGCTAGTCTGAAGACAACCTTGCTACGCTTCAACAATCATGGTACATAGTTTCTTGTCAAATTCATGGAACTGCAACATCAATTAGAAAGAGAGGGAAAAAAGCGAGGGAGAACTTAATTAATAATCATTAATAATAATGATAATAATAATAACAAGAAGGAGAATATACATTTGATAATGTTTTTGTTTTTTTTACTTACACACATTATTGTTACATCTGTGTAATATGTTCAGTCCCAATGTAACATGTCAGAATATTAGTTAGTTAGGTAGTTAGTTAAGGAAGTGTACATATCTGAATACATCTATATAGGTGTGTATAAATGTAAACTGCAGTTATAAACTTGTGTATTGAAGTTACATGTACAGTATGTGTATGTTTAATTTGCGTGTTTGTCTGTATGCGTCTGTATAAATACAGCTATGTATGAGGGTGGGATTTATATAGATAAGAAAATATTTCTCTAATTCCACGGTTGCTTTGGCAATATGCACATTTGTTATTTCATGCCAATAAAGCCTATTGAATTGAGAGAGAGAGAGAGAGAGAGAGGGAGAGACAGAGAGAGAAAGAGAGAGAGAGGGAGAGAGTTATATCAGAACAATGTCAGGTTGTTGACTGGCCCTCTGTGACATTTGAAACTTTGTCCGGCAAGGTTAGCACAGTTAAGCCTCCAACACACACACACACACACACACACACACACACACACACACACACACACACACACACACACACACACACTGATCTTCTGCTTTGTTTTGTTGGACCTATGCAGCTCTGCTCTTCATTTGTGACCAGGAAGAGTGTCTGATGCTCTCTGACTAGTACACAAGCATCAGTGGAAAGAGATGGAGGAAGATGGAGGACACTAAGGGGAGAAAGAGATGGAGAGAGAGAAGATGAGACAGAAAAAAGAATGAGAAACAGAGATAAAGATGCAGATAATGAGAGAGAGAAACAGGGTTGTTTGTCCTTGAACAGAAACCCTCATTGATTTGTACCTTATCAACAGCTACACATGCACACACACACACACACACACACACACGTACAAACACTGCTACACCCCTGATAAACATCCCTTCTCCCTCCCAATATTGACCATCCTGGAGGAGAGGAATGGGAGGGCAGGGGTTACCTCTGCCTCTGGTCTGATCCGGATTAGAATGAAGTTACACCTTAATAAGATTTCTGTCTGAAAATCTTTTCTTACTACCTGGCTGTATTTTGTGAAATAGTGTTTGTGTGTGTGTGTGTGTGTGTGTGTGGTGTGCTAAGGACTCCCTGTGGGAGGGATCAGGAGTTGGGATGGACACACATACTCACACACACACATACTCACACACACACATACTCACACACACACACACATACTCACACACACACACACACACATACACACACACTGCATCGTGAAGAGACCAGGTTAGACTGAGACAGGATGAATATAACCCTTTATTCCAAAGTTAACTAGTACTAGAACATTCAGTAACCAACAAAAAACGTGTTTATAGGCAAGCCAATGATGACAAAGCATCAACGACGCAACACAGAAACTAACTCAACCCCCAAAACTATTTTTAGTCACATCATTGACTTCGTGTGGTTGAGGTTTAATTGAATTCCATATTAATTTAATCAGCCAATCAGCGCACGGTTGCTAGGTAAAACAAAGGTGAAACAAAAAGTTTCACCTTTGTTTTTGTTTGGGGTCTCACAGTGAAGGACCCCTGAGTGGATGGTTCACAGTTGAGGTGACCTGGCAATTGCCTGATCAAAAATGTTATTTACAATGAATCACTGAGATGGTGCTGCTCTCTCTCTTTCTCTCTCTCTCTCTCTCTCTCTCTCTCTCTCTCTCTCTCTCTCTCTCTCTCTCTCTGTTCTGGCACATGATTGGCTAAGTCATGTAGCCCAGCAACCTTTTTTTAAGAGCATCGCACCCTGGAAAAGTGAGCAACAGACCACATTTTAACAAAGACACAAACACTGAGCACGTTTAGAAAGCACTATAGCATCAGTCCACAGAAGACAGGAGGTCACGTTTTTCTGTCAAAGCGTCGAGTCACATCTCAGACGGATCCGTCAGCAGAAGCTTCCGGTAGGTTTCTTTGAAGAGCGCACTGGAGCGATCGTCGGCACAGAAAGCCACTTCACGTAAACACATGTCGTCGTAGGACACAGACTGTCTCAGAAGGTTAACAGAAATGAATATATCAAGTTACACAAGCGGAGGTACACAGTCATATTATGTCATTGGTTTGAGTGCAGTGGAGTAACTGAAGTGTTGTTTGCCTGTTGGGGTGGTGCAGGGGAGCCCCCTGTAGTGTCAGAGAAACTTGGGGTGAAAAACTGTGACATAACTACTGTTATGGGGTCAAATGGCCGAGCGGTTTGGGAAGCGGGCTATTGTAATCACCCTACTTGCCTCGGGGGGGAATGACCCTGTACTTCCTGTGTGTCGCCCGGGATAAGAGCGTCTGCCAAATGACTAAATGTTATGTGTTTCTCCCTGGACTGCCCTGCAAGTGATCGTGTGCAGTCTTTTCTTTGTTGACCAAATTCCAGATGAACTTTGAGTTCTAATTTCTGTAGGTTCTAGAATCTGTACAGGTTCTACTGTAGTTTGTTGGCCAAGTGTGAGTTCTAGGTTCAGGATAAGATGGTACTGGTGTTGGTGAAAGAGGAAGAGATAAACAGAGACGGAGAGAGAGATAGAGACCTTTGGTTGTGATAATTACATTGTGGGCCATATTAATTATCTGTATGAAAGGCACTTGGCAGAACAGTGAGATGGCGGGGAGGGGGGTTAGAAGAATAGATAGACGGAAAGATGGAAGCATGTTAATGGAGGGATAGAGGACTGGAGGAGTGGAAGGGTCAGGAACGTGATGAAGACCCAGGAGAGGACAGGAGAAGAGAGATGGACAGATCGTCAGAGGGACGATCAACCATCTGCAGTTGACTCATGCTGCAGATCCACGGCAGACTGCTGTCACCACCCTTCCTGTCACTCCCTCTCTCCTTCATCCCTCGCTTTCTCCTTTCTCCTCCTACTCTTCCTCCCTCTACTCCTCCGCCTCCTAGGCATGACTCCCCACACCCCCTACCCACCACCAACAGGAAGTGGTCACGAGGTCTGGCTTCCTGTCTGGGTTCAGAGCTCTCGGTGGGCAGCGGAGGCGGAGGAGGGCGGGGTTGTCAAGGTGCTGGTCTCCATGACGAGGGGCGCGGTGACGGATACCGCGGCAGCCGGGAACAGGGATGGGGAGGGGTGGGGGGTGGAGCCATGGGAAGTGGGCGCGGCCAGGAGGTGGGGGGAGACCTGTAGTAGAGACAGAGAGGGGGAGGGGGGAGAGAGATAATGAGAGAGGGAGACAGAGAGAGAGTTCACAGCATGAATTGGCGAATCACAGTCATCCTGTCACCCTGAGGGGTTTGATTCCACCTCTAGATAACAGCAACAGAAGGCAACACACACATACAAACACACACACACAAACACACACACACACACACAAACACACACAACTTGTTCTGACTGTCACGTTGAGCAGATTGGGTGCAAGCTGTTTCCATATCTCTCTCTCTCTTCCTCCCACATCCCTCACACGTGCACATACAGACTGTGTGTGTCACACACACACACACACACTTCTCCCTCGTCATAGCCCCCCTCATGCACTCCGTACCTGGCAGCTCAGGGGGATGTGTCCATTGCAACCCCCCTCCCCCCCCCCCTCCTCCTCCCCCCTCCGCCCCTCCCTGCGCCCCCGCTCCGGCCCTCCGGCCGCGGGGGGTGAGGAAGGAGGAGTCGTGGGTGGTGGTCTTCTCCGTGGCTCGCCCGGGGGTGGCGCTGGGGTCTCCGTCCTCCACGCCGTTGGTCTTCCTCAAGCACAGAACCTTCCGGAAGCTCTGCTTGAAGTTGTCGGACAGGAAGCCGTACAGGAGGGGGTTGGCACAGGAGTTGGCGTACGACAGGATGACAGAGAAGAAGTAGATCCCCGCGGTAACGCTGGACTCTGGGATGATCACCACCTGGAGACAAGGAGGGGGGAGAGGGTTGGATACGGGAAAGTGGAGCGCAGGTGTGGGTGGAGAGGAGGGCAGGTGTAGGTGGAGAGGAGGGCAGGTGTGGGTGGAGAGGAGGGCAGGTGTAGGTGGAGAGGAGGGCAGGTGTGGGTGGAGAGGAGGGCAGGTGTGGGTGGAGAGGAGGGCAGGTGTGGGTGGAGAGGAGGGCAGGTGTGGGTGGAGAGGAGGGCAGGTGTGGGTGGAGAGGAGGGCAGGTGTAGGTGGAGAGGAGGGCAGGTGTGGGTGGAGAGGAGGGCAGGTGTAGGTGGAGAGGAGGGCAGGTGTGGGTGGAGAGGAGGGCAGGTGTGGGTGGAGAGGAGGGCAGGTGTGGGTGGAGAGGAGGGCAGGTGTGGGTGGAGAGGAGGGCAGAGGAGGGCAGGAGTGACTGGAGAGTGACTGGTGGAGAGGAGCGGCACTGACCAGGTTGACCATGTTGATGATGAAGAAGGGGAGCCAGCACAGGACGAAGACCACCACGATCACCACCACCATGCGGGTCACCTTCCGCTCCGAACGCCTGCGCTTGGTGAACCCTGCCCTTGCCCCCGACGACTTCACCTGGAGGGGAAGAGAGGGAGGGGGGAAGGAGGGGAAGGGAGGGGAGGGAAGGTTGCAAGGTTTATAAATATGGATTTCATGTGGAA
>NC_140381.1:2187500-2197500 GCF_054491055.1 Hypomesus nipponensis | reverse complement strand
GGGATGCAGCGCGCGGGCTCTGGTATACATACCGTCCGGTTGACCTAAAATATTGATATTGATCATGCGCGGGGTCCGATATTCAACAGAGACTACTAGGCCTACCATATATGTTTAATTGAACAAAACAAATGCATACGTTCCCAAACGGATAGCCCGTTGAAATACAATGGTGAAAACACCTTCGTTTGCGTTCCAAGCAGGTACTAGAGTATTCAGAACTACATTTTATCGGTTTTTCAGAATTTGCATGCAGTCTGCACTATCTTGTGTACCCATCCACAGCACCAGAAGTAGCGCAAAGCAGGATTTCTTTTGAACTCTTTAACACCAACGAATTTGAAGTAGGTTTCTGCTTGAAACTCACCAAACGACGTCAGGCGGTAGACTATCGATGAAAATACTCCTCCGCACAGTTCAGACATCAAACAACTCTAGGGTGTGGACTGATCAAATAAAATGTCATACTAATACAAAATTATATTGTTATATTGGTGTATGGGAAGAAAACTAGAATTCAAACGTGAATATTTCAATTCTTCATCCTTCTGTCCATAATTCTTCTCATTTCTTCATGTGGTCTTTCTCTGACGTGAGTCGGGATTTGCCTGCCAACCGTCAGCGACCATCTCAGTCTCCCCCGCTGTCCATGGTGGTATACTGTTAGTCTCCACTTAACGGCGTTACGGTAACCGGTGTTATTGGTAAACTTAATCTGCTCTTCCCGTCTTGCTCAATGTAGGCCTACTTGCTCCTGGAGACAGTCCAGGGTTTGATAGAAGACCGTGTACCGTATTGCCTGCTCTCCCTTCCCTTTCCGTTAAAATTCCGGGGGGCGTCCCGTGGCCGTGGGAGGGGATCAGAAACGAGTCCACGGTCGGATAAAAAGTTCATCTGAACGCTCGAGGTTGTTCCAGGTAGCTTAATGTTTCATCACAGCAAAACCGACTGTTTCACTTCCATATTCACAAGCAAAGTATTTTGCTTGCCTGCCTGTCTGCCTGCCTGCCTCGTGCTCATTGCCTGCCGGGTTCTGATTAACGGTCGGTAGAGGGAAGTTAATGGAATGTTGATCCCGAGCGCTGATGGGAACTACCGAGCCTCAACACAGACAGAACGCTCGCTCGCGCTCGACTTTGGCACTCTCCCGTTAACCCGCGCGCTGCACCGGCGTTCTCACCTGCGTTATCAGGGTATTGAATGGAGATACGGTCTGAACTATTCTCTCTCTCCCCCTTTCTCACTGTCTCTCCCTCCCCAACCTCTCTCTCACTCTCCCCCCATTCTCTCTCTCTCTCTCTCTCTCTCTCTCTCTCTCTCTCTCTCGTTCTCTCTCTCACCCCCCTCCCTCTCTCTCTCTGTCTCACCCCCCCCCCCTCTCTCTCTCTCTCTCTCTCTCTCTCTCTCTCTCTCTCTCTCTCTCTCTCTCACCTTCACCCCCCTCTCTCTCTCACACTCTCTCTTTCAACTCCCCCCCCTCTCTCACCCCCCTCCCTCTCTCTCTCTGTCTCACCCCCCCCCTCTCTCTCTCTCTCTCTCTCTGTCTCTCTCCCCCCCTCTCTCATTCTCTACTCGGCGGTGTTACAGGATGCATTTGACATCTCCATCGAGTGAGTACAGCTTCCTGCTGGGCGGCACCGGAGAGACCCATGCCTCCGTTATGCAATCTCGTTCTCTGCGGGGGCACAGTTGTGCGTTTTCCCACCGCGCGTGAGCATCGTCTGGGGTTGCAAACAGGCACGCACGCACAATAGGTAGGCTACATGCACGCTCTCTCATGCACTTATTTGTGCGACACACACACACAACACACACAGACCATCGCCACCTTTCTCAACATTCAATTTGCATGTAAAGGCTTCGTTGGCATTGTACGACTGCAATTACTGATTCGATCTTTCTGTCCCTTAATTCTCACTCCCCACCTCCACCCCCCCCCCCCCCTCTCTATCTCTACAGGTTAATCCCCCCCACCACACACACGCACACGACCTAAAAGAGAACAACTAGAGGAATATTCGTGAGATGAATATAATTCTCTGGTGTGAACTCTCTTGCGCTCCCCAGTGTTGGAGCAGGGGAACAAGAGACCCGAATTACACCCAATTAGACAGGCACTTGATCACATCAACCCTTTACTCTGTCCGATGAAGAACGCACACACACACACGCACACACTCACATGTTCTCACTCACATGTTCTCACACACACACACACACACACACACACAGTGTTAGAAATGTGGTTGCCTCCAGGCTGCCCCTGGGAGGTCCCCTCTCTGAGTTCCCTCTCTACTACAGAGACCAGCCTCAGGCCCCTCTCTGAGGCCAGCCTCAGGCCCCTCTCTGAGGCCAGCCTCAGGCCCCTCTCTGAGGCCAGCCTCAGGTCCCTCTCTGAGGCCAGCCTCAGGCCCCTCTCTGAGGCCAGCCTCAGGCCCCTCTCTGAGGCCAGCCTCAGGCCCCTCTCTGAGGCCAGCCTCAGGTCCCTCTCTGAGGCCAGCCTCAGGCCCCTCTCTGAGGCCAGCCTCAGGCCCCTCTCTGAGGCCAGCCTCAGGCCCCTCTCTGAGGCCAGCCTCAGGTCCCTCTCTGAGGCCAGCCTCAGGCCCCTCTCTGAGGCCAGCCTCAGGTCCCTCTCTGAGGCCAGCCTCAGGCCCCTCTCTGAGGCCAGCCTCAGGCCCCTCTCTGAGGCCAGCCTCAGGCCCCTCTCTGAGGCCAGCCTCAGGCCCCTCTCTGAGACCAGCCTCAGTCCTGGTGATGCCCCTGTGTGTAGTAGTCTCTCATAGTATTACATTGTGTTGTGTTGTGTTCAATGATGTTGATTATATTGTGTTGTGGTGTGCTGTTTTTTTATTTTATAATTATTTATTTAGTCATTTAGCAGACCCTCTTATCCAGAGCGTGAGAGAGAGAGAGAGAGAGAGAGAGAGAGAGAGACAGACAGAGAGAGAGAGAGAGAGACAGACAGACAGACGAACAAACCAAGAGGAGATGAAGAAGGGATGATCATGAGGGGAAACATCCATCCCTCAGGGACATCTGAGGAACAACATGGTTTCATTGATTACCCACAATACACTGTGACAGGAAAAGGAAACCGAGATGAAAATGAGAGACCTCGCCCGCAAGATTGAACAAGATCGCAAAAACGATTTATGGCACTTAAGAAAAAAGGAAAAAGGAACATTTCCCTCCCAGAGGGTCCAAGGACTTGTTCTTATCTAGCACACTGTGTAACCCAACACACACATGCACGCACAGTCACACACATCCACTGTTACACACATGCCAACACACACAAGCCCCACAGTCACACACATCCACTGTTACACACATGCCAACACACACAAGCCCCACAGTCACACACATCCACTGTTACACACACGCCAACTCACACACATACACACAGCCACATTGAGCCTGTTTTCGTTTACCACACACACACAAACACACACACACACTCAAACACACATACAGCAACCATGCAAGTGCTAAGGCTAGCTGCAGGTTGAGATGCAGGTCAGTGCTAACAAGAGCCAGATCTGTCTCCCTGTTCACACGCCTGGATGAACCCATCACTTCTCTTTCTTCTCTGCCCCCTCATCCCTCACTTCCTCTCCCATTCACCTCCCGTGGGGGGGGGGGGGCACCTGCCAGGTGAGGGCTGAGTGACAGGTGAGCGCACAAGGGGCGGGGTCTTGGCCCATCTCCACGGCAACCCCCAGAGCGATGGTGGGGTGACCTTACACAGCCGTCAGAGGAGATTACCCTGAGGGTGTGAGAGAGAGAGAGAGAGAGAGAGAGAGAGAGAGAGAGAGAGAGAGAGAGGGGGGAGGGAGAGAGAGAGAGAGAGAGAGGGGGGGGGGGGTGAGAAGGAAAAGGGAGATTTTGACTTCAAAAAGCTTTTATTGAGAAATAAAAACTCCCACATAGCAGCTACTTACACCACCTTAGACATGACAGATCCCAACTACAGTGAGAGGGAGAGGGAAGGAGGGAGAGAGAGAGGACATGAGTGAGTGTGATAGAGATGAATGGATAAAGGGAGGAGTAAGGGAATGATTAGATCTGTATCCTGTTATTATCTGAACTGTGAAAAAAAGGGTAAGATAAATATACACACAAACACAACAAACCCTCTCACACCAGGGGCGTAGCCAGAACCATCTTTAGGAAGGGTTAGGCTGGTAGGCCTAGAAAAATATGCATAATATGCATTCTGCACCCGGTGCAGAATTTTTCGGAGATATTTTAGTTTTTCGGTAGGCCTGTGCATATCCAGGCCTACCCATTGCTACACCTCTGTCACACACACACCAACAAACATTCTTACACACACACACTAACACACACTAACACACACATATACACAAATACGAACACACACACGCATGCACTGAGGGAGTGGGAGAAAAAGAGAGCGATAGATTTTCTTCCTCCTCTCCTCTTTCTATCCTTCTTTTCTCCATCACCCTCTCCCTCCCCTCACCCTCACCACTCCTTCCCTCTCCACTGCCGCCTTACCCCTCCCCTTCTCTCCCTCACCCCTCTCTCCCTCACTGCTCTCCCCCTCTTCCTCACCCCTCTTTCCCTCTCCCCCCTCTGTTGTTCTTTTTGTTCCAAGACATTCAGAGCTCCCTGTGTCTACCATGGGAAGCACAACCACAAGATGACCTCAACAAGACCGCAACACAACCTCAACATGACTGCAACAAGACTGCAACACGACCACAACACAACCGCAACACGACCGCAACAAGACCGCAATACAACCTCAACACAACCGCAACACGACCGCAACAAGACCGCAATACAACCTCAACACGACCGCAACAAGACCGCAAAACAACCTCAACATGACCGCAACAAGACCGCAACAAGACCGCAACACGACCACAACAAGACTGCAACACAACTTCAACACAACCACAACAAGACTGCAACACAACCTCAACATGACCACAACAAGACTGCAACACGACCACAACAAGACCTCAACACGACCGCAACAAGACCGCAACACAACCTCAACACAACCGCAACAAGACCGCAACACAACCTCAACACGACCGCAACACAACTGCAATGCACAGGTCCACGCACACACATGGAGTAACTTACCAGTGCAAAACGATCACTAATCATAAATCAATACTGGCCCAAAAAAAGGGAAGTCTTGTGAACGCTTGTTCCAAATGAACTCTCCTGAAGTATTTACTTACAGATGTGGAGACAACAAGGAGAGAGTGAGAGAGTGAGAGAGGGCAGAAGGAGGAGTGTGTGAAATGCAGTGTTGCAATGACGGGAGCGACGTGGGGGAGGGATGGGGGAGGAAGGCATAAGTTAAAAAACAGATTGTTTTCTCAAATTCCACAGATTCTATATTTGGAGTGCCCACTCCTTGTCTCCATCTTTCTCACTCTCTTCCTCTCTTCCTCACTCCCTCTCTCTTCCTCTCTTTCCGTCTCTCTCTCCCTTGCTCTCTCTCTCATCCCTTCTTTCCTCGACATGCTCTTGCTGGCTCCCACACTCATCTCTCAGGACAGGCTGTTACTCTCACTCACACTGTCAGTCCCCCCCTCCTCCCTCTCTCCTCCCCCTTCTCCCTTTCTCCTCCCCCTTCTCCCTCCCTCCTCCCCTCCTCTCTCCTCCCTCCCTCCTTCCCCCTCCTCCCTCTACCCTCCCTCCAGACCCACACCAGACCCAGGCCCCACTGGACCCAGACCCAGATCCAGGACCAGGACCAGGACCAGGACCAGGACCAGGACCAGGACCAGGACCAGATCCAGGACCAGGACCAGGACCAGGACCAGACCCACACCAGACCCAGACCCAGACCCAGGACCAGGACCAGACCCAGACCCAGGACCAGGACCAGGACCAGGACCAGGACCAGGACCAGGACCAGGACCAGACCCAGACCCAGACCCAGACCCAGACCCAGACCCAGACCCAGACCCAGACCCAGACCCAGACCCAGGACCAGGACCAGGACGAGGACCAGGACCAGACCCACACCAGACCCACACCAGACCCAGGACCAGACCCAGACCCAGACCCAGACCCAGACCCAGACCAGACCCAGGACCAGACCAGATGCTCTAACCAAGAGCAACCTCAGTATGAACACAACTCACATGTATCTACACTTGGTGGTTCAGTAGCACACACACACTTGATCACAGTCACTCACCACACACAGAAAGGAACACACACACGCGGCAGGTCTGTGGTCTGGGTAGGATATGTGGAAGTCAGAGCCAAGACCAGTACAGAAGGGACAGCCGCACTCATGTGCCCAACAGGACTGTGTGTGTGTGTGTCGTTTGTGGATCTGCACTTCAGTGTTAAAGGCATTATCCTGTTTTATGAACATCTATACACGTCTACAGTCTACATGATTTGTTTGTACATAGTTCGGGGCATTTTATTTTGAAGTGCATCACAATCTCATATAAATGAGATGTCTCTCTAATATGATCTTATTCTATCAAAGCAAAAATAACCGTCTGAAAAATAAAAAACTCTCGGGAACTTTCGACGGAGGAAAATGAAAACAACGGTTGGCCTCCAGCGGTTACTTTTAGAACTACATCACGAGAGAGGAGGGGGAGCAAGGAAGTTCTCCAAGAAACTTTCTTCACGAAGAGGACGACCAGAGCCAATTCCGTTAGAACTGCCGAGAACGGGAAAGGTCCGCGCGAGTCGGGGAGGGGAAAAAAAAAACAACGTAATTAAATAGAAAAGTTCGCTCTTTTCGTTTTCGCACATGAAAACCGTTAAACTGGGATCGGTGGTTGTTTCTCCCCAGACCGAGGAAACTTAGACTTCAGTGGAGATGAGATGTGAGTGAGCTATGCCTTATAGAAATGGCCAGACTCTATCCAAGCGAAAACATGGCGCCGGTTTCCTCAAGTTTGGAGTGTTTTCCAGTCTGCTTCTCGCCATCTGTTGCCTGGACGCAGGGGACTCGAGCCCCCACGGGGACGGCGCAGGCAGGAGTTGTAGCCCGTGCCCCGGGAACTGCACATGTTTGCTCACGGGACCTATGGACACTTGCGTTGTGAATTGTACTAACACCGGATTGGAAAGGGTACCAGCGGCAGCGGAGATCCCTCTGGACACAAATATTCTGTAAGTGGCTTCGTCACCGGGTTGCAGGGGCCCCGTTAAAGTTGAATGTTGAGATGCGGCCTCACGCTTTGACAGTCTGGAGTAATTGGCGTCTGGCGGTGACACTTGGTTGAACGTGTTTTTTGCCTCGGTGGTGCTAATCGTTTGATGGATCATTTGGATTCTCAACGGACTTGTTTGTGCACCGATATGCGGTTGTTGTTGTTGTTGAGAACCTGATCGTGTCTCCACGTGCAGACAGCCAGGATGATGAGAAGAGAAGGTATTTAGCTGTTGATAACTACTCGTTAAAAACTCGAATTTAATAAGTGACGTGCTCCGGTGCTCGTTAGTAATCTAAGACAGGTAGCCACCCACAAATCAAAGAAAGTTAGGCAATGCCAATTCCACAGGCAACCTTTTTCCCTTTCAGAAATATATTTTCTTGTGCGTGTGTGTAAGTTATTTTTTTAAATTAAGAATCCGTGTCTAATATCGTTTGTTATTTAGTAGTTTACTTCAGAAATGTAAAACATCCAGACTAGTATTGTGTCGATCATTTTCCTCCTGTCATCTGCATCAGTCACAAGGTAGGCCTATGTCAGATCGTCTATCAGAAAAATATACATTTTTGAAAGAGAGCAACAGTTGTGAGTACAAGAAGCTTTCTTATAAACCAAATCTACTGCGTTTGATGACAACAAGAGTCGTCACACATGTTTACAAAACCACACCACTGTTAATAGCATTAGCCTACTAACAAGTTGTAAATTAACTCATCTATGACCAGGTAGGGAGGAGGGAGAAGAAAGGGAGAAGAGAGAGGGAGAAATAGAGATTTTAGAAAGAGAGAGAAAGGTAGGAAAGCGGGAGAGAGAGGAAGGAGAGAGAGAGAAAGAGAGAGAGGTGAGGAGGGAGAGAGTCAGGCCTTCAGGACAGTATGACACCACACATTTCAAGGAGGCCTGGTTGTCGCCTTTATTAAGTTTGTCTGATACAAACCAGAAAGTTCAATTTCTGAAGGCCCGTGTGGCTTGTAGGTATTTACCCCAGCCTCGCGCACTAGCTACCCGGAGAAAGAACATTCTGTTCTCGCGCTGACGGAAGCGCATATGTTATCGATTTATTTATCATCAAAATCCGATCTATAGGCGACCTTACTTTTTGCTATTAAAATATGTTGTTCCCGTTGATATAACGTTTACAATTCATTAACCTACGTTGTTTCCCTACCAAAAAGCTTACAGGAACGGTTCCCTCTCGAGGCGTTAGTTGTGGTCCGTAATCAAATAATAGAATGAATAACGCATGAAACGACTTATTCCTTATTTAATTCAAAACGTAATTTAGTGTAACGGTGAAAGACAATAAGGTTTAGTTGATTTTGAGTCGGTGTGCTACGGAGCCACTCCGAGGTCACCGCATAGGCCTTGGGATCGTGTGCACAGCAGCACGGGGAACGGGAGAACTGAGGAAGACCAAGCCAACCGCGACAGGCCCGTTAATTAAATCAGGCTCCTCGGTACAACCGTGAGGATATGTGATTTCTCCCGGTGTCACGAGAGTCCCTGGCCGCGACCAGTGGTCCCGACTATTTTCTCATTGGTCGGGAGGGCAGACTCAGAACGAGATTCCCTCCTAGCTATAATTAATGGCGATTCTCTGGATGGCAGATAGGGGAAGGAACGGCGTCCCAGCCTGACGCAGTTGGAGTGAAGTGTGAGCTCTTCACAGAAATGTGCGTCTTGTAGAGTGCACTTAGTTAGTGATTTATAAACTATGATTAAGTCGTTGTCTTAGCCTGGGATCGCCAGACCAATGTGCTATTGCGTATTGGAACCTCTTAGTTTAATTTTGATATGCAAGAGGATTTATAAATGGGCGCCAACCTCTTTGCCTCTGGACGCAATTGTGTAGAATTGGATTTAGATGCATCTAATCCGAGCAAGGAAACATCATTTTGGTTATTTGGCTTAGGTGTTCTCCGATTGGTGGTCTGGTTTCATATCTGTGCTCTGATTGGTGGTATGGTTACCTACCACCAGAGGAGATAAAACAGTTAATCAGGACTCTCCTGCAGAGAAACTGTCAATAACTGATCTGTGTGTGTGTGTGTGCGTGTGCGCGCATGTGTGTGAGCGTGTGTCTGCATGTGAGACTTAATTTGGGTCTTAAGAATTTGTAAGCCCAGGCAACCATCTGTGGAAGATACAGGTTTACACACACACACACACACACACACACACACACACACACACACACACACACACACACACACACACACACACACACACACACACACACACACACACACACACACACACACACACACACACACACACACAGGCCATTGATGTGCTGTCTGAAATAAGTGTATTTACAAGGAGCAGGTTTTGGCAGTACACACAGTCTCTATGGGAAATGTTTCTATCTCTCTCTCTTTTCATCTCTCTATCATTGTCTCCCTCCCTCTTTCCTTCTCTCTCTTTTAACGGCGCCCAGTCCGTGACCAGATGGGATGGAAGGTTTGTTATGTTACCGTGGCGATGACAACCAATAACATCACTTTCGGAAGTGCAGACAGAAAGAGAGAGAGGGAGAGAGAGAGAGGGAGAGAGAAAGAGAGAGAGTGGGAGAGAGAAAGAGAGGGAGAAAGAGAGAGAGAGAGAGTGGGAGAAAGAGAGAGAGTGAGAGAGAGTGGGAGAAAGTGATAGAGTGGGAGAGAGAGAGAGAAAAAGTGGAAGAGATAGACATAGAGAGAGTGAGGGAGATACCAAAATGTTATAAAGTTCAATCCATTACATTACCAATTTTCAGCACACGCCTGTGTGTGTGTGTATGTAATATTTAACTGCTGCCTATCAGAGAAAAAGTTAATAATTAACTTTCT
>NC_140381.1:2160000-2177500 GCF_054491055.1 Hypomesus nipponensis | reverse complement strand
CACCACAGTTACGCACAAGTATGGCCTGCCTGGACGCTATAATGTCAGTCTCACCGCCTGGGCTGGACACAAGGAGGTGAGGAGGGGAGGATGGAGAGGAGGGGGGGGGAGGGAGGGAGGGAGGGAGGGAGGAAGGGAGGGACAGGGGGGAGGGAGAGGAGAGGGGAGGATGGAGAGGAGAGGGGGGGGAGTGAGGGAGGGAGGAAAGGACAGGGGGGAGGGAGAGGAGAGGGGAGGATGGAGAGGAGAGGGAGGGAGGAAGGGAGGAAGGGACAGGGGGGGGGAGTGAGGGAGGGACAGGGGGGAGGGAGGGGAGGGGAGGATGGAGAGGAGAGGGGGGGAGGGAGGGAGGGACAGGGGGGAGGGAGAGGAGAGGGGAGGATGGAGAGGAGAGGGGGGAGTGAGGGAAGGAGGGACAGGGGGAGGGAGGGGAGGATGGAGAGGAGAGGGGGGAGGGAGGGAGGGAGGGAGGAAGGAAGGGACAGGGGGGAGGGAGAGGAGAGGGGAGGATGGAGAGGAGAGGGGGGGGAGTGAGGGAGGGAGGAAAGGACAGGGGGGAGGGAGAGGAGAGGGGAGGATGGAGAGGAGAGGGAGGGAGGAAGGGAGGAAGGGACAGGGGGGGGAGTGAGGGAGGGACAGGGGGGAGGGAGGGGAGGGGAGGATGGAGAGGAGAGGGGGGAGGGAGGGAGGGACAGGGGGAGGGAGAGGAGAGGGGAGGATGGAGAGGAGAGGGGGGAGTGAGGGAAGGAGGGACAGGGGGGAGGGAGGGGAGGATGGAGAGGAGAGGGGGGAGGGAGGGAGGGAGGGAGGAAGGAAGGGACAGGGGGAGGGAGAGGAGAGGGGAGGATGGAGAGGAGAGGGGGGGAAGGAGGAAGGAAGGGACAGGGGGGAGGGAAAGGGGAGAGGGGAGGATGGAGAGGAGAGGGGGGGGAGGGAGGGAGCAAGGAAGGGACAGGGGAGGGGAGAGGGGAGGATGGAGAGGAGAGGGGGGAAGGAGGGAGGGACAGGGGGAGGGAAAGGGGGGAGGGAGCGGAGAGGGGGGGAGGGATGGAGGAAGGGACAGGGGGAGGGAAAGGGGGAGGGAGGGGAGAGGGGGGGAGGGAGGGAGGGAGGGGAGAGAGAGGGAGGGAGGGGAGAGGGTGGGAGGACAACCTCAAGAAATTCAATGCCCAGTGTCACTTTGTGTGATCTCAAATATTCAAAGACTTTGACTTTGTGTGTGTGTCTACCTGTGTCTGCCTGTGTGTCTCTGTGTGTGTGTGTGTCTGCCTGTCTGTGTCTATGTGTGTGTGTGTGTGTTCCAGGTGCGTGTGAGGGGGGAGGTGACGGTGACCCTGCCCCCCCGGTTGGAACTGCGTTGTCCTGCTCAGCTGGTAGCCAATCAGAACCTGTCGGTCACTCTGGTCAATTGGGGGGGCACGGGATTGGCTGTGGACTGGAGGGTGACCATGAACGGACATGAGACCAGCAGAGGTGAGACACACACACACACACAAATCCCCCCCCCCACACACACACACACACACAAATCCCCCCCCACACACACACACACACACAAATCCCCCCCCCCCCCCCCCCCCCACACACACACACACACATCTATCTGTCTGTTTTTCTCATTTCTCTTTCTTACGTCCCTACTCAAATTGACATTCCAAGTGAGTTATGAATATTTCATCATCAAAAAGCAACATCAAGAAAAAAACCTTCCTTTGCCCTCCCTCTCATCTCTCTCTGTCTCCCCTGTCCCATCCCCTCCTCCCTCCCCTCCTCCTTCAACCCCTCCTTCCTCCCTCCCCATCTCCCCTCCTCCCTCCCCTCCTCCTCCAACCCCTCCTTCCTCCCTCCCCATCTCCCTCCCCTCCTCCTCCAACCCCTCCCTCCTCCCTCCCCATCTCCCCTCCTCCCTCCCCTCCTCCTCCAACCCCTCCTTCCTCCCTCCCCATCTCCCCTCCTCCCTCCCCTCCTCCCTCCCCTCCTCCTCCCTCCCCATCTCCCCTCCACCGCCCCTCCCCCTAGCCTCCCCCCTGTGTCCCCCAGGCTCTGTGCCCCACCCGCCCTCGTCCCGGTGTTTCCAGCTGGTTCCGGGGGAGTTCAGCTGGTCAGAGGCCCGGCACCAGTGCTCCGACAGCGGGGGGGAGCTGGCCGTGGTCCGCACCGACGACGTCCGCAACCTGCTGGCCCTCAGAGTCACCCAGTAAGACCCTGCTTTCTGTGTGTGTGTGTGTGTGTGTGTGTGCAGGAGGGGCCTGTTTGGGGATCTTTGTGTGGTGTAGGGACTGTGTAGGGACAAACACAGGCTGATTCAGATTCATGGTGTGTTCTTGTTTTGTTATTATTTTCACACCTCCTAGTGAATCCACAGCCCCCCTACCTCTCCTCCTCTTCCTCCTCCTCCTCTTCTTCCTCCTCCACTTCCTCCTCTTCCTCCTCCTCCTCTTCCTCCTCCTTTTCCTCCTCTACTTCCTCCTCTTCCTCCTCTACTTCCTCGTCCTCTTCCTCGTCCTCTTCCTCCTGCTCCTCCTTCTCATCCTGTTCCTCCAAACACACAAACACAAACTATAATGAGGATGTGTTCTGTGAGTAAGCACTGAGGTATTTTTCATATTGGCAAAATAACTCTTATGACACACATGGCCACACACATGGCCACACACATGGCCACACACACACACACACACACACACACACCCACACCCACACACACACACACACACACACACACACCCACACACACACCCACACACACACACACACACACACACACACACACACACACACACACACACACACACACACACACACACACACACACACCACACACACACACACACACACACACACACACACACACACACACACACACACACACACACACACACACACACACACACACACACACACTGTCCTCGGTACGGTGGGATATGAGAGCTCGAGCAGACACACACATCTGTACAAGCACAGCTGTGTGTGAGGGAGTGTGTGTGTATTTGTGTGTATTTGAGGGTGTGTGTCTGTATCCTCTCTCTCTCCACACCCATCATTAATCTGAGGGAGGGAGGGAGGGAGGGCAGAGGCCGTGCTTCTACAGAGAGAGAACGAGAGGGAGGAAAAGATAGAACATGTTCTATTATTTCACCCTTTTAACCTTACAGACGGGGAACACACTCCCTCTCCTCTGCTCCTCTCCTCCTCTCATCCTCCTCTCATCCTCCTCTCCTCCTCTCATCCTCCTCTCCTCCTCTCATCCTCCTCTCATCCTCTCCTCCTCCTCTCATCCTATCCTCCTCCTCTTCACCCCCCTCCCTCCTCTCCTTCTCTCTGTCGTTTTTACAGATGTTCCCCTTCAGAGACGATGGAGAATAATAGGAGAGAGAGAAGAGGAGACAGAGAGTAGGAAAGTGAGAGAGAGAGAGAGAGAGAGAGAAAAGAGAGTGGGAGAGAGAAGAAGAGTGCGACGTTGAGAAAGAGAGTCGTAGACAGAGAGTGAGGAGAGAGACAGATACAATTATGCGGAGGAAAGTTCCGATTGTAGAAGGGTTTTCTCTACAATGTAATGTTGTATATTTACATAAAGTCACCCTGGATAGCTCAATGCCCTTCAAATCTGTATGTTGCTTCGGGTAAAAGCGTGTGTGTGTGTGTGTGTGTGTGTGTGTGTGTGTGTGTGTGTGTGTGTGTGCAGGGAGCGTGGGGTGTGGCTGGGTCTAAGCGACGGGGCGTCCCCAGGGAGGCTGCGCTGGGTGGACGGCTCAGAGGCCCTGGAGGGCGAGGGGGGGGGCCGTGACGGGGCCAGGCTGGTGTCTGGGAATGTGTGTGTGTCTCTGGACAACACTGCCACACCAAGCTCTCACCCCTGCAGTGCCAAGAGAGCCTACGTCTGCCAGTACAGCCCTGAAGGTAGGGCACACACACACACACAGCCCTGAAGGTAGGGCACACACACACACACAGCCCTGAAGGTACGACACACACACACACACACACAGCCCTGAAGGTACGACACACACACACACACAGCCCTGAAGGTAGGGCACACACACACACACAGCCCTGAAGGTACGACACACACACACACACAGCCCTGAAGGTAGGACACACACACACACACACAGCCCTGAAGGTACGACACACACACACACACAGCCCTGAAGGTAGGGCACACACACACACACAGCCCTGAAGGTACGACACACACACACACACAGCCCTGAAGGTAGGACACACACACACACACACAGCCCTGAAGGTAGGGCACACACACACACACAGCCCTGAAGGTACGACACACACACACACACAGCCCTGAAGGTAGGACACACACACACACACAGCCCTGAAGGTAGGACACACACACACACACAGCCCTGAAGGTAGGACACACACACACACACAGCCCTGAAGGTAGGACACACACACACACACACAGCCCTGAAGGTACGACACACACACACACACAGCCCTGAAGGTACGACACACACACACACAGCCCTGAAGGTAGGACACACACACACACACAGCCCTGAAGGTAGGACACACACACACACACACAGCCCTGAAGGTACGACACACACACACACACAGCCCTGAAGGTAGGGCACACACACACACACACAGCCCTGAAGGTACGACACACACACACACACAGCCCTGAAGGTAGGACACACACACACACACAGCCCTGGCCTTGCTGCCAGATGTGGATCTGCTTTTTAGCACAGCTGCAGCCTCTTACAGTGACTTCCCTCCCTCCCTCCCTCTCCTTCTCTTCCCCCCCTCCCTCTCTCTCTCTCTCTCTCTCTCTCTCTCTCTCTCTCTCTCTCTCTCTCTCTCTCCCTCTCTCTCCCTCTCCCTCCCCCCTCTCCCTCCCTCCCTCCCTCCCTCCCGCTCTCTCTCTGTCCCTAGTTCCTCTTCCTGATGCTGGGGTCTACATGGTGGGCGTGGCAGTTTTCCCCGCCCACCAACCTCTGTTTAGCCCCGCCCCCTCTAATGTCTCCGCCCCCGATGTGCCAGCTAGGAGCGTGGAGGTAAGAAGATCACACACACACAGACACACAGACACACACACAGACACACACACAGACACACACACTTCCCATAAATGAGGCTTGAAAATAATAGCTTTCACTTTCTCTTCCATCCTCCCCCCCCTCCCCTCCTCCTCCACCCCTCCTCCTCCCCTTCCTCCACCCCTCCCCTCCTTCTCCACCCCTCCCCCCCTTCACCCCACCCCTCCTCCTCCACCCCTCCTCCTCCACCCCACCCCTCCTCCTCCACCCCTCCTCTTCCCCCTCCTCCACCCCACCCCTCCACCCCTCCCCTCCTCCTCCACCCCACCCCTCCTCCTCCACCCTTCCTCCCCCCTTCACCCCTCCCCCCTCCACCCCACCCCTCCTCCTCTACCCCTCCACTCCTCCTACACCCCTCCCCTCCTCCTACACCCCTCCCCTCCTCCGCCACCCCTCCTCCCCCCTTCACCCCTCCTCCCCTCCATCCCACCCCTCCTCCTCCACCCCACCCCTCCTCCTCCCCCTCCAGCTGCTCTTGTTCCCAGCCCTGGTGTTCCAGCAGCCTGGCCGCCTGGCGTCTCTGGAGGTGTTGACCCAGGACCGGCCCTCCCTCACCCAGGTGCTGCTGCAGCTCTACAGGCCTCACTGTGGACACCTGCCCCTGCACAGGCTGCTGCTGCCTGGTGAGCCTCTCTCTCTCTCTCTCTCTCTCTCTCTCTCTCACACACACACACTTACATACACACACATGTACACACACATACACACGTACACACACACACACATATACACACTTCTCTAATCTCTATGGGATGAAAAAATTGAGAAAACTAAATACTTGGAAGAAGGAGGACAGAGAGAGAGAGAGAGAGGGGAGAGAGAGAGATGGACAGCCAAGAGCCAAACAAACCACAGAGAATGAGGTCACTTCCCTTCGGAATACCAGCACTTCCTGTGTCTGTCCTGAACTATACATTTTAAACACACAAAGTTGCAAGCGCACTAACACACTATTCCTTATCCATATATAGAAAATTGATAGAGAGAGAGAGAGAGAGAGAGAGAGAGAACACTGGTCTCTAATGATTCTAAACACAAAGTTGGTCAGCAGAGTAGATAACTTCTCAAGAATGCCTGGAAGATGATTGGTTTGGAACTTTATAAATATGCTAATGTTTAATCATACAGCCAGCAATTCTCCTGTCGTTATTGGTCGATTGATATTCAGCCAAGAACTCCATCTAATGCGCCCACACACTCACACACACACTCACACACACTCACACACACACTCATCATCTTCTCTTAGAGATGTTTTGCCTCCAGCCAGCATGTTCAATTTCAGCATTTTGATCAAATTCATCGTTTTTTCTCTGCCAACTCTGGACATCTCTCGCTCCATCTCTCCCTCCCTCCTTCACCCCCTCCCTCTCTCTCTCTCTCTCTCTCTCTCTCCCTCTCTCTCTCTCTCTCTCTCTCTCTCTCTCCATCCTTCTCTATGTAGCTGTGTCCATTAGAAAATGTAAAGCAATACGGTCATCAAAGTGCATGATGCGTATACACGCATATCCACACACGCTCTCTCACACACACACACACACACACGCGCTCTCTCTATCACACACACACACACACACACACACACACGCTCTCTCACACACACACCCCCCACTGTAACCTCTCCCTCTTCCCCAGGCTGTGGTGGTCTCCTCTGCTCTCCTGTTGCCGTGTGCGTCGCTATGGACCCCTCCCACCCCTCCGCCCCCGCCCCCGCCCCTCCCCCATGTCCCCCCCTCCAGCAGTGGTGCCCGTTCCAGGGTGTCTGCCTGAATCTCTCCAGCCCCTGCCACCCAGGCCTCTGCCCCAACTGTACCCAGGCAGAGAGCCTCTCTGCTGGGGCGGCCCGGCCGCGATACTCCCTGGGGGACCAGGTCTGGTTCAGCCTGCCACCTGGACCTGCCAGGCATGTACTGGTAAGAAACACACACAGATATGCACACACACACTCATACACACACACACACTCACACACACTCACACACACTCACACACACACACATGCCTCATACATACACTCTCGCTCACAAAGAGACTCAGCATGTGTTCTTTCCATCCCCTCCTCCTCCCCCCTTCTCCCCTCCTCCTCCCCCCTTCTCCCCTCCTCCTCCTCCTCCCCCCTTCTCCCCTCCTCCTCCCCCCTTCTCCCCTCCTCCTCCCCCTTCTCCCCCCTCCCCCTCCTCCCTCCTCCTCCCCCCTTCTCCCCTCCTCCCCCTCCTCCCTCCTCCTCCCCCCTCTCCCCTCCTCCCTCCTCCCTCCTCCCTCCTCCTCATCCCCCCTCCTCCCACCTTCTCCCCTCCTCCCTCCCCCCTCCCCTCTCTCCCTCCCCCTTCCCCTCCCTCCCCCCTCCCCCCTTCTCCCCTCCTTCCTCCCCCCTCCTCCCCCCTCCCCTCCTCCCTCCCCCCTCCCCCTTCCCCTCTCTCCCTCCTCTCCCCTTCTCCCCTCCTCCCTCCCCCCTCCTCCCTCCCCTCCTCCCTCCCCCCTCCCCCTTCCCCTCTCTCCCTCCTCCCCCCTCCTCCCTCCCCCCTCCCCCCTCCTTCTCTCCCTCCACCCTCCTCCTCCCCCACCAGGTCCAGGAGAGGCTGGAGGATCTTCTGGTCTTCCCCGGTGATGTCATCGCCCTGCAGCACGACGCCGGCCCCACCTCCCTGCTCCGCTGCGACCACGCCCCCCAGTCGCCGTGGCGACACAGCGTCCTGGCCCTCAACCGAACGGGCTGGCTGGAAGCAGACGCCACCCCGGACCTGGACCTGGAGGGTGTGGAGGGAGGCTGGCTGAGGGGAGTGGTGTGCCCAGTCAGGGTGCTCTACGCTGGACACAGCCAGCTCATCCTCCAGCCCCCACAGCTCTCCTCTGGGACCCCCGTCCGCGGAGTGTACAGCCTGGAGGTGACCTCCAGCAGGGGCCCCTCCCCTGTCACCTCCTCCTGCCCCGTCACCATCCTGGCCCCTCTCGCTCTCACCGTCCTCCACCCCCTCCCCCAGAACGGCACCTTCTACTTCCTGCCCAACCACACCTTCATCCTGCTCCGTGTCCAGTCCGCCTACCCGACCCAGCTGTTCTGGGACCACCACCACAACCACAGCCTGGCCTTCCAGAAGGACTGCCCTGCGGACCTCCTGCCCAGGACGGGGGCCTGCGGCGGGGCCGGGCGGGGCGTGGAGGGGCCCCTGCTGTACGCGGTGCTGGAGCTGGGGGTGGGGGTGCAGGAGGGGGTGGTGAGGATGGAGCTGCAGGCCCACAGCTGGCTGACGGAGGACAGGCTGAGCATCAGGGTGCAGGTGGAGCAGCCTGTCTCTGGCCTGCTGGTACAGCCTCACCCCTCGCACAGGGTCATCATGGAGTCCGTGGTGGTGAGTGGAGTGTGTGTGTGTGTGTGTGTGTGGAACCCCTCCTCCTCTCCTCTTCCACTTTTTGTGTCTTCTTCTGTGGTTAACTTGCAGTCTTGCTCAAAGCCTTCTTCTTCTGTGGTTATCTTGCAGTCCTCCTGCTCAAAGCCTTCTTCTTCTGTGGTTATCTTGCAGTCCTCCTGCTCAAAGCCTTCTTCTTCTGTGGTTATCTTGCAGTCCTCCTGCTCAAAGCCTTCTTCTTCTGTGGTTATCTTGCAGTCCTCCTGCTCAAAGCATTCTTCTTCGGTGCTTTTGTTGCAGAGCTATGCCGCAGCCGTTGAGCAAGGTTCCAACCCCACCTTCAAGTGGACGGTGGACGACAAACCTTACTTCACCTACTACAACACCGTCCTCAACGTGATCTACCAAAACCCTGCCGTCTACAAGCTCTCAGTGAGTACACGCACACTCTATGCACACGCACACCGCTCTGAACCCCCTTCGTGACCACGCCCCCCTCCCGTCTCCTAGGTGACGGCCATGAACCACGTCAGTAACTTGACGGAGCACTTTAACGTAACGGTGGAGCGCATGCACCCCATGGTGAACCTGACGGTGACGGGGGTGCCGGACGTGGTGGCGCAGTGCTCCGTCCAGACGCTCAGCGCCTCCGTGGTCCTGGACTCGGCTGTGGACGCCACCTTCAGGTGCGTGCGTGTGTGTCCGTGTGCACGTACAGGACTGTGTGTGTGTGCTTGGTTGGTTGTGTGTGTGTGTGTGTGCTTGGTTGGTTGTGTGTGTGTGTGTGTGTGCTTGGTTGGTTGTGTGGGTGTGTGCTTGGTTGTGTGTGTGTGTGCTTGGTTGGTTGTGTGTGTGTGTGTGTGTGTGTGCTTGGTTGGTTGTGTGTGTGTGTGTGTGTGTGCTTGGTTGGTTGTGTGTGTGTGTGTGTGTGTGTGTGTGTGCTTGGTTGGTTGTGTGTGTGTGTGTGTGTGTGTGCTTGGTTGGTTGTGTGTGTGTGTGTGTGTGTGTGTGCTTGGTTGGTTGTGTGTGTGTGTGTGTCTCCCTGCTGACTCTCTCCTCCTGTGTTGTCTCCAAGGTGGTGGTTTGGAGACGCGGGGTACTGTGAGTTCAGCTACAGCCCTCCGTATGACCCCCAGCAGGTCCTCCCTGACTCCCCCTACCAGCTGCTCCTGAGCCACAACGTCACCTACAATTACTCACAGCCAGGTATGGACACACACACACACACCTAGGAACACACACATTCCTCTCCACACCCAGGCAGCAGGAAGCTGATGGTGTAACTCCGTCCGCCCGCAGGCGTGTACACGGTGGTGTTGTCCGTATCCAACCGCTACGAGAACGTGACCCGGCACATCGATATGCACGTCTACAGCAACCTCACCCACGTCGACATAGACACCACCCTGCTGCTGGCCGGCCAATCAGCCACCTTCGAGGCTCACGCCTGGCCCTCCGCCTACGGCATCACCTACACCTGGGACTTTGGGGACGGCTCCGCCTCTTTACAGGGGCGCGAGCGTCGCGTGGCCCACACCTACGGCCGCAGTGGGAGGTACCTGGTGTCCGTGGAGGTCAACAACACGGTGAGCTGGTGGTCCGGCAGCGAGAACATGACTGTGTACGAGGAGGTCGGGGGACTGTCCGTCGACGCCCCTCCCCCGACCGAGCTGAACACGCCCACCCTGGTCTCCGCCCGCCTGTTGTCGGGCAACGACGTCACCTGGAACTTCACCATGGGAGACGGGGCGGCGTACACGCAGACGGACCCGGCCGTGTCGCACACCTACGCCAAAGACGGGAACTACACCGTCAACGTGACCGCCGGCAACGCGGTGAACGCCCGCTGGGTCGCCGTGGCGATACAGGTGTTCGTCCTGCAGGTGGTGCGACTCGAGCCGTCCGGCTGCGTCCCCGAGCGTCGTCCAATCAGCTTCCGGGCCTGGGTGTCGGGTAACTCCTCCTCCCACCTGTACGAGTGGAGCTTTGGCGACGGGACCGCCAACGAGACCCACCACGGCAGCCCCAGAGTTGAGCACTCCTACCTGGCCAGCGGGGACTACCCGCTCTCCCTGCTCCTCTCCAGCGGAGCCAACAAGGCCAACTTCTTTTCCTGGGTATGTGTGCAGCCAGCGGTGACCAACATCAGCCTGACGTCGGGGAAAAGACACTTCCTGCTGGGGGAGGAGAGCCTGTTCTGGGCCCGGGCCGAGCCAGACTTCCACTACAGCTACTTGTGGGACTATGGCGTGGAGGAGTCCAGCCTGGTGCCGGTCCACGGCGAGGCGGAGACGGCGTTCACCTACCGGAGCCCCGGTCAGTACGTGGTGACGGTGACAGTCTTCAACAACATCTCCAGCTCCAACGCCAGTGTTCTGGTGGAGGTTCTGAGAGCGGTTGGACCCGTCCTGATCCAACACAACGGAACCAGAGCCAGCAACCTGACCCTGAAAGAGCCCTACCTGTTCCTGGCCTCGCCCGTCACCCCCAACGTCAGCTTCACCTGGGACATGGGGGACGGGACTCCGCCCTCCATGGGGCCCAATGTCACCCACGTCTTCAACTCTTCCGGAACCTTCCACGTCTCCCTGGCGGCGAGCAACGCGGTCAGCAGCAACCGCACGGAGAAGACGGTGGTGGTGCTGGCGGCGATCCGCGGGCTGTCGGTCAACGCCAGCCTGGTGATCGTCCCGCTGAACGCCACGGTCACCTTCGAGGCGCAGCTGGAGGAAGGGGACGACGTCCGCTTCTCCTGGATCGTATGCGACCACTGCACATCCATCCCCGGAGCTCACACCATGTACTACACCTTCCGCTCAGTGGGAACCTTCAACATCATCGCCACGGCGGAGAACGACGTGGGTGTGGCCCAAGCCAGCATCCTGCTGTTCGTTCAGCAGAAGCTGGAGGGCCTGACCATCGTGTCCGGGGGGGAGGAGGAGCTGGGGGGCGACGATGGCTGTTGCTACGCCACCAACCGTCTCCTGCACCTGCAGGCGTTGCTGAAGGAGGGAACCAACATGTCGTTCAGCTGGAACCTCCTCCGGGAGCTGGAACCGCCCAGCGCGGCGCTCAACCTCAGCGGCAAGACCATCGAGGTCAACTTCTCCACGCCGGGATCGTGCGACGTCTCCCTGCGGGCCACCAACCTCCTGGGTCAGCTGGCCGCCAACAGAAGCATCCAGTTCCTGGATCCGGTGGGTCAGCTGGAGCTGGTGAGCAGTGCCGACCACGTGGCGGTGAACGACTCGACTAACTTCACCGTTCTGGCCGGCGAAGGATCAGACCTGCAGTACCGCTGGTCAGCAGTTGAGGGCGCTCTACCCTGGAAGGGACCCTCTGTGACCCAGGTCTTCTCCAGCCCCGGCCGGCAGTTGGTGACCGTGAAGGTCTTCAACCAGGTCAGCTCAGAGTCCGTGTCCAAGGCCATCAGCGTCCAGGAAGTGGTGACCGGAGTGTCGTTCACGTCCCAGAATGTGACCGGGCAGAAGTACGTTGCGACGGGAGTCAACGTGTCCTTCAAGGGCTCCGTCCTGACCGGGACCGACGTGACGTGGACCTGGCTGTTGCCGGGCAGAACAGGAACAGGGAGGCAAACCTCCCACGTGTTCACCTCCCCAAGGAGGACCACCGTCACGCTCAACGCCACCAACGACGTCAGCGGCCAGGCACTGTCTAAGGACTTCTTCGTCCAGGACAGGATCCATGGCCTGGAGCTGATCGTCAGCACCAAGATCGCCGCCGTGGGCGAGAGGGTGGAGTTCACGGCCTCCGTGGCGACGGGCACAGACGTAAGGTTTGTTTTGAACATCAGCGGAAACTCCACGGGTGTTCCCCTGCTCAACCAGGCCTACGTGCACCAGTTCTCCAGAGTGGACAACTATAACATCAACCTGACCGCAGACAACCAGGTGAGGCTACTGCTAACACAACCAGGTCAGGCTAACACAACCAGGTGAGGCTAGTGCTAACACAACCAGGTGAGGCTAACACAACCAGGTGAGGCTACTGCTAACACAACCAGGTGAGGCTAACACAACCAGGTGAGGCTACTGCTAACACAACCAGGTGAGGCTAACACAACCAGGTGAGGCTAGTGCTAACACAACCAGGTAAGACCACTTCTAACACAACCAGGTGAGGTTAACACAACCAAGTGAGGCTACTGCTAACACAACCAGGTCAGGCTAACACAACCAGGTGAGGCTAGTGCTAACACAACCAGGTGAGGCTAACACAACCAGGTCAGGCTAACACAACCAGGTGAGGCTAGTGCTAACACAACCAGGTGAGGCTAGTGCTAACACAACCAGGTGAGGCTAATACAACCAGGTGAGGCTACTGCTAACACAACCAGGTGAGGCTAGTGCTAACACAACCAGGTGAGGCTAGTGCTAACACAACCAGGTGAGGCTAACACAACCATGTGAGGCTAGTGCTAACACAACCAGGTAAGACCACTTCTAACACAACCAGGTGAGACTCACCCCTCCCTCCCTCCCTCCCTCCCCCATGTCCAGGTGAGCTCAGAGTGGCGTCACGTGCAGGTGGAGGTTATGGAGCCAATCAGCCACCTCCGAATCGTCAACTGCTGCGCCGCAGCCATCCCCGTGGGCGAGTCGAGAGCCTTCGTGGCCGAAATTCAGACAGGCCGTCCCGTGACTTACCTGTGGACCTTTGACCTTCACCACCGCTCTGGCAAGGTCACAGGCTTCTTCAGAGAGGTGATCTACACTCCCGAGGAGCCGGGCTCGCTGACCATCTTCCTGGGAGCCTTGAACGCCCTCAACAACATGAACGTGACCAAACACATCCTGGTCCAGACGCGCCTGGAGGCCTCGCAGGTGCGGGCCCAGCCCGCCGACACCTTCGTCAACAAGACGGTAACCCTGACCGTGGCGGTGTCTCCCTGGGCGTCCCCGGTGACGTACCTGTGGGACTTTGGCGACGGGTCGAGGCCGTTGATGACCAACGTGGCGACGGTTAGCTACAAGTACTTCCGCCCGGGTCACTTCCTGATCCAGGTGAGGTTTTGTGTTGGGCTCTTGACTGTGTAAACGCGTTCTAGAGCATTCAAGGGCGGTGAAAAGCTCTCACCACCGAGCTGTACCCGTCCCTAGGTTCAACCCCCTGTGTGGTGTGTTTCCAGGTGAACAGCAGCAACCTGGTGAGCTGGACGCTGGCCCACGCCGGGGTGAACGTCAGCGTTCTGGAATGCGAGGAACCGCGGGTTCTCATTGTGCAGGCTCCCCGCCTTGCCACCTGGCGCTCGCAGCCCGCCCTGGTGGAGGCGGCCGTCGACCTGCGCGGTTGCGCCCGCTACGGCGCCCACTACCTCTGGCAGGTCCTGCGCTCGCCCCGCTGCCCCGACAACGCCGACCGCGTGGCCTCCGACCAGCAGGGTGCGGTGGTGCCCCTCCCGAGGGAGGTGGACGTGAGGCGGCTGCAGCTGTCCGTGCCTAAGATGGCGCTGAGCGCCGGGAACTACACGCTGGTGTTCTCGCTGGCCTATCAGGGCGTGCCGCTGCGGAAGGAGGCGTGCCTGCAGCTGAGTGTCATGGAGCAGGCGCTGGTGCCCATCATCGAGGGCGGGACTTATCGGGTGTGGTCGCGGAGCCAGGACCTGCAGCTGAGCGCTGAGCAGTCTTACGACCCCAACATGGGCCCAGAGAGCCAGTCCCTGATGAGCTACCACTGGGAGTGTGTGGAGACCTCCAAGGTAGGCTCATGCTCGTCACTACGCCTCCTCCTCCTGCCCCCCGCCCACAGCTCCCACCTGGGGGAACGAGAGCAGCACAGGAGCTGGGGGTTCCAGAACCCGCATCTCAGAGGAAAGCGTTCTAGAATCCAGCTCAGTGTTCTAGAACCCAGGCCTCTGTGCAGTGTGTTCTAAGAGTGCTTGTTTTAAAGGTGTGTTCCAGAGCATGGTACAAAAGATCCTGCTCTATTCAGCTGTAGATAATCCTGAGCTTTGCCACTGTTGATGCTGTGTTACATTGGTTCTTAAAATAAAGCAGGCAGGATTCAGTGGTTGGTCATGTTCGCCGGGAGGAAAAACAGACGCAGAGTTGAAACAGTAAAACTACTGGAATATATAATTACACCGTTTCTTTTTAGCTGTTTTCTTTTCACCCCCTCTCTCTCTCTGTCTCTCTCTATGTCTCTTTCCCTCTCTCTCTGTCTCTCTCTATGTCTCTTTCCCTCTCTCTCTGTCTCTCTCTATGTCTCTTTCCCTCTCTCTCTCTGTCTCTCTCTATGTCTCTTTCCCTCTCTCTCTCTGTGCAGTTGTGGTGCTTTGTCATGGGTTGTCTATTTTCCTCACTGCTAAACAAGAGAGGCCTCCCCCTTCTCCTCATCTCTCTGTGGTGCATTGTGGGAACTGCTTGCAGGCCAGTTTGAAACTAAACTAAAGTGAATTGACCAATCTTGAATCATCTCTGGGGTCTCTTCATTTGTTTTCTTTGTGCTTATTTACGTGATCTTGGAAGGAGGGACAGAGAGAGATCTTAAAACAGATTATAACATAGATTTTGGATATATCATAAAATAGATCTTAAATTAGATTATAGAAAACATTACGACTTTGTGAAGGAAGTTAGTGTTATGTAACCATTCCGAGAGAGACTCAGCATTCCACAGCCAGAGCTCCACACCCAGCGTTGATCTCACACACACACACACACACACTTTCTCTCTCTCTCACACACACACACACACACACACAGACTTTCTCTCACACACACACACACACACACACACACACACCATCTAGCTACTGATAGCATTGCAAAATTTGAAATATTACATGGCCTTCTATACAGATTGATGTCTGAATAAGGGTGAACTCAGACAAAAAGACACAGACACACACACAATCTGTCTGAATAAGACTGAAAAGGAGATGGAGCGAAAGTGAGAGAGAGAATAGTGAGAAACTCAGAGTTGAGTAAAGGAAATATTTTGGGGAAATGGGAGACTGACGACTGCAGTTGAGAAAGAGAGAAAAAGAAAGAGAATTACAGAGAGAGAACAGAAGAGAAGAGAAAGATAAATAGAGAGGAGAGAGAAGAGAGAGAGAAATGCATGAGCCAGAATGAAGAGAACCTCTCCTTCTGTGAGAAGCTGAATGAGGCTCTAAACAGAGCAGAGAGTGTGTATGGATGGAGACAGTGAAGGGGCTGGAGAGAGACAGTGAAGGGGCTGGAGGGAGACAGTGAAGGGGCTGGAGAGAGACAGTGAAGGGGCTGGAGGGAGACGGTGAAGGGGCTGGAGAGAGACAGTGAGGGGGCTGGAGGGAGACAGTGAAGGGGCTGGAGGGAGACAGTGAAGGGGCTGGAGAGAGACAGTGAAGGGGCTGGAGGGAGACAGTGAAGGGGCTGGAGAGAGACAGTGAAGGGGCTGGAGAGAGACAGTGAAGGGGCTGGAGGGAGACAGTGAAGGGGCTGGAGAGAGACAGTGAAGGGGCTGGAGGGAGACAGTGAGGGGGCTGGAGAGAGACAGTGAAGGGGCTGGAGGGAGACAGTGAAGGGGCTGGAGAGACAGTGAAGGGGCTGGATGGAGACAGTGAAGGGGCTGGAGAGAGACAGTGAAGGGGCTGGAGGGAGACAGTGAAGGGGCTGGAGGGAGACAGTGAAGGGGCTGGAGAGAGACAGTGAAGGGGCTGGAGAGAGACAGTGAAGGGGCTGGAGGGAGACAGTGAAGGGGCTGTAGGGAGACAGTGAAGGGGCTGGAGGGAAACATTAAGGAACAGAGCCAACAGGGCTATTTCCTCTGAAAACCAGAAAGTAGTCTTGTAGAGGAGTTGTGGTCGGGGGGGGGGGGGGGGGGGGTAGACAGAGGGGGAGGAGAGGAGGGAGGGGGGGTGGGGGGGGTAGACAGAGGGGGAGGAGAGGAGGGAGGGGGGGGGGGGTAGACAGAGGGGGAGGAGAGGAGGGAGGGGGGGTGGGGGGGGGTAGACAGAGGGGGAGGAGAGGAGGGAGGGGGGGTGGGGGGGGGGTAGACAGAGGGGGAGGAGGGAGGGGGGGTGGGGGTAGACAGAGGGGGAGGAGAGGAGGGAGGGGGGGTGGGGTAGACAGAGGGGGAGGAGAGGAGGGAGGGGGGGTGGGGGGGGGGGTAGACAGAGGGGGAGGAGAGGAGGGAGGGGGGGGGGGGGGGGTAGACAGAGGGGGAGGAGAGGAGGGAGGGGGGGTGGGGGGGGGTAGACAGAGGGGGAGGAGGGAGGGGGGGTGGGGGTAGACAGAGGGGGAGGAGAGGAGGGAGGAGGGGTGGGGTAGACAGAGGGGGAGGAGAGGAGGGAGGGGGGGTGGGGGGGGGGGTAGACAGAGGGGGAGGAGAGGAGGGAGGGGGGGTGGGGGGGGGGGTAGACAGAGGGGGAGGAGAGGAGGGAGGGGGGGTGGGGGGGGGGGGTAGACAGAGGGGGAGGAGAGGAGGGAGGGGGGGTGGGGGGGGGTAGACAGAGGGGGAGGAGAGGAGGGAGGGGGGGTGGTTAGATCAGTCCTTTGACCATCTGTTCCAACATTTAGGAGAAAAACAACTGCATACATCATTGAACCTCAATTCTCTCTCTCTCTCTTTCTCCTTCCCCTTCTCCCTCACTGCCTCCCTCCCTCCCACGTCTCCCTATTCCCTTCCTCTGTCCCTCTTTCTCCCTTGTCTTTCTCTGCGTATACTCCCCCCCCCCCTGCAGGGAGAGTCCCTGTGCTCCAGTCTGAACTTTGGCCTGGGCTCCAGTGGTCCTGTCCTGGGGGTCCCTGGCTGTGAGCTGCAGGCCCAGCAGGAGTACACCTTCCAGCTGACCGTGAGGAAGGAAGGCATGCCCCCCGCCTCCACCACGCAGACGGTGAGACACACACACACGTCCCTGTCCTACACACACACACGCACAGGTCTTTCAAGTGATAGGAAGTGCTATTCCTAAATCATGCCGATTTGGAAATGCTGAGTGGCTACTCGTTTGTGTGTGTGTGTACATGCAAAGAAGTGTGTGTCTGGGTACATGCAGTGTGTGTGTGTGTGTGTGTGTGAGAGTGCGCGCGTGTGTGTGTGTGTGAGAGAGAAAGAAATAACTACTGTGAGTCACTTTGC
>NC_140381.1:2117500-2155000 GCF_054491055.1 Hypomesus nipponensis | reverse complement strand
TTTGTATTGGTGTGTGTGCTTCTGTGTGTGTGTGCTTCTGTGTGTGTGCGTCTGTGTGTGTGTGTGCTTCTGTGTGTGTGTGTGTGTGTGCTTCTGTGTGTGTGTGTGTGTGTGTGTGCTTCTGTGTGTGTGTGCTTCTGTGTGTGTGTGCTTCTGTGTGTGTGCGTCTGTGTGTGTGTGTGCTTCTGTGTGTGTGTGTGTGTGTGCTTCTGTGAGTGTGTGTGCTTCTGTGTGTGTGTGTGTGTGTGTGCTTCTGTGTGTGTGTGTGTGCTTCTGTGTGTGTGTGTGTGCTTGTGTGTGTGTGTGTGTGCTTGTGTGTGTGTGTGTGCTTGTGTGTGTGTGTGTGTGCTTGTGTGTGTGTGTGTGTGTGTGTGTGTGTGCTTGTGTGTGTGTGTGTGTGTGCTTGTGTGTGTGCTTGTGTGTGTGTGTGTGTGTGTGTGTGCTTGTGTGTGTGTGTGTGTGCTTGTGTGTGTGCTTGTGTGTGTGTGTGTGTGCTTGTGTGTGTGCTTGTGTGTGTGTGTGTGTGTGCTTGTGTGTGTGTGTGTGTGCTTGTGTGTGTGCTTGTGTGTGTGTGTGTGTGTGTGTGTGTGTGTGTGTGTGTGTGTGTGCTGCAGGCGGTGAGTCGGGAGTTCATCTGTGAGGAGTGTCAGAACATCACTCTGGACAAACTGGAGTCCATGCTGGAGATCCTGCAGACTGACTCCAAACAGGGCACTGTCACACCCACAGAGATAGCAGACAACATCCTCAACATCATGGGTACACACTCACACACACTGACACACACACTGACACACACACACACACTGACACACACACTGGCACACACACACACTGACACACACACTGACACACACACACACACACTGACACACACACACACACACAGAGGGAGAGAGAACACACATACACGTCTTTCTCACCAGTAACCCCCCCTCCCTCCCCTCCTCCCTCAGGTGACCTCATCCACCAGGTGAGCCAATCAGCCTCCTCGCAGCCTGTCCACCACGCCCCCCAGCTGGACGCCTCCTCCCCCTCCTCCCCCTCCTCCTCCCCCCCGGGGGCGGCCCACCCCCTGCGCGTAGCGGCCAAGGCCTACAGCCTGTCCTCCTCCCTCATGATGATCCTGATGAGCGCACGCGTGCTCAACGAGGAGCCCCTGGTGCTGCGAGGGGACGAGATCGCCGCCACGGGCAAGAGGGCCGACGCCCAGAGCCTGCTCTGCTACCACGGCAACGACAGCCCCGGTGAGGGGGGCGGGGAGGGGGGGTGGAGAGGGGTTGGAGAAGACGAGAGGACGGAAGGATTTGTTGTGAAGTTTCTAATACAGATGTCTCCTCCCCTCCTCCTCCTCTCCTCCTCCTCCCCTCCTCCTCCCCTCCTCCCCTCCTCCTCCTCCTCCTCCTCCCCCTCCCTTCCTCCTCCTCCCCTCCTCCTCCTCCTCCTCCCCTCCTCCTCCTCCCCTCCTCCTCCCCTCCTCCTCCTCCTCCTCCCCTCCTCCCCTGCTCCTCCCGTCCTCCAGAATGTGAGAGGTTCTCCATCCCCAGAGCCTTCAACAGCAGTCTGGGCAGAGCTGCAGCAGGACAGAGCATCATGCAGCTCATGTTCCAGGTGTGTGTGTGTGTGTGGGGGGGGGGGTTCCTATGGTTGACAGCTGTGAGTGTATGATGTAACCCCTTCTCTTCCTCCCTCTCTCCCTTCTTTTCCCTTCACTCTCCCTCCCTCCCTCTCTCTCCTCCCTCTCCCTCCCTCCCCCCTCTCCCTCCCCCCCCCCTCACTCCCTCCCTCTCTCTCCCCCCCCCCCTCCCCTCCCTCTCTTTCCTCCTCTCTCCCTCCCTCCCCCCTCCCCCCCCCCCCCCCCTCCCCTCCCTCTCCCTCCTCCCTCTCCCTCCCTCCCCCCTCTCCCTCCCCCACCCTCCCCTCCCTCTCTCTCCTCCCCCCTCCCCCCTCACCTCCCTCTCTCTCCTCCCCTCCCCTCCCTCTCTCTCCTCCCCCCCCTCCCCTCCCTCTCTCTCCTCCCCCCCCCCTCCCCTCCCTCTCTCTCTCCCTCCCCCCCCCTCCCTCCCTCTCTCTCCTCTCCCCCCCTCCCTCCCCCTCCCTCTCTCTCCTCCCCCCCCCCCTCCCCTCCCTCTCTCCCCTCCCTCTCTCTCCTCCCCCCCCCCCTCACTCCCTCCCTCTCTCTCCCCTCCCTCTCTCCCCTCCCTCTCTCTCTCTCCTCCCCCCCCCCCTCCCTCCCTCTCTCTCCTCCCTCCCTCCCCCCCTCCCCTCCCTCTCTCTCCTCCCCCCCCCCTCCCCTCCCTCTCTCTCCCTCCCCTCCCCTCCCCTCCCTCTCTCCTCCCTCTCTCTCCTCCCTCTCTCTCCCCTCCCTCTCTCTCCTCCCCAGGTGGAACCAAACCCGTTCCCCTTCAACTTTGTCCCTAACCACACCGTCTCCACAGAGGTGGCCTCCATGGAGTTCCGTAGGGACAACGGCTCCCACATCCCCATCCAGCACCTGAGCGCCAGCCAGGCCATCACCGTCGCCGTCAACAACGGCTCGGAGGGGGGCGGCGGGGCAGGAGTGGGAGGAGCCCCGTTGTCAGGGGCCGTCAACGTGAGCCGCTGTGAGTCGGTGGTGGTGAGGGTCAGCGCTGGGAACAGCAACCCACGAGCCGGCCTGTTCGTGCAGCTCAACTTCACCTCACTGGAAGGTAGGGAGCAACGCTGCCTTCATTTGGGGGGGGAAATAATGGGCGTATGTATGTATTAAAATGTTGTTTACATTTTTATTTAATTTTTGTATTTATTATAAAAAATTATGAAACAAAGCATTTTATACATATGTATGCAAAAATTTAATCTAAATAGCTTTTCTTTTTTTGTGTGTGTGTCAGCCCGCACATCACTTCCTGTTTCAGCCCACACATCACTTCCTGTGTGTCAACCAATGGCAGTTAGTCAACATGACATTGATTATTAAATGAATGGATATTAAATGAAGTTAATATGCATTTTGACCCTTTGACCTTTCAGAGGGAGGAGAGGCGGGGTCAGGGGGAGATGAACCCTCCATCTCTGCTTACCTCCACTCCCACCCACATCCCAACCAGTACAACTGCACCGACAGGAAACGCATCACGCGCAACATGACCAGGGGGAGGGACCTGGACCACAGGAAGTACACCTTCTTCCTGTCCCCAGAGTGAGTTGCCATGGAGACGACCTGGCGAACAGCATAAAATAACTTTTTTTTCAAAAAACTTCAACCTCATTCTCCCTCTTTTCCCCCCCTCCCTTCCCCCCCCCTCCCCCTCCCTCCCTCCCCCCCCCCCCCTACCTCCCCCTCCCCCCCCCCTACCTCCCTCCCTCCCCCTCCCTCCCCCTCCCTTCTCCCCAGGTCCTATGACACGACCCTGGACTACCACATCAACGTGACGGTGGACTGTCACCCCCCAGAGGGGGCGGGGCCGGGGCTGCGTCTGGAGGTGGGTGTGTTCTCCTCCCTGTGTCAGTACTTCAGCGAGAGCGACAAGCTGTGGAGGACGGACGGCATGGTGCCGTTACCGGAGACCAACGCCAGCCGCGCCTTCTGCCGCACGCGCCACCTCACCGCCTTCGGAGCCAGCCTCTTCGTACCGGCCAACGCTGTCACCTTCATCCTGCCAGTGAGCACGGAACACACATGCTACAGAAAAACACATGCTACAGACACAGTAAACTGTATTTACATACACACACACTCTTAACCCTAAACTCCCCCCTCCCCCCCCCCCCTTCACTCCCTTCCCCTCCCCCCTCTCCCTCCCTCCCTCCCTCCCTCCCTCCCCCTCTCCTCTCCTCCCCTCCCACCTTCCCTCCCCCCCCTCCTCCCTCCCTCCCTCCCTCCCTCCCCCCCCTCACCTCCCTCCCTCCCCCCCCCCCCCCCCCCTCCCCGCCCCAGGAGCGTTCAGGCGTGGCCAGTCTGGTGGTGCTCCTGACGTGTGTTCTGGGGTTGCTATGTTACGGCGTGGCGGCGGTGCTCTTGCACAAACTGGACCAGGTGTGTCTGAGGCGTGCGGCCGTGGTGCCGCTCTGCAGCCCAGACGGACCCTTCAAGTACCAGGTCCAGATCAAGACAGGCTGGAGCCCGGGGGCAGGTGAGGGGGGAGGTCCTGGGGGAGGGGCAGGGCATCATGGGAGGGCTGGGGGGGTCAGAGAGGGGGGTCAGGGGGAGGGGGGAGGTCCTGGGGGGAGGGGCAGGGCATCATGGGAGGGCTGGGGGGGTCAGAGAGGGGGATCAGGGGCTGGGGGAGGGGGGAGGTCCTGGGGGGAGGTCCTGGGGGAGGGGCAGGGCATCATGGGAGGGCTGGGGGGGTCAGAGAGGGGGGTCAGGGGATGGGGGGGTCAGAGAGGGGGGTCAGGGTTAGTACACTGTCTCCCTGCCTACCCGGAGAGTGATTATTTATAAACACAAAATGTGCCCCATATATAACACACTCACACACTTCTCTCTGCCCCCACACAGTCTCTCTGCCCCCACACAGTCTCTCTGCCCTCTGCCCCCACACAGTCTCTCTGCCCCCACACAGTCTCTCTGCCCCCACACAGTCTCTCTGCCCCCACACAGTCTCTGTGCCCTCTGCCCCCACACAGTCTCTGTGCCCTCTGCCCCCACACAGTCTCTGTGCCCTCTGCCCCCACACAGTCTCTCTGACCCTCTGCCCCCACACAGTCTCTGTGCCCTCTGCCCCCACACAGTCTCTGTGACCCTGTGCCCCCACACAGTCTCTGTGACCCTGTGCCCCCACACAGTCTCTGTGACCCTGTGCCCCCACACAGTCTCTGTGCCCTCTGCCCCCACACAGTCTCTGTGACCCTGTGCCCCCACACAGTCTCTGACCCTGTGCCCCCACACAGTCTCTCTGACCCTGTGCCCCCACACAGTCTCTGTGACCTCTGCCCCCACACAGTCTCTGTGCCCTCTGCCCCCACACAGTCTCTGTGACCCTGTGCCCCCACACAGTCTCTGACCCTCTGCCCCCACACAGTCTCTCTGACCCTGTGCCCCCACACAGTCTCTGTGACCCTCTGCCCCCACACAGTCTCTGTGCCCTCTGCCCCCACACAGTCTCTGTGACCCTGTGCCCCCACACAGTCTCTGTGCCCTCTGCCCCCACACAGTCTCTGTGACCCTCTGCCCCCACACAGTCTCTGTGCCCTCTGCCCCCACACAGTCTCTGTGACCCTCTGTCCCCACACAGTCTCTGTGCCCTCTGTCCCCACACAGTCTCTGTGACCCTGTGCCCCCACACAGTCTCTGACCCTGTGCCCCCACACAGTCTCTGACCCTGTGCCCCCACACAGCCTCTGTGACCATGTGCCCTCTGTCCCCCCCAGGCACCAGCGCCCACGTGGGCATCAGTGTGTTCGGGGGGGAGACTCGGAGCGGACACCACCACCTGGACTGCAGCGGAGCGTTCACACGCAACACCCTCGACATCTTCCACATCGCCACGGAGACCAGCCTCGGAAACATCTGGAAGATCCGCATCTGGCACGACAACAAGGGTAAGCACACTCACACACTCACGCACGCACACACACACACACACACATGAGGAGCACACACACGCAGACTGACCCCTCCCCCCTCCTCCCCCCAGGTCTCTCCCCTGCCTGGATGCTCCAGTATGTCCTGGTCAAGGACCTGCAGACAGGAAGTAGCTACTACTTCCTGGTGGACGAGTGGCTGTCTGTGGACAACGAGAGGACGGACGGCCGAGTGGAGATCGAAGTGGAGGCCTCAGGTGAGAGAGAGAGACAGAGAGAGAGAGAGAGAGAGAGAGAGAGAGAGAGAGAGAGGGAGAGAGGGAGAGAGACAGAGAGACAGAGAGACAGAGAGAGAGAGAGAGGGAGAGAGGGAGAGAGAGAGAGAGACAGAGAGACAGAGAGAGAGAGAGAGATAGAGAGAGAGAGAGAGAGAGAGAGAGAGAGGGAGAGAGGGAGAGAGGGAGAGAGACAGAGAGACAGAGAGAGAGAGAGAGAGAGAGAGAGAGAGAGAGAATGTGTGTGGACATCTCCAGGTATCTGTGGTAAGTTGTGTGTGTGTGTACCACTCTCTGTGGTAGGACAGCTGTGTCCGTGCGTGTTAGTTAAACACAAACTCCAAACTGCGTACAGCCGACCTTTCACTCGTCAACGTCGCCTCAACCCACTTCCTGTCCCCCCCCCCTTCCCCCCCCGGCAGGGGAGGCGGAGCTGGTGCGCTGGCCCCGCCCCCTGGTGTGGGAGCTGCAGAGAGCTCTGGCAGAGAGCCACCTGTGGCTGAGCCTGTGGGAGCGTCCCGCCCGCAGTCCCTTCACCCGCCTGCAGAGGGCCACCTGCTGCGCCCTGCTGCTGCAGTTGTGCATGCTGAGCAACAGCCTCTGGTACAGCTGTGTGGCACACGCACGCCTGGGGTAGGTCTGGGGGGGGGGGGGAGGGACTGTATATGTGTTAACAGCAGTGTGTGTATGTGTGTTTGTGTTCAGTACTAACAGCAGTGTGTGTATGTGTGTTTGTGTTCAGTACTAACAGCAGTGTGTGTATATGTGTGTAGTATTAACAGTGGTGTGTGTTGCAGCTTGGTGTCCAGGCGTGTGTCCGTCTCCTGGGAGACGCTGCTAGTGGGCGGAGTCAGCTGCCTGGTGGTCTACCCCCTCTACCTGCTGGTGTTTACCCTGCTCAGGATGAGTCGCAGTCAGGTGACACACACACACACATCAAACCTGTAAACACACATGGCCACTATGATACAGATACTGATGGTATGCATGTGTGTGTGTGTGTGTGTGTGTGTGTGTGTGTGTGTGTGTACCAGTGTGTGTCTGTGGAGCAGGTTTCTCCGCAGGTGGAACAGGAGTCGGTGGAGATAGATGAATTCCTGGACGACTCCCTGGCAGGAAGCTCCTTCCTCTTCCTCAACGGACTTCCTGGAGAGGTACCACAGTGTGTGTGTGTGTAGGATGTGTGTGTGTGTAGGATGTGTGTGTGTGCGTGTGTGGGATAACATCATATTGTCTCTAGCGCACTCATTAGTGTCTCTGCTTTTCTTCTGCCTTTTCATTCTCCCATTTCCCAATCCTCCCTCCTCCCCTCCCCCTCCTCCTCGCCCTCCCCTCTCCTCCTCCCCTCCTCCTCCCCCTCCCCCCTCCAGTCCTACTCAGAGGAGACCAATGTGGACCTCCCCACCCCCTCCACTAAAAGGTAAGCAGCTTGTTGCTGTGGCGACGTGAGGATGATTGACATGTCCAATTAGTTCCATCAGGACAGGAGGTCTCTCCTGCTTTAGTCATTAATGAAGAGGTGAGAGAGGGATGAAAGAGAGGGAGAGGGGAGAGAGGGATGAGGGACAGAGAGAGAGAGGAGAGGGGGAAGAGATAATGAGTGGCCAGAGGTCAGGAGAGACCTTGAGAGATGTTGAGGAGAGAATTTGGGTGTGTGTGTAGATGTGTGTGTGTGTGTGTATGTGAGTTTGTGTGTGTGGATGTCTGTGTGTCCCTAAATAACTCATATCTGTGCCTCATTAATTCCCAAAGTTTGGTGTTATCATTTCTACACACAGTATTTAAGCTTTTGAAATTCTGACACTTCACAGTCAACATATTCTCTCTCCCAAACCTCCCAAACACCACGCTCCCTCTCCCCTCTCTCTCCCCTCTCTCTCTCTCCCCTCTCTCTCTCTCTCTGCATCTCTCTCTTTCTCTCTGCCTCTCTACCTCCCCCCCCCTTCCCTCTTCCAGTATGGAGAGCTGGAGCGAGACTGAAGAGGACGAGGATTGTGATTGGCCGGAGCTGTTGAGTGACGCGTCGGTGGTGGGCGGGGTGGGGCTGGGGGCGGGGCTTCCCAGGCTGAAGAGGGGTCAAGGTAGTAGACACCTGGGCGTGGACATGACCTTTGACCCCGACGACGAATGCAACCAATACTTCACCTCCTCAGGTACCATGGTTACCATGTACTGCTTAGTCAGCTAGATAATCGCTTAGTTACTCACTTAATCGGCTAGTTAGTTAAATACCGAGTCAGATAATAAATTGCTGAGTTAGTTAAGCAGTCTGTATTGATGAGTGTTTAGTGCCGGAGATGATCTACTGAGTGATAACTCCTCCCCTCCCTGCCGCCCCCCTCTCAGACGAGGACCTGATCAAGCGCATCCTGGCGGACGGTCAGTTGCAGCTGCGTGACGCCCAGCAGCTCTTCTCTCAGCCTGACAACGACCTGGCTGACCTGTGAGTGTGACCCCTGACCCCTGACCTCTACCATGCTCCCCACCATCACCCCTGACCCCTGACCTCTACCATGCTCCCCACCATCACCCCTGACCCCTGACATCTACCATGCTCCCCACCATCACCCCTGACCCCTGACCTCTACCATGCTCCCCACCATCACCCCTGACCCCTGACCTCTACCATGCTCCCCACCATCACCCCTGACCCCTGACCTCTACCATGCTCCCCACCATCACCCCTGACCCCTGACCTCTACCATGCTCCCCACCATCACCCCTGACCCCTGACCTCTACCATGCTCCCCACCATCACCCCTGACCCCTGACCTCTACCATGCTCCCCACCATCACCCCTGACCCCTGACCTCTACCATGCTCCCCACCATCACCCCTGACCTCTACCATGCTCCCCACCATCACCCCTGACCCCTGACCTCTACCATGCTCCCCACCATCACCCCTGACCCCTGACCTCTACCATGCTCCCCACCATCACCCCTGACCCCTGACCTCTACCATGCTCCCCACCATCACCCCTGACCCCTGACCTCTACCATGCTCCCCACCATCACCCCTGACCCCTGACCTCTACCATGCTCCCCACCATCACCCCTGACCCCTGACCTCTACCATGCTCCCCACCATCACCCCTGACCCCTGACCTCTACCATGCTCCCCACCATCACCCCTGACCCCTGACCTCTACCATGCTACCCACCATCACCCCTGACCCCTGACCTCTACCATGCTCCCCACCATCACCCCTGACCCCTGACCTCTACCATGCTCCCCACCATCACCCCTGACCCCTGACCTCTACCATGCTCCCCACCATCACCCCTGACCCCTGACCTCTACCATGCTCCCCACCATCACCCCTGACCCCTGACCTCTACCATGCTCCCCACCATCACCCCTGACCCCTGACCTCTACCATGCTCCCCACCATCACCCCTGACCCCTGACCTCTACCATGCTCCCCACCATCACCCCTGACCCCTGACCTCTACCATGCTCCCCACCATCACCCCTGACCCCTGACCTCTACCATGCTCCCCACCATCACCCCTGACCCCTGACCTCTACCATGCTCCCCACCATCACCCCTGACCCCTGACCTCTACCATGCTCCCCACCATCACCCCTGACCCCTGACCTCTACCATGCTCCCCACCATCACCCCTGACCCCTGACCTCTACCATGCTCCCCACCATCACCCCTGACCCCTGACCTCTACCATGCTCCCCACCATCACCCCTGACCCCTGACCTCTACCATGCTCCCCACCATCACCCCTGACCCCTGACCTCTACCATGCTCCCCACCATCACCCCTGACCCCTGACCTCTACCATGCTCCCCACCATCACCCCTGACCCCTGACCTCTACCATGCTCCCCACCATCACCCCTGACCCCTGACCTCTACCATGCTCCCCACCATCACCCCTGACCCCTGACCTCTACCATGCTCCCCACCATCACCCCTGACCCCTGACCTCTACCATGCTCCCCACCATCACCCCTGACCCCTGACCTCTACCATGCTCCCCACCATCACCCCTGACCCCTGACCTCTACCATGCTCCCCACCATCACCCCTGACCCCTGACCTCTACCATGCTCCCCACCATCACCCCTGACCCCTGACCTCTACCATGCTCCCCACCATCACCCCTGACCCCTGACCTCTACCATGCTCCCCACCATCACCCCTGACCTCTACCATGCTCCCCACCATCACCCCTGACCTCTACCATGCTCCCCACCATCACCCCTGACCCCTGACCTCTACCATGCTCCCCACCATCACCCCTGACCCCTGACCTCTACCATGCTCCCCACCATCACCCCTGACCCCTGACCTCTACCATGCTCCCCACCATCACCCCTGACCCCTGACCTCTACCATGCTCCCCACCATCACCCCTGACCTCTACCATGCTCCCCACCATCACCCCTGACCCCTGACCTCTACCATGCTCCCCACCATCACCCCTGACCCCTGACCTCTACCATGCTCCCCACCATCACCCCTGACCCCTGACCTCTACCATGCTCCCCACCATCACCCCTGACCCCTGACCTCTACCATGCTCCCCACCATCACCCCTGACCCCTGACCTCTACCATGCTCCCCACCATCACCCCTGACCCCTGACCTCTACCATGCTCCCCACCATCACCCCTGACCCCTGACCTCTACCATGCTCCCCACCATCACCCCTGACCCCTGACCTCTACCATGCTCCCCACCATCACCCCTGACCCCTGACCTCTACCATGCTCCCCACCATCACCCCTGACCCCTGACCTCTACCATGCTCCCCACCATCACCCCTGACCCCTGACCTCTACCATGCTCCCCACCATCACCCCTGACCCCTGACCTCTACCATGCTCCCCACCATCACCCCTGACCCCTGACCTCTACCATGCTCCCCACCATCACCCCTGACCCCTGACCTCTACCATGCTCCCCACCATCACCCCTGACCCCTGACCTCTACCATGCTCCCCACCATCACCCCTGACCCCTGACCTCTACCATGCTCCCCACCATCACCCCTGACCTCTACCATGCTCCCCACCATCACCCCTGACCTCTACCATGCTCCCCACCATCACCCCTGACCCCTGACCTCTACCATGCTCCCCACCATCACCCCTGACCCCTGACCTCTACCATGCTCCCCACCATCACCCCTGACCCCTGACCTCTACCATGCTCCCCACCATCACCCCTGACCCCTGACCTCTACCATGCTCCCCACCATCACCCCTGACCCCTGACCTCTACCATGCTCCCCACCATCACCCCTGACCCCTGACCTCTACCATGCTCCCCACCATCACCTCTGACCCCTGACCTCTACCATGCTCCCCACCATCACCCCTGACCCCTGACCTCTACCATGCTCCCCACCATCACCCCTGACCCCTGACCTCTACCATGCTCCCCACCATCACCCCTGACCCCTGACCTCTACCATGCTCCCCACCATCACCCCTGACCCCTGACCTCTACCATGCTCCCCACCATCACCCCTGACCCCTGACCTCTACCATGCTCCCCACCATCACCCCTGACCCCTGACCTCTACCATGCTCCCCACCATCACCCCTGACCCCTGACCTCTACCATGCTCCCCACCATCACCCCTGACCCCTGACCTCTACCATGCTCCCCACCATCACCCCTGACCCCTGACCTCTACCATGCTCCCCACCATCACCCCTGACCCCTGACCTCTACCATGCTCCCCACCATCACCCCTGACCCCTGACCTCTACCATGCTCCCCACCATCACCCCTGACCCCTGACCTCTACCATGCTCCCCACCATCACCCCTGACCCCTGACCTCTACCATGCTCCCCACCATCACCCCTGACCCCTGACCTCTACCATGCTCCCCACCATCACCCCTGACCCCTGACCTCTACCATGCTCCCCACCATCACCCCTGACCCCTGACCTCTACCATGCTCCCCACCATCACCCCTGACCCCTGACCTCTACCATGCTCCCCACCATCACCCCTGACCCCTGACCTCTACCATGCTCCCCACCATCACCCCTGACCCCTGACCTCTACCATGCTCCCCACCATCACCCCTGACCTCTGACCTTACTGTGTGTGTGTCAGGTCCAGTATCTTGGGGGATAGGACAGAGGTCATCCTCCTGCAGAAGCTGAGTGACCCTCTGACCCCGGGGGGGGGGAGGAGAAACCCCCCCAAGACCGCCTTCACCTCCAATACAGGTGAGGGTGTGTGTGGGTGTGTGTGTGTGGGTGTGTGTACTAACGAAGTAATGAGGATTTTGTAACAGTCGTGATTATTCATATTTCTCTCTCTACTTCTCCCTCTCTCCCCCCCCCCCCCTCTCTCTCTCTCTCTCTCTATCAGTTATAACTGATGTGTGTCAACCGAGGCGGTTCCCTGCCTGGGTTGGCCGTGCCACCCTATGGGGGAGCTGGGCGGTGCTTGTCCTGGCCAATGGGCTGTCTATGTGGGCGGGGCGAGGTTTCAGCGAGGGCGTGGCCATGATGTGGCTGATTTCCTGTATCGGCAGCTTCATGACTTCCTGTTTCCTACTGGAGCCAATTAAGGCAAGGCAACACAAGCACACACACACACTCAGACGCACACATACAGTCACACATGCTGTGTGTATGTGTGTATCAGGGTCTTCTGCATGTTTTCCTGCTGCTGTCCAAGGCGGTGTACTTTGCGGTGTGTGTGTGTGTGACTCTGCCCTGCCCCCCAGGTGGTGTGTGAGGCGGTGTACTTTGCGGTGTGTGTGCGACGTCTGTGTCCGGAGGAGCAGGACGTGCTGGTGGACTCTCCCAGGGTGCAGCGCGTGGTGCAGAGGGTGCCCCGCGTTCGCCCCCCTCACGGCTTCGCCCTGGCCCAGGCCCAGGACCAGGCCCGCAAGGTCCGCCTGCTGCACACCATGCTGAAGGTGCAGGCACTCTCACACACACTCTCTCTCACACACACACACACACACACACACACTCTCTCTCACACACACACACACACTCTCTCTCTCACACACACACACAGCTGTGCAGAGCCAGGCTTCCTCAGGTTCTGAGCAGCGTGACTTTGTCTGTGTTGCAGAACTTCCTGGTGTACATGCTGGTTCTACTGCTGGTTCTGCTGCTGAACTTCTCTGACCCGGCAGAACACTCCCAGACCCTGGGACTGCACACCCAGCTGAAACACACACTGAACACTCCACAGACTGGCAGCAGGTGAGCTCACACACACACACACACACACACCTTCTTCCTCCACCCCAGTGTCCTCATGTCACCCACTCATACATTCTCTTTTACACACACACACACACACACTCTCACTTCTATCTCAATTTCAACACTCCTGTGACATCTCATGTATATTACATTACAGAAGTGTCTGAAGGGTGTGAATGAGCAAAAAGCGGCTGGTGTGTGTGTGTGTGTGCTGTTGACGCTTTGATCAAACTCCCAGCATTGACAACTGTAGGAAGTAACCAGACACACACACACACTCTCACACACAGTCTAACTCCTTGTCTCTGCGTCGCAGACGTGAGGACCTGTGTACGTGGCTTATGGAGTCCCTGTTGCCACGGCTACTGGATGACTCCTCCCTCTTTCAGGAGACAGGAAGTGTCCTTCTGGGTTCGCCTCGTCTGAGACAGACAAGAGACACACACAGTGAGTGAGTGTGTGTGTGTGTGTGTGTGAGTGAGTGAGTGAGTGAGTGAGTGAGTGAGTGAGTGAGTGAGTGAGTGAGTGAGTGAGTGAGTGAGTGAGTGAGTGAGAGAGAGAGAGAGAGAGAGAGAGAGAGAGAGAGAGAGAGAGAGAGAGAGAGAGAGAGAGAGAGAGAGAGAGAGAGAGAGAGAGAGAGAGAGTGATGTCCAGAGTTTCATGTAACTTTCAGACTCCTTCAAAGTGAACCCACACACTTACACACAGTCACACACACACTCTCACACACAATCACATACACACTCTCACACACAGTCACACACACACTTTCACACACAATCACATACACACTCTCACACACAGTCACACACACACTCTCACACACAATCACATACACACTCTCACACACAGTCACATACACACTCTCACACACAGTCACATACACACAAACACACCTTGAATTGGTGACTCATATGGTCAGGGCTGCAGCAGAACAATGTTCTTGAGTCATAGAACATGTCTTATTTTAGATGCATTCACAACTCTCATTCTGTCAGACCCACACACCGTTCTGAAGTGTTCTTGTGTCTCCAGGTTCCGGTTCTGTCGGGTCTGGTTCCGTTAACAGTACCAGTGCAGCAGCCTGGACCAATGACGTACGTGGTGGAGAGATCATCCAATCACTGAGCAGGACTCTGGATGAGGCCCTCACCTCACTACGACACCTACAGGCACGCCATTGGCTGGACCACAGGTAGGAGGGGGGAGTGGGAGGGGGGGGGGAGAGGAGGGAGGAGAGAGAGACAGAGTGAGAGAGAGAGAGAGAGAGAGGGAGAGAGAGAGGGAGAGAGAAAGAGAGAGAGAGGGAGAGGGAGAGGGAGAGGGAGAGGGAGAGGGAGGGAGGGAGGGAGGGAGGGAGGGAGGGAGGGAGGGAGGGAGGGAGGGAGGGAGGGAGGGAGGGAGAGAAAGAGGGAGGGAGGGAGGGAGGGAGGGAGGGAGGGAGGGAGGGAGGGAGGGAGGGAGGAGGGGAGGGGGGAGGGGAGGGGGGAGGGGGGAGAAGAACAGAGGTAATGTTTACATTTTCCTTAAGATGTAAACGTTGTTGTGTGTGTGTGGGCAGAACCAGGGAAGTGTGTGTGGAGTTCTCTCTCTACAACACCAACACAGACCTGCTCACAGCCTTCAAGTTCCTGTTTGAGTTTCCTGTCTCTGAGCGCGCTCAGTCAAGCCTTGACCTCCTGACCTTTCGTCTGCAACCCGTCACGGGCCTCAACCTGCAGATGTTGCTCACGGTAACCCTGAAATGACTGTACTCCAGACGTATATATTAATATGAATTAATTTAACGTCAATAAATAACCAACTGGAAAATCCCTCCCGTCTCCCCTTTCCCTCCTCTCCTCTCTCCCCCATCTCCCTCTCCCCCTCCCCTCTCTATCCCCCTCCCCTCTCCCCCCCCCCTCCCCTCTCTCCCCCTCCAGGGTCTCTTCCTGCTCCTGCTCCTGTACTTCTGCGTGGGCGGGGCTACCTGCTGTTTCCGTGGCGCCCTGAGGGAGGGGTGGCGCTACCTGCTGTCCCCGTGGCGACTGCTCGGCGCGTGCGGTCTGGTGCTGGCCGCTTGCGTGTGCGCGCTGCAGTTCCTGCGCTTGGCCATCGGGGGGCGGCGCTGGGCGCGGTTCCTGGCTGACAGGTCTGGGTTCACAGACTTCCACTCCCTGGCCCGCCTGTCGCACGCTCACTCCAACCTCTCCGCTCTCCTGCTGTTCCTGCTGTTACTGAAGGTGAGGGAGGGAGGGAGGGAGGGAGGGAGGGAGGGAGGGAGGGAGGGAGGGAGGGAGGGAGGGAGGGAGGGAGGGAGGGAGGGAGGGAGGGAGGGAGGGAGGGAGGGAGGGAGGGAGGGAGGGAGGGAGGGAGGGAGGGAGGGAGGGAGGGAGGGAGGGAGGGAGGGAGGGAGGGAGGAGACAGAGTGACAGGATGTGGTTCCCCTCTCTCCAGGCCTCCCATCACCTGCGTCTCCTGAGGGAGTGGGCTGTGTTCGGCAGGACTCTCAGCAGGTCAGTCTGGGACGTCCTGGCTGCTGCTGTGCTGCTGCTGCTGCTGCTGCTGGCCTACGCTCACACTGCACACCTGGTGAGACACACACACTGCACACCTGGTGAGACACACACACTGCACACACACTGCACACCTGGTGAGACACACACACTGCACACACACTGCACACCTGGTGAGACACACACACTGCACACACACTGCACACCTGGTGAGACACACACACTGCTCACACTGCACACCTGGTGAGACACACACACTGCACACCTGGTGAGACACATTTACATTTCGTCAGTTAGCAGACGCTCTTATCCAGAGTGACTTACAGTAAGTACGAACCGGCAACCTTCTGATTAATAGCCCGGTTCCCTAACCGCTCAGTCATCTGACTCCACACACAGACTCACCCCCTCCTTCTCTCTCTCCAGCTCTTCCACTCCGTTCTAGAAGGCTACGGCAGCATTGGCTCCGCCTGTCTTTCGTTGCTAGGCGCCGGGGGTCGCGGCCTATTGTCTTGGCGACCGTCTGCGATGATGACAGGCCCCTTAAGCTCCACCTCCTCCCTGGCCTTCCACACAAGCTTCGCCGTGCTACGCCTGTTGTTGCTATGGATGCTGACCTCCGCGTTGCTAAGGAATTATCGCCGGGCGAGGGCGGAGCTTTACCGTCCAGCAGTGGATCTCCAAGACTACGAGATGGTTGAGCTGTTTCTACGGCGACTGAAGATGTGGATGGGACTCAGCAGGGCCAAAGAGGTAGGGTAGCACTTCCTGCTTCTTGTCCAGAGGACGGTCCACTTCCTGTGGACTTCCTGCCTGTAGCCCAGGATCAGTATATGAGCCTTTGCGTCTATTGCGGAAGTTGGATTTATGATTGTTCAAATATTGATTTGTCCTCTCTTCCACCTTCGTTCCATCCCTCTCTCCTCCCCTCCATCCCTCCATCTCCCCCCTCTCTCCTCCCCTCCATCCCTCCATCTCCCCCCTCTCTCCTCCCCTCCATCCCTCCATCTCCCCCCTCTCTCCTCCCCTCCATCCCTCCATCTCCCCCCTCTCTCCTCCCCTCCATCCCTCCATCTCCCCCCTCTCTCCTCCCCTCCATCCCTCCATCTCCCCCCTCTCTCCTCCCCTCCATCCCTCCATCTCCCCCCTCTCTCCTCCCCTCCATCCCTCCATCTCCCCCCTCTCTCCCCCCCTTCCTCAGTTCCGTCACAAGGTGCGTTTTGAGGGCATGGAGCCCCCCCCGTCCCGCTCCTCCTCCACCAGCGACTGTAAGTCCCTGTGCCTGCCCCCCCTGGACGCCCCCGACGCCGCTCCCTCCCCGGACAGCGTGGACGCCGGCTCTGAGGCCTCCTGGCGCCCGTCCTCCTCCAGCCCCTGCTTCCTGACAGAGGCCCCAGGGACTGGGCTTGGCCTGGGGCTCGGCCTGGTTCAGGGGGGGCCTGGAGCTGCTGGGGGGCCTGGAAGTGGGAGTCCTGGAGGTCTGGGGGGCCCTGGCGTGCCAGTGGGAGGGGCCACGTGGCGGGAGAGGGCGGAGTCTGAGGCCACACTGCGCAGGCTCCTCCCTTCGCTTGACGCCCTGCTGCAGCAGCTGGACCGCGTCACCGTGGCGACCGAGGAGCTATACCGCGTCGAGTGCCGCTTGGAGCGCGCTCAGAGGAAGGCCAGGGAGAAGGGGAGGGGCTTAGGAAGAGGGGGGGAAGAGAAAGGGGGAGGAGGAGGAGGAGGAGAGAGAGGGAGGAGTCGGGGGGGAGCGGGGAAGGAGAAAGGGAAGGGGGAGGAGAGAGGGAAGGGGGAGGAGAAGGATTCCGCTGGACGGAGAGAACGGAAGGAAAGGAGGATCCAGAGGAAGAGAGATGAGAGGAGCGAAGGTGTGGTGGGGGGCAGTCAGCCCAAAGACTCTGGGACTGGGAGACCCAAAACCACCTCTACTGCCCCCCTGTCATATGCCCCAGGGAGTGCATCTGCCCCCCCTGATACCCCTGCACCCCTTGCCTCAACGCCTAAACTCACCCCTGCCCCTCCTCCCACCCCTGCCCCAGTGCCTACCCCCTCCCTACCACCCACCCCTGCCCCGGTGCCTACCCCCTCCCTCCCACCCGCCCCCAGTACCCCCGTCCCTCCTCCGGTCTCTACCCCCGCCCCCCTCCCGCCTCCCCAGCCCAGGGACTGGAACCCCCCCCTGGAGAGGGAGACCCTGCCCCCCTCCTCCAGCCTGTTCAACTACCCCGCCCACACCACCACCATCCCCACGCACAAGCGCAAGCGCAAGCCCCCGCCCCTCAAGAACAAGGTGCACCCCAACCCAGACAGGCACGTCTCTGGACACCCCAAACCCTGAGGACCCCCCCCCCCCCACACACCCCGAACCAGCACCTCCGGGATGGAGGGATGAGCGTGAGAGGAGGACAGCGACAACGGGTTTGTCACAGATGTCCCCTCTTTAACCCTAACCCTCTAAACCTGGAATGGAGGGAGAGAAGGATGGAGAGTTAAAGGGATGGGGGAGAGATGGAAGGATGGAAATATGGAGGGATGGAGGGATGGAGAGATGAAGGGACGTATAAAGAAGAGATACCCCGGCTGGCCTCACATTCATACTGTTGGCATGGAAACAAGGTGCCGGTTGCCTGATCGTTGATCCCCCGTGACCCCATGTGACCCTGGAGGTCGTGTGGAGTCGATGACAGAAGCACGCCGACGTGCTCACCACATAAGAAGAAATAACTCAGAAGAAGAGAAGAAGACTGTCATCGTCTGTTTGTTTTGGCGTGAGAATTCAAGGAAGATATACGTGTATATATGATTGATTTCTGGTCGTCGTTGGTACACAGGTGACGCTTTTTACAAGCTTTCAGACTCACTCGAGCTCACACGCACACACACATACACACACACACGGTGCTAACAAACTGGCACGCCTCAGGACTTCCATGGCGGAATGAGAAGAAAGAGTGGAGGGAGAGAGAGAGGGAGGGAGAGGGAGAGAGAGAGAGAGAGAGAGAGAGAGAGAGAGAGAGAGAGAGAGAGAGAGAGAGAGAGAGAGAGAGAGAGAGAGAGAGAGAGAGAGAGAGAGAGAGAGAGAGAGAGAGAGAGAGAGAGAGAGAGAGAGAGAGAGAGAGAGAGAGAGAGAGAGAGAGAGAGGATAAGGGCCGACAGGTTGCAGAAAGTGACATCAAACAGACAAGAGATGGAGAGAGGATGGAGAGAGACCGTAGTTTGAAGTATGTTGGACAGAAGTGGACAGTGTCAACCAGGAAGTTTCTAGACGATGTAAATGAAATGGAGGAAGTATTCTGCTTACAATGAGATTGTGTTGTTGTAAAGGTACACAAACTACATTTCCCAGAAGGCTTTGCGTTGATCATAACCTCAACTCCCAAGAAGCAGCAAGGGTACTAAACTATTAATCTACTTTTATTAATGTTTTGTTCTTTTGGTTGTACTTTTTAATGTTTTTATTTTTTTATTGTCAGTACGGTTCTAATTTAAAAGCACTTTTGACGTACCAGTGGGCATAATGTGTTAGCCTGGTTGTCTGATAATAAGCTCAGTGAGATTATAGATGAAGCTTCACAAGTGTTTTAATTATTAACATTGCCAAAGCTTGCGCATTTTACATGTCACGGATGAGAGGTCGTTCATTCCTTTTGGTACTTTGCACTTTATTTCCATGTGGGACTTTTACACAGTTCGCTTGTATTAGCTGTTGTCTTTACATCGTAATCTACAGGATAGCTATGCAGATTGATCTTTTGATGAGCGTTATTAATTAATTTAGCATATAAAAGCAGCAGTATATATTATTGTTTGGCGTAATTATGTATTTCTCTGTTTCTCAATATTATAATTGTTTGTTGAATTGTATTTTTTGTTTGTTTAAAACGTCACTCCACTTCCTTTTTAATCAATTTCCTACCCACATACTTCCTGTTTCCTGTGGGCAGAACTCAGGGACCCCACCCCTTCTTCCCCCAAACCAGAAAGACAGAAATAGGAACATTGTTGTAGGAGTGCTACAGAACAGCTTTAAGCTTTTGTCGCGCTAGCTAGACCAAAGAATACCCCTCAGACCTCAACGTTTCTCTGAAGGCCTCCAACAACAGTGCTAACGAAGCATTTCAAACGGCTTTTTATGCCGCAAATTATCGGGAGCCAGTGTGCACATATCATTGTTCCCACGGTGTGTATATATTCCATTGTGTTGTATATGAATCTGTTTGGATTTCGACTTTACTTTCCGACGGTCCCAAGAACTCACCGCGTCACCCCGACAACACCACTCCCACAGTTCCCCTGGTAACAGCAGCAACCGAAACGGTTATTTTACGATAATGATGATGACGACGGAGGTGGAGTTTAGCGCCCCCTGTCGCAATCTGCAAATACCTTTTTGGCACCAAAGCCCACCGACATGAACGGTTTCTTCTTGTAAGTTAGTGTCGCTAACCTTTGTCTTCTGATATGTAAAAGTGTTTCGTTTTGTATTTGTCAAACGTTTTTTTTTCTGTTTCATAATCGTAACTTTGTCTGCGTATCCTTGTCTTCCTAGCCCTTCCTGCTTTTGCACTTGACAAAGTCGAATAAAGAGTTTGACAGCTTAAGACTTGGTTCACTGAGTGTGTAGGATACGACAGTGTGTGTGTGGGTACATGGGTTGGTGTGGTGTGTGTTGCAGTGTGTGTGTCTGATCAGACCTCCTGTACTGATTACTAACTGACTGTATATAAATCTCGATATTTACACGCTAATCATCTGTACTCCTTGAACTACAAGCATGTCCAATCATATTTAAAGGACTACAAATACATAACTGCCAAAATGACATTTTGTGACTATTTCAGAAATGACACCCATCATGTTTCTTCAATGTATGATTGTATTTCCCCTACACACACACACACGTTTACAAATTTATACAAGTTTCAAATGGCGATTATCTCCTCTTATTAACTCTTCTGAAACCAGGGAGAACGCTGTCCAAGGCCTGCACGTCAAAATATGAATTCATGGAATAATAAAACACGAATACTTAAAAAATAATTGACTGTATTATGACTTCAATCTGTATTTGTTCATCAGGTAATCATCAATCAGGTTTTCGTCGTGATTTAATTCATGTGTGTTGAAAGGTTAATTTTCATCGGGTCGCTTGGTTCGATAATGAACAGAGGGTGCATGTGTAGAGGGTGTGTGTGTGGCTGGGTGTGTGTGGTGTGGCTGGGTGTGTGTGTATGTGGGGCTGGGTGTGCGCGGGGGACGGGGGGGGCGGTGTGTTATTTAAACAGGAAAAACAGCTGAACAAAATGTAGTTGAGGGGGTGTGGAGAGGAGGGGGGTGGAGGAGGGGGAAGGTGGGGGCAGTATGGGGGGGTGGGGTGGAGGGGGGGGGAAGGTAGGGGCAGTAGGGGGGGTGGAGGAGGGGGCAGTAGGGGGGGTGGGGTGGAGGAGGGGGCAGTAGGGAGGGTGGAGGCGGGGGCAGTAGGGGGGGTGGAGGAGGGGGCAGTAGGGAGGGTGGGGTGGAGGAGGGACAGTAGGGGGGGTGGGGTGCACATCAGACAAAGTCAGTGAAGTCGTCCACAGTGGACACCAGCCTCTTCCTCTGGCCGGAGGAGGCGTCTGGAGGGGGCGCGCCGCCGCCCTGCTGGTAGGAGGACTTGCTCTGCTGGCCGGGCCCCGAGTGAGTGAGGGAGATCCCTCCAGGGACCGGACGAGACTGGATCTCCTCCTGAGCCTAGGTAGGTAGGGAGGTAGGGAGGGAGGTAGGGAGGTAGGGAGGGAGGGAGGGAGGGAGGGAGGGAGGGAGGGAGGGAGGGAGGGAGGGAGGGAGGGAGGGAGGGAGGGAGGGAGGGAGGGAGGGAGGGAGGGAGGGAGGGAGGGAGGGAGGGAGGGAGATAGTCAGCTGCAGTTCAAAGAAATACAATCGTGGATGTGTGTGTGTATACAAGTTGAATGCGTGTGTGAGTGTGTGTATACGAGTAGTGTGAGTGTGTGTGTATACGAGTGGTGTGTGTGTGTATACGAGTGGTGTGTGTGTGTCCTACCCGTGTCCTCAGTCTCTTGATGTGTCGTAGTCTGGCGAGCCACTTGGAGGCGTAGGCATCAGACGGGTTGGCTCTGTACTGGTGCACCAGGGATGCCATCTGGGGAGACAGGGTGGAGACAGGGTCAGACGTGAGGGGGAGGGGGTGTGTGAGAGGGAGTGTGTGTGAGGGGGTGTGTGGGAGGGGGTGTTCTCGTACGTTGGCATGCAGGGCCATCTGTCGGACCAGCAGAGGAAGGTTCCGGTCTGAAACGATCTTAGCAATACTGGTGTCCACCAGCCCCTCTAGATCTGGGGGCAGGAAAGACAAGGGAATGGTTAAACCAGCTGACACCCTGGCTCTTGTCAATTAACAAGCATCCCTTCATCTCTCCTTCTCTCTCTCCCCTTCCTTCTTCCTCCCTCCCCTTCTCTCCCACCTTTGCGGCACTGCAGTGTGACCAGGTTGCTCTCGTAGTCCAGAGGCTTGATGATCACCTCCACAAAGTTAAACTGGCCCTGGGGAGGGAGGAGGGGGGGAGGAGAGGGGGAGAGGGGGAGGAGAGGGGGAGAGGGGAGGAGAGCAAGACAACAGGGAGGGGATGGAGAGATAAAATAACACCAAAAGGGACACTGCAGAACAAATAAGGTGCATGTTTGTGTGTGTGTGTGTATGTGTCCGTGTGTGTGTGTATGTATCCGTGTGTGTGTGTATGTATCCGTGTGTATGTATCCGTGTGTGTGTGTGTATGTGTCCGTGTGTGTGTGTGTGAGTACCTTGATGGTTCCCAGAGTGTAGTCCTCTCCAGAGTCGTTGTACACCACCATGACAAAGTCGTTGCCGATGTGTCTCTTCTTGTTGCAGCAGCCCTTATCGCTCTCTCTGTTAGGCATCAGGGTGGCGATGTGGAAGATGGCTGCACACACACACACAGGGATAAGATCCACACACACGGATAAGATCCACACACACACACAGGGATAAGATCCACACACACAGATGATAAACACACACAGGGATAAGATCCACACACACACACACACACACAGATAAGATCCACACACACACACAGGGTGAAGGATGAGCCCCTCACCCTGCATGATGTCATCGTGCCAGCAGTAGGTGAACTGGCCGTCGTCTCCGTACTGGTCCAGCCCCCCCAGGAACACCTGGTCTGGGTCACAGTCCCTCAGGTGCACCAGGCGGCCCAGCCCCGTCAGGAAGCAGGCGTAGCGGTTAGAGCCGTACTCGTTAGACAGGATGGACACCTCGTTACTCACCTGGGGGAGGGAGGGGGGAGACCAAATCTAAAAGTTGATTGATGTAAATCCTTTGTGTGTGTGTTCCTGTGTGTGTGTGTGTGTGTGTGTGTGTGTTTGTTCCTGTGTGTGTGTGTTTGTGTGTGTGTGTTTGTGTGTGTGTTCCTGTGTGTGTGTGTGTGTGTGTGTGTTTGTGTGAGTGTTCCTGTGTGTGTGTGTGTTCCTGTGTGTGTGTGTGTGTGTGTGTGTGTTTGTGTGTGTGTTCCTGTGTGTGTGTGTGTGTGTGTTTGTGTGTGTGTTCCTGTGTGTGTGTGTGTGTGTGTTCCTGTGTGTGTGTGTGTGTGTTTGTGTGTGTGTGTGTGAGTTTGTGTGTGTGTTCCTGTGTGTGTGTGTGTGTGTGTTCCTGTGTGTGTGTGTGTGTGTTTGTGTGTGTACCTGTGTGTGTGTGTGTTCCTGTGTGTGTGTGTTTGTGTGTGTGTTCCTGTGTGTGTGTGTGTTCCTGTGTGTGTTCCTGTGTGTGTGTGTGTGTGTACCTGTCCTGCTCCTACAAACACCACTCCAATCTTGTGTGTGTCGTATGGAGGCATCTGATCCAGCACCTTGACCGCTCGCTCAATCAGCTGAGAAACACACACATCATGTAAAGAAAACTAACAGTTTCCCCCTTCACAAGCACCTGTCCCACACACACTCTTAAACACACACACAGGAACACACACTCTCTCTGTCAGGACTGACCTGGGTCTTGGGGAGCAGGAGAGGTTTGTTGGCCTCATTACCAAAGAAGGGAGAGTGGTACAGCTGGAGGAAAACAAACCTAGAGGAGGGAGAGAGGAGGGGGAGAGGAGGGGGAGAGAGGAGGAGGAGAGAGGAGGGGGAGAGGAGGGGGAGAGGAGGGGGAGAGAGGAGGGGGAGAGGAGGAAGAGAGGAGGGGGGAGGAGGGGGAGAGAGGAGGAAGAGAGGAGGAAGAGAGGAGGGGGAGAGGAGGAAGAGAGGAGGGGGAGAGGAGGGGGAGAGGAGGGGGAGAGAGGAGGGGGAGAGAGGAGGGGGAGAGAGGAGGGGGAGAGGAGGGGGAGAGGAGGGGGAGAGGAGGGGGAGAGGAGGGGGAGAGGAGGGGGAGAGAGGAGGAGGAGAGAGGAGGGGGAGAGGAGGGGGAGAGGAGGGGGGAGAGAGGAGGGGGAGAGGAGGAAGAGAGGAGGGGGGAGGAGGGGGAGAGAGGAGGAAGAGAGGAGGAAGAGAGGAGGGGGAGAGGAGGAAGAGAGGAGGGGGAGAGGAGGGGGAGAGGAGGGGGAGAGAGGAGGGGGAGAGAGGAGGGGGAGAGAGGAGGGGGAGAGGAGGGGGAGAGGAGGGGGAGAGGAGGGGGAGAGGAGGGGGAGAGAGGAGGGGGAGAGAGGAGGAAGAGAGGAGGGGGAGAGAGGAGGGGGAGAGAGGAGGGGGAGAGGAGGAAGAGAGGAGGGGGGGCGAGGAGGGGGAGAGGAGGAAGAGAGGAGGGGGAGAGGGGGGAGAGAGGAGGGGGAGAGAGGAGGGGGAGAGAGGAGGGGGAGAGGAGGGGGGAGGAGGAAGAGAGGAGGGGGGAGAGGAGGGGGAGAGAGGAGGGGGAGAGAGGAGGAAGAGAGGAGGGGGAGAGAGGAGGGGGAGAGGAGGAAGAGAGGAGGGGGAGAGGAGGGGGAGAGAGGAGGGGGAGAGAGGAGGGGGAGAGAGGAGGGGGTGAGGAGGAAGAGAGGAGGGGGAGAGGAGGGGGAGAGAGGAGGGGGAGATGAGGAAGAGAGGAGGGGGAGAGAGGAGGGGGAGAGGAGGAAGAGAGGAGGGGGAGAGAGGAGGGGGAGAGGAGGGAGAGAGGAGGAAGAGAGGTGGGGGAGAGGAGGGGGAGAGGAGGGGGAGAGGAGGAAGAGAGGAGGGGGAGAGGGGGAGAGAGAGGGAGAGGGAGAGAGGAGGGGGAGAGGAGGGAGAGAGGAGGGGGAGAGGGGGAGAGAGAGGGAGAGGGAGAGGGAGAGAGGAGGGGGAGAGGAGGGAGAGAGGAGGGGGAGAGGGGGAGAGAGAGGGAGAGGGAGAGAGGAGGGGGAGAGGAGGGAGAGAGGAGGGGAGAGGAGGAAGAGAGGAGGGGGAGAGGAGGAAGAGAGGAGGGGGAGAGGAGGAAGAGAGGAGGGGGAGAGGAGGAAGAGAGGAGGGGGAGAGAGGGAGAGAGGAGGGGGAGAGGAGGGGGAGAGGAGGGAGAGAGGAGGAAGAGAGGAGGGGGAGAGGGGGAGAAAGAGGGAGAGGGGGAGAGAGAAGAGGAGGAAGAGAGGGGGAGAGAGGAGGAAGAGAGGGGGAGAGCGAGGGAGGAGGGAGAGAGGGGGAGAGCGAGGGAGGAGGGAGAGAGAGAGTAATCAAGAGTTGTCAGTAATAATGTATGTTATTTACAGAACAACCCTGCAGTCCTACAAGTTCACCTGATCACACACACACACACACACACACAAAGTGTGTACCCTGGGCTGAGTCCACTGGTCTTGTCGGTGGGGCTGGGCCCTGGCCTGCTGTGGTAGGAGTCTCTGTCACTCCTGCGCTCCCGCCTGGAGGAGGGGGCCGACACAGAGATGGTGTGTCCCCGAGGACGGTGGCCCGCGCTGGGGGAGAGGGGCCCGGGCTGGAGGGGCGCTGGGAACTCCAGCCTCATCCTAGCCCCCTGGGGCTGGGGCTGAGCTTGGGGCTGAGCTTGGGGCTGGGCTTGGGGCTGGGACAGCACCCCTGTGGCCTGGGCTGGGGCCTCCCCACTCAGCCCCTGAATGTTCACCACTTCCCCCCCTCCCCCGGCACCTCCTTCTAATCTCTCCTCCAGAGACGGCTGGTGCTGGGTCTGAGGCTTGCCCTCCGACGGCACCCCGACGGCAGGCACCTCCCCTACTCCAGCCCCAGGCTCTGGCTTGGAGAAGGCTTCAGGGAGGGTCTGCAGCTCTGGAGAGGAGCTGGACTTGTTGAGGGTCTGGCTCTGGGGCTGGTAAGGGAGCTCCTGGCCATGGCTGCCCGGGGTGGAGGGCCCAAGGCTGGGCTGGTCGATGGGGATGGCCCCCTCACTCACCTCCTCCAGGGTGGACTTCTCCTCGTCCTGACTGGAGGTGGAGGAGGACTGAGGAGTGGAGAGAGAGAGAGAGAGAGAGAGAGAGAGAGAGAGAGAGAGACAGATATAGAGAGAGAGAGATAGAGAGAGAGACAGAGAGAGAGAGATTAGGATCAGGGTACCAGGTCACCCTGGATGGTACTGAGGAACAGACACAGCGACGAGGCTGGAAGAAATACAAGGATATTCATCCCACAAAACGACAGATGCGATTGGTCGGAGGGACGATTGGCGTCATACCCTGCTGAGCACGCTGGAAGGGGGCGGGGTCTTGGGGAACTTGTGGTCGGTGTGGATGAAGATGGGCTCAAACTCATCGCTCTCCAGACCGTCGCACGGGGAGTCTGTTGCCGCGGCAACCCCCGACCCCTTCTCCGGCAACACCGCGGAGTCTGCAGCCGGAGACGACACCAAGGGGAGGTGTCAGAGGGGAGGAGTCAGAGGAGAACACACACACACAGTACACACACAGTACACACACAGCACACACACAGTACACACACAGTACACAGCACACAGTACACACACACAGTACACACACAGTACACAGTACACACAGTACACACACACAGTACACACACAGTACACAGTACACAGTACACACACAGTACACAGTACACACACAGTACACACACAGTACACACACAGTACACAGTACACACACACACAGGCAGGTGTGTGGGGAGCAGCTGTAGTATATTAGAGGCAGACACAGGGACAGCTTCACTGTTGGACTGTCCAAATACCCATCATGCATTTGGGTTTCCACCAGTACACACAGACACACGTGGAGGGTTCAAAGGTCAGGGGATTCAAGAAAAATCAACAGGTCAGGAATCACCAGGGTCCATCCAGCATTCTGATTGGTTTAATCAGAAAGTGTCAGTGGATTAGTCGAGTGATTTGATTGGCTCCTGTGTCGGTTTGTTTGGGGGCACACGCGTGTTGCGGTACCTGCCCAGGATATGCTCCTGTGTAACCTGAAGGGGGCGGGGCCAGCGGTTTGCCCCAGAGGCTGCTGGGAACCCACTGCAGGAGGATTGGGACTAGCCACACAAGCTGCCAATCAACACACAGCATCCAATCACAGACGAGCACAAAGAAACCACACAGAGATGAACCAATCAAAAGGAACAAGAAGGATAAACACATTTCTTTTTATGTCATTACAAATGTAACAAAATGCATGAGAAATAAACCTTGTTTTATGCAAATGAAAGGTAGCAAAAGTACAAATTACACAATTACAAAGAAACAGACGGACAGGTAGACAGGTAGACAGACAGACAGACAGGTAGATACAGACATACAGGTAGAGACAGACAGACAGACAGGCAGGTAGAGACAGACAGACAGACAGGTAGATACAGACATACAGGTAGAGACAGACAGACAGGCAGGTAGAGATAGACAGACAGACAGAGACAGACAGACGCAGATACGTAGACAGACAGGCAGAGACAGACAGGTAGAGAGAGACAGACAAGCAGGTAGAGACAGACAGACAGAGACAGACATAAAGCGTTTGTGGTAACCAACCACCCTGTAGCCATAACATCCAATAACACACAACACACACACTCCCTCACTTAGTCTCACACTCATACCTGTGCTGGACACTTGGGCCAGCCCGGTTGTTCCCCCGGGGTGTGTGTGTGGGGGCCCGGGGGGCTGGGGGCCGGGGGGCGGGGGGCCGGCCGTGCTGGCGGGGGCGCTGGCGGTCTGGGCGGGAGGGCGCTCCTTCACCCCCTCCATGGACATGAGCAGGCTGGAGAGCTCCTGCAGGGGCAGGGTGCCCAGATCAGAGGAGAACGGGCTGGGGGGGTTCTCCAGACACATCAGCCAGCTGGTGTTCCCTGAACACGCCACCAGGGGGAAACAATCACACACAGGGAGTCAAGGGGCCTGGCTGTCTCACAGGGGTTGGGTTTGCTGAGTGTGTGTGTGTGTGTGTGTACCAGAGGGTCTGCGTATGAAGATCTCAGCCCAGCCCTGGGTGAGAACAGGGAGGAACTCAGCCAGACCCGGCCTGAGGGGTGGGGCCTGGGAGGGGGCGGGGCCGGGGCCGGGGCCCAGGGAGGGGCCTGAGGGGGAGGACAGGGAGGCGCCCAGCTCGCCCTCCGGGGGGGACACCAAGGGGCTGAGGCTCTGGGAGGGGCCGGAGCGCAGAGCATGACCTCCTGGGAGGGAGGGAGGGAGGGAGGGAGGGAGGGAGGGAGGGAGGGAGGGAGGGAGGGAGGGAGGGAGGGAGGGAGGGAGGGAGGGAGGGAGGGAGGGAGGGAGGGAGGGAGGGAGGGAGGGAGAGACGGAGGGAGGGAGGGAGGGAGGGAGGGAGGGAAGGAAGGAGAGAGGGAAGGAAGGAGAGAGGGAAGAGAGAGAACATTAGATAATTATAATGATATTGTGACCCTCCCTCCCTCCTTCCTCCTCCTCCCTCCCTCCCCCTCCCTCCCCCTCCCTCCTCACCAGACATGGAGCGGACCCGTATGCGTGTGTTCCTGCTCTGCTGGGATGACTCCAGCTTGGCCGGGGCCTCCTTGGTCTGACGCGTGTGCAGAGATGGATCTGACCTGCAGGGGGCGACACACACACAGGAAGTTTAACACACACACAGGAAGTTAAACACACACACACACAGGAAGTTAAACACACACGCACAGGAAGTTAAACACACACACAGGAAGTTAAACACACACACACACAGGAAGTTAAACACACACACACAGGAAGTTAAACACACACAGGAAGTCTAACACACACACAGGAGGTTTAACACACACACACAGGAAGTTTAACACACACACACACACAGGAAGTTTAACACACACACACACACACAGAAAGTTTAACACACACACACACAGAAGGTTTAACACACACACACACACACAGGTACCTGGTCATCTCTCCCCCACCCAGCTTGTCCGTAGACTCCATGCCCAGCAGAGCCTGGGTTCGGACACCTCCGCTGGTCGTTATGGTAACCAGCTTGTTGCCCACTAGCCAGGTCATGCTGCGGCCCCCGGCCAATAGGAACTCAGCGATGGGGGACCTGGGGGTCAGGGGTCATGTTATGGGTTTATATTTGTTCAGTTGAATCTCTCTCTCCTCATCCCAACTCTCTCTCTACTCCTGCCTCCCATCTTTACTTTTTCATCTCTTAACAAGTATCAAGCCCTCATGCCTCCCCTCCTCCCCCCCCTCCTCCCCTCCACCTCTCCTCCCTCCTGCCTCCTCCCTCCTCCCCCCCTCCTCCCCTCTCCTCCCCCCCTCACCTCTTGGGCAGGGCAGAGTAGTTGGAGAAGACGTAGCGAGCCATCATGTCCAGGCAGGTCTCCGTCAGCTCCAGGTGCACCGTCTTCAGCCCCTCGTCAGCCTGCTGCACGGCGCTCTCCTCTGCAGAGCCCAGGCTGTAGGTGGTGCTGGAGCTGTGCATCCTGCAGGGGCACACACAGGGTCAGGGGGCACACACAGTGTCAGGGTCACACACAGGGGCAGGGGTCACACACAGGGGCAGGGTCACACACAGGGGCAGGGTCACACACAGGGGCAGGGTCACACACAGGGGCAGGGTCACACACAGGGGCAGGGTCACACACAGGGGCAGGGTCACACACAGGGGCAGGGTCACACACAGTGTCAGGGTCACACACAGGGTCAGGGAAAGAAAAACACACACTAACACACACATATATACACATACATAAAAGGCATGCAATCTCATAATAACACAGAGAGATGCGCACACACACACCTGTAAACACACTCTCTCTCACACACACACCTGTAAACACACTCTCTCTCACACACACACCTGTAAACACACTCTCTCTCACACACACACCTGTAAACACACTCTCTCTCACACACACGCACAATACTCTCATCATTCCACTCTCGTTCATCTAAGACAGACAGACAGAGACAGAGGATTTGGTCACCAAATCAGAACCACTCCAACTCAGTCAAGCACCACACCTCATAATCAGGTTGTCACGGTAACTGTAGCCAGGCGTGCAATACCCCCCCCCCCCTCCCCCCGTGTGATGGCCCAAGTCAATCAAAAATGAAGCCAAACGACACAAAAAGCAGCCGGGTTAGGTTGAGCACCCATCCGTCCCTCTCATTGGCCCACCTAACATTGGTCCCCACCCACCAGGAATAGAGGGCAGCTCTTGATTGGTTGCAGTGGCTGTCAGTCAGTAATAATCGGCGACACATGCTCATGTTTCTTAAGGCCTTTGTCGGTTAGTCAGCCAATCAAAAAGCAGATAACACCACGCAGTAAACGACAAGGGAGACGTCGAACAAGAAAACATCTGTTGGAGGGAAAATGTTTTCTAAAACACCAATTACATGCAGAGGAAATCAACCAAATACACAACAACAAAAACTGAAGCATAGACAAACAAAAAATGTGCAGGTGAGATCACAGCCCCCCCCCCAAAAAAACAAACAAACGTAAATTAACAAAAAAACGAATGCTCTTCCAGCATGCAACTCCCGCCCCAACAGTCAGTTCGCCGTAGCAACCGCCCACCGGTAACCATGAGAACGACCGCCCCCGCCCCACTTGTCCCATCCCCCAAAAAACAAACCAAACCACCTGGGGAGAGGGGGGAAGGGGGGGGAGCAAGAAACAGGAAACAGGAAGTGTCCCGTGTAGCCTCTCTCTACCTGCGGACCGCGTGGTCGGACACGGAGATGCTCCGTGAGCGGAAGGCGTCCATGGCCGACAGATCCCTCAGCTCCCTAACCGGAGAGCTGCTATTGGCTACCGCCGCCGCCGCCCTCGCCACTTTGGCCGCCCGCAGACTGTGGTTACCGTGGTAACGGGGGGGGCGAAGGGGGCGGGGGGAGGGGGGGTTGAGCGGCAGTTGTGGACGAAGGTTAAAGGGCGTAAGGGAAGGAAGTGGGGGAGAAGGGGTGGAGGTTTAGCCCCTCCAGCCAATCAGGAAGCCGCCGCACACGGAGGGAGAGGGGTGAAGGGTCGCAGGGCGATCAAGGGGAGGGCGTAACCAATGGAAACGGAGGGATCCAAGGTGCGTCCACGACAACCCCCCCCGCACCGCCACCACGAAGCCACGCCCACAACATAGCACCACGTTCAGAGGAAGGGGGGAGGGGGGGGAGGGGGGGCAAACGAAGAGTTCAGGAAAAAAAAAAAAAGCAGAAAAAGGGAGAAAATTAACAGTAGTGAAGAATCAACCAACACGCTGGGGGAGGAGGGGGGAGGAGGAGGGAGGAGGGGGGAGGAGGAGGGAGTAGGGAGGAGGGGGGAGGAGGGGGGAGGAGGAGGAGGGAGGAGGGGGGAGGAGGAGGAGGAGGGAGGAGGGGGAGGAGGAGGGAGGGGGGATGAGGGAGGAGGGGGTGAGGAGGAGGGAGGAGGGGGGAGGAGGAGGGAGGAGGGGGAGGAGGAGGGAGGAGGGGGTGAGGAGGAGGGAGGAGGAGGGAGGAGGGGGTGAGGAGGAGGGAGGAGGGGGAGGGGGAGGGAGGAGGGGGGAGGAGGGGGGAGGTGGGGGGAGGAGGAGGGAGGAGGAGGGAGGAGGGGGAGGAGGGAGGAGGGGGGAGGAGGAGGGAGGAGGGGGGAGGAGGAGGGAGGAGGGGGTGAGGAGGAGGGAGGAGGGGGAGGAGGAGGGAGGAGGGGGTGAGGAGGAGGGAGGATGGGGTGAGGAGGAGGGGGAGGAGGAGGGAGGAGGGGGGAGGTGGGGGGAGGAGGAGGGAGGAGGAGGGAGGAGGGGGGAGGAGGGGGGAGGAGGAGGGAGGAGGGGGTGAGGAGGAGGGAGGAGGGGGAGGAGGAGGGAGGAGGAGGGAGGAGGGGGAGGAGGAGGGAGGAGGGGGGAGGAGGGGGAGGAGGGGGTGAGGAGGGGGAGGAGGGGGTGAGGAGGGGGAGGAGGGGGTGAGGAGGGGGAGGAGGAGGGAGGAGGGGGGAGGAGGGGGAGGAGGGGGGAGGAGGAGGGGGTGAGGAGGGGGAGGAGGGGGGAGGAGGGGGAGGAGGGGGTGAGGAGGAGGAGGGAGGAGGGGGGAGGAAGGGGGAGGAGGGGGTGAGGAGGGGGGAAGGAGGGGGGAGAAAATATAGGGATATACTGTCCACAACAACAACAATAACAATAAACAACAACAAGCTGCTGGAGGTAAACAAACAGCTTCAGCATTTCACAAATTAATCACAGAGAAAGAACGGCAGGAAGGTGGGATGACATCATGGACCTGAGCTACAGGACGTGCACATGAACTGCAGGTTATGAGCTGAAACACAAGATGGCAACTGATTGGGATGCACACTACTATGGATGAGGGTTCTGATTCTTAGGGAGGGAATGAAGGGAGAGAGGAAGGAAGGTAGGAATGAAGGAAGGAATGAGAGGTCTACAGCTTAGGGAAGGACAGAAGGAAAGAGGGAAGGAAGGCGACTCATGACTGGACGACATAGGAGAAAAGACAAGGGCCCAATTACGGAATCAACCAATCAATGGAGGGTTAGGGGGCGGGGCAATGAAATGAAAGATCAGTGTGACGTCAGCTCGCTATGTGTGTTACCAGGAAGTGTTACCATGGGAGTGTGCCGGTTACAATGGTGCGTTACTATGGGAGCGTTACCATGTAGATTTGAAACGGAACCAGGAAGTGAACAGGAAGCAAAGGGCGACACGCCAGGATAGATAACAGGAAGGGGAGAAGACAAGGAAGGGGGAGTACAGCTCTCTTCTTTTACCAGGAGAAAGGGAGAAGGAGAGGAGGAGAGGGAGTGATTTTTTTACACTCCAGCGCAGTGATGACAAAAACAAGGGAGGGAAGGGAAGTGGAGAAGGAAGAGGAAGGGACCAAACGAGAGGACAGAGGAGGAGGGTGGGGGAGAGGAGGAGAGGAGGAGAAGAGGAAGGGACCAAACAAGAAGACAGAGGAGGAGGGTGGGGGAGAGGAGGAGAGGAGGAGAAGAGGAAGGGACCAAACGAGAGGACAGAGGAGGAGGGTGGGGGAGAGGAGGAGAGGAGGAGAAGAGGAAGGGACCAAACGAGAGGACAGAGGAGAGGGGTGGGGGAGAGGAGGAGAGGAGGAGAAGAGGAAGGGACCAAACAAGAAGACAGAGGAGGAGGGTGGGGGAGAGGAGGAGAGGAGGAGAAGAGGAAGGGACCAAACGAGAAGACAGAGGAGGTGGTCCCACTTCATGAAGCTGATTGGCTACCAGATTGAAGGGGCGTCTTTTTTCGACCACTCAGGTTGTGATTGGATTTCTTGTCCCCCAGGTCAGGAGTTGGGAGGAGCTTATATCGCTATGGAAACGCGGGTGTGGTTCTGTGTGTTTTTATAGGAGGTTTAAAACCGTTCGCAGTCAATCTCTGCTCTGCACCAGTTCAACATTTGCATAACTCCCATTGATCTGTGTGTGTGTGTGTCTCAATGTCGGAGAGAGAGAGAGAGAGAGAGAGAGAGAGAGAGAGAGAGAGAGAGAGAGAGAGAGAGAGAGAAAGAGAGAGAGAGAGAGAGAGAGAGAGAGGGAGAGAGAGAGAGAGAGGGGGTGACTAGTAGGTTGTGTAGCAATGTGTGTGAGTGATATGTCTACAACAACCTAGCAAATAAACAAACAACTTAACAAGTTAAAAAACACAGAAATTATCACCATGGCAACCTGCAAAAAATCATAGCAACAACAAGAGCAGTCATGCTGTGTCCTCGCGTTACCGTGACACCAACAGTCGTCCTGCAGGGTGTGTGAGTGTGCTCTGCATGTGAGCATGTGTGAGTGTGTACTGCCCGTGTGTGTGCACTGTGTATGTGTGTGTGTGTGTGTGTACCTCTTGGGCCTCTCGTTCAGGCTGGTGCTTCGGGCTCTGAAGTTGCCCTGCTCGTGTGTGTCGTCAAACGGCAGCAAGGCGTTGGAGCGCAGGCCCTGGAGAGAGAGAGAGACATAGAGAGAGAGAGAGAGACATAGAGAGAGAGAGAGAGACATAGAGAGAGAGAGAGAGAGAGAGAGAGAGAGAGAGAGAGAGGATTTACACGTTAAAACGTCTGTCATTTACAACCATGCACACACACACACCTAAACACAAACCTACACACACACACACACCTACACACCTTGGTGATGTACTGAACGAAGTCCTTCCTGAAGGGGAGTCGGCAGCGTATGAACCACATGGCGATCACATGGTGTGCCAGCGACACGATGTACTGATTAAACCTGGGAGGAGGGGGGGCATTTCAACCAGTTGAAAGGTCATTTTTGAACAGGGTTAGGGTTGTAGAGCAGTGTGTGTATGAGAGTGTGGTCTCACTTGGAGGGGTTGGTGTAGGGCAGGGAGATGGCGAACACGCTGACGTACTGCTCCGCCACAAAGTTGGCGTACAGGTGAGGCAGACGCACCAGCGCTGCAACAGGAAGCAGGAGTGACATCATCAGAGCGCGCCACAAGGCCAGCACAAACCCTCACCACTAACACAGGAGTGACATCATCAGAGCGCGCCACAGGGCCAGCACAAACCCTCACCACTAACACAGGAGTGACATCATCAGAGCGCGCCACAAGGCCAGCACAAACCCTCACCACTAACACAGGAGTGACATCATCAGAGCGCACCACAAGGCCAGCACAAACCCTCACCACTAACATAGGAGTGACATCATCAGAGCGCGCCACAGGGCCAGCACAAACCCTCACCACTAACACAGGAGTGACATCATCAGAGCGCGCCACAAGGCCAGCACAAACCCTCACCACTAACACAGGAGTGACATCATCAGAGCGCACCACAAGGCCAGCACAAACCCTCACCACTAACAGTAACAATAACACCTCACAACCTAACTTAGCTTTTAAGTTACTTCAGAGTATAAATATGTAACTGCTTTTCTTAGATTTATATATCTGCAAATGATGACATCAGGTTAAATCTTACTGGACAGAAACTCCAGCATGGGGGGCGCCATGGCAACGGTTGCCGAGATATGGGTCAGCTTGACGATAAGGAGGGGGAGGAGCTTGATCATGATGTCGGGCATCTCCACGGTGCACATCGTCAAGGCAACCACACACTGCTTGGCGCAGCGGTATATTAGGCCAGCTTCCAGACACTGGACCAGCTCTCTCTGTGGGAGGAGAGGAGAGAGACACACAGAGACAGACAGAGAGAGAGAGAGACATAGAGAGACATAGAGAGAGAAGGCGAGGGAAGAGGAAGACATTTGAAAGGCCTTATTACAGTCATCTGTGTGTATGTACCTGTCTGCTCTGGTCCAGGTAGCTGTGTTTGTGTGTATGTACCTGTCTGCTCTGGTCCAGGTAGCTGTGTGTGTGTGTATGTACCTGTCTGCTCTGGTCCAGGTAGCTGTGTGTGTGTGTGTATGTACCTGTCTGCTCTGGTCCAGGTAGCTGTGGTAGGAGGTGAGGGCAGTGAGGACGGGGACCACAGCTGTCTGGATGTCCGTCCTGCTGAAACCTTCTGGAACCCTCTTCAGGCGCTCTGAGATCAGGCGATCAGTCACCTGCACACGCACACACACATTGGAGTGGAGGAAACTAACATTAATCCTACTTACTGTAAACATCTAGCATTCTCAACATCAGTCGTGTGTGTGTGTGTGTGTGTGTGTGTGTGTGTGAGTGTGTGTGTGTGTGTGAGAGTGTGTTTGTGTGTGTGAGTGTGTGTGTGTGAGAGTGTGTGTGAGAGTGTGTGTGTGAGAGTGTGTGTGTGTGTGTGTGAGTGTACCATGTTGCAGAGCGTGGAGCACAGCAGGTCCAGGCTGCAGTGAGAGGTGAGCAGCAGGACTTTGTACTGCAGGGTCCAAGGCAGCCTGTCCAGAACCAGCTTCAGAACCTTCCAGTCTGTTTCCTGGGAGCACACACACACGTTAGCACCAACACACACACACACACACACACACAGGTGTATACACACGCACACACACACGCACAGACGAGGAGACAAAATAAATAATTGGAAGAGGGCAAGGTTAGTTGTGTGTTGGGGTGCACATATATATGTGTGTATATGTGTGTGTGTGTACCATCTTCAGACACTGCAGCAGCACGCTGAAGGCTGCGGCGTAAGGCAGGAAGGCCGTCCTGATGGAGGGGGCGGAGCCTGAGGGGGCGGAGCCTGAAGGGGCAGAGCCTGAGGGGGCAGAGCCTGAGGGGGCGGGGCTGCCAGCGGTTGGTGACACTGAGCCTGCAGGCTTCTTCTCACTGACACGCTTCTCTGGGTCCCTGCGGCACACACACATGATACACACACACATGATACACACACATGATACACACACAGACAGGAGGTGTGTGTGTGTGTGTGTGTGTGGAGGCCCACCCCATGTCACAGAGGCAGTAGGGGCTGAAGGTGAGCAGCCCGTCCTTGTTAGGCACGCCCAGACGATGGAGACAGTCTGCTCGGATCCTCAACAGGAAGTCCAGCACCTGGGGGAGGGTACACAGGTAAACATCTCTGTGGTCATATACAGGTAAACATCTCTGTGGTCATATACAGGTAAACATCTCTGTGGTCATATACAGGTAAACATCTCTGTGGTCCTACACAGGTAAACATCTCTGTGGTCATATACAGGTAAACATCTCTGTGGTCATATACAGGTAAACATCTCTGTGGTCATATACAGGTAAACATCTCTGTGGTCATATACAGGTAAACATCTCTGTGGTCATATACAGGTAAACATCTCTGTGGTCATATACAGGTAAACATCTCTGTGGTCATATACAGGTAAACATCTCTGTGGTCCTACACAGGTAAACATCTCTGTGGTCCTACACAGGTAAACATCCCTATGGTTGTACCAGATGTACAGGTAGATAGGTGTACAGGTAGACAGGTAGACAGGTGTACAGGTAGACAGGTGTACAGGTAGACAGGTGTACAGGTGTAAAGGTGTTCAGGTAGACAGGTGTACAGGTAGACAGGTGTATCTGTGTACAGGTGTACAGGTGTTCAGGTGTACAGGTGTTCAGGTGTACAGGTGTACAGGTGTTCAGGTGTACAGGTGTTCAGGTAGACAGGTGTATCTGTGTACAGGTGTACAGGTGTACAGGTGTTCAGGTAGACAGGTGTTCAGGTGTACAGGTAGACAGGTGTACAGGTGTACAGGTAGACAGGTGTACAGGTAGACAGGTGTACAGGTGTTCAGGTGTACAGGTAGACAGGTGTACAGGTGTTCAGGTAGACAGGTGTACAGGTGTACAGGTAGACAGGTGTACAGGTGTACAGGTGTACAGGTGTACAGGTAGACAGGTGTACAGGTGTACAGGTAGACAGGTGTACAGGTATACAGGTACCTGCAGGCGGATGCTGGAGGCGACGGGGGAGCTGTACTTATTCTTGTAGTGAAGCTGCAGGTGACCAATCAGCAGCTCGTACACTCGACTAGCGTGGCTGGCTGGCAGGCTGTACAGCTTACTCTGCCAGGGGAGACCATCAGAGCACAGAGCCAGCGATGAGCAGGGTGTGTGTGTTTCAGCGTGTGTGTGTATCAGCATGTGTACCAGTGTGTGTGTGTGTGTTACCTGCAGGATCTCCAGCAGCCCCAGCACAGCCGTCCTTACGTCCTCCACAGGGGACTCCCCCCCTGGGTCTCCCTCCCCGGCTGCCTCGGGGGGCCCCTGGGGGCCCAGGGGGGCCAGGGGCCGGCTGGC
>NC_140381.1:2060000-2112500 GCF_054491055.1 Hypomesus nipponensis | reverse complement strand
GAAGGGGGAGGAGTAATATGGAAATTAAGCAAGAGAGTTGGAGATGAAGGGATAAAGGGAGATCCATTAGCAGGTATTGAAACAGGTGATCATCATCAGTTAGACTGTCAGGCTGGACTAGACTGCTCGTGACACCAGTGCTGTTTGAACTAACTTAGACATTCCCACTGTGGACCTTTCTGGCTCGTGCACGTCCCCGACACGCAACACAAGCAGGTGGTCCTGGCGTGTCTCTCTGACCTCGAGCCCGACCGGGTGTTCTATTTTTTTGCTCCCAGCCGCATAAAAAAGTTGCAGGAGTCCGGTTCTGCAGCTGGTGCAGGCGCGCGCGGTTACGGTCTTTTACCATCACGCGCACCCTGACAAGCCCTTCTCTCACTGACAAGTCATGTGCTCTACTCGCGTGGACTCCTGTTACTTTTTACACTCTTTAAATAGCATGTTTGTCATACTTTAGTGAGGATTGTAAAGACGGAACCCCTTACCCACTGTTAAAAACAGCTACCAGAACCCGAAAGTGGCTGCCACGAAGGTTACAATTACTCACAAGCTCCCCCCAGACGGAAGAGATAGCAATGTTGCAAGAAGAATGCTGTAAGACGGGCTATTTGCTCGGTGAGTGATCCGCGTGAACAATGACTGGTCTGTTTTGGGGGACTGCAATAACAACCCCCATGAACAACAACAAGGAGGGGGGGGGGGGGGGGGACAGTCGAGAAGTAGCAAGAAAAAATATTTGAGCAGCTGACAAACAAAACGGCAAGACCTCAAGAGTTGCCAAAACGCGCTTGTTAAAGAAAGAGAGAGAATGAGAGAGAACGAGCCTGCTGATCTTTCTGCATTAGCTACATGTCGACGTGTTTTGGTTTCATCCAGCTGTCTCTCACCTCTTAAAAATGGGTTTTCGGCGTCATTCAATCGCGGCCAACGTCGGGAGCCGTCTCTAGAGCAATCGACGCCTGTGCATTAATAATTTTCTGTATTTACCACTCACAATAAGCTGGCACAAGTACCTCTGGCTCCCATGTTCCCAACCGGATAATGACCTGACAGGCACTTCCTACAAAAACACGGGCGCGCAAGTGCTCACGGTAAATGTCGTTTTACTGGCAAGCAAAATGAGAAGACAGGCTCAATTGGTTCACCCTACTATCTTTTAATGTTATCTTCTTACGAAATGACAGTCAATCGATCGGTGACAGTAATCCAAGTTATGATTTACACCACCCGTTTTCAGCAAAGGGTAAATAGTAGAAAATAGTAGCAAGTCCGTTTTTTGCAACCGCTACATAGCTAACTATAGTGCTAGTAACTCTAACTAGCTAATGCTGTTGCTAGCCTCTGCTCGTCTCACCTGCACGAGGACTGCATTCCAGCATTGCAAAATGACTTCTCCGTATTTCTCTCAGAGCAACAACGGTATTAAGACTCGTAGTGGGAACCACACCGTACACAGAGTCGGTTTGGCCGGTCTCAAGTCGACAATCGCTGAGCGCAAGGGAGAGGTGACAATGAACAGTTGCTCTACGGTGGAAGTGAAGCAGGAGGAGGAGGAGGGGGGCATTTCAATGCTGTCCCAGTCAAGAGGTAAACTCGAATAACTGAAAGGGCTTGTACTTTAATTCATGTACAAAAATAGGTTCAAACAACTTCTTTGACCCGCACACAGGGTTGGCATTTGGCAACCAACAATTAAAGTGAAATAATATCACCTTCTGCACCATCCCATTTTCATGTCTCTTTCACTCTCTCTCTCTATCATTCTCTCATTCTCTCTTCATCTCTCTCTCTCAATCTCTTTCTTCGTCTCTCTCTCCCTTCTCCCTCAACAGGTGAGGCGTCCAAGTTAACTATCATCCCGCCCACACCTGACACGGCCACGCCCCCGTTACCCCTGGCGCCAGCCCGTACCTGCGGGAGGAGGAAGAGGCAGGTGAAGGTGGAGTATGAGGAAGGGGCGGAGCCTGCGACGGAGCGCTGGGAGCCAGCCGATTGGAGGAACCAGCTGAGGAACGTCAGGGAGATGAGGAAGGAGAGTGATGCTCCCGTGGACAAGATGGGGGCGGAGCAATGCTACGACGAGCACGCCCCTGCTGAGGTGGGTAGGAAACCCTGCGGCTCCTCCTCTCCATCCTTCTCTCCATCCATTCTGAATCTGTTCCTTCTCAGGTGAGACCTTTCCAGGTGACGGAGGAGGCCATGCAGACTAACACTACCCCCCTCTCTCTCCCTCTACCCCTCTGTCTCTCCCACACCCCCTCCCCAGGTGAGGCGTTTCCAGGTGCTGGTGTCCCTCATGCTGTCCAGCCAGACCAGGGACGAGGTGACAGCCGGGGCCATGCGGAGGCTGAGGGCTCACGGCTGCACGCCTGCCCACCTGCTGGCCACGGACGACCACACCTTGGGGGAGCTCATCTACCCTGTGGGCTTCTGGAGGGTACGTAGGGGGTAACAGGTCTTCTGGAGGGTACGTAGGGGGTAACAGGTCTTCTGGAGGGTACGTAGGGGGTGACAGGTCTTCTGGAGGGTATGTAGGGGGTAACAAGTCTTCTGGAGGGTACGTGGGGGATAACATCTCTTCTGGAGGGTATGTTGGGGGTAACATCTAGCCTGTGGTGTATTTCAACCCCAGACCAAGGTGCGCTACCTGAAGCAGACAGCAGCCCAGCTGCAGCAGCGGTTTGGGGGGGACATCCCTTCCTCCCTGGAGGGGCTGGTGAGCCTGACGGGGGTGGGGCCCAAGATGGCTCACCTGGCCATGCACATCGCCTGGGGACAGGTCACTGGCATCGGTACGCCCTGCTCAATCTCTCTCTCTCTCTCCCTCTGTCATACTCTCTCTCTCTCTCTCCCTCTCTCATTCTCTCTCTCTCTCTCTCTCTCTCTCTCTCTCTCTTTCTCTCTCATTCTCCCTCTCTCTCTCCCCCTCTGTCTTACTCTCTCATTCTCCCTCTCACTCTCCCTCTCTCTCCAAGGTTATGATGTGTGTTTTTGTGTGTGTGTAGGTGTGGACACACACGTGCACCGTATCTCCAACCGTCTGGGCTGGACCAGGATCCCGACCAGGAACCCAGAGAGCACGCGCAAGGAGCTGGAAAAGTGGTTACCGCGGTAACGCCACACACACACACACCTCGTTCTGGTCCAGACCATGGGTATAGCTCGGTGGTTAGAGCACTTGACTGCAGATCACAGGATCATATCCCCTCTCCTCCATCTCTCTCCTCCCTCCCTCTCCTCCCTCCCTCTCCTCCCTCTCTCTCCTCCCTCTCTCTCCTCCCTCTCTCTCCTCCCTCTCTCTCCTCCCTCTCTCTCCTCCCTCTCTCTCCTCCCTCTCTCTCCTCCCTCCCTCTCCTCCATCTCTCCCTCTCCTCCATCTCTCCCTCTCCTCCCTCTCTCTCCTCCCTCTCTCTCCTCCCTCTCTCTCCTCCCTCTCTCTCCTCCCCCCCCCTCCAGAGAGCTGTGGAGTGAGATCAACCTGCTGCTGGTGGGTCTGGGCCAGCAGGTGTGTCTACCTGTGGGCCCTCTTTGCTCCCTCTGCCTCAACCAGCACAGCTGCCCCTCCGCCCACCAGGCCTCCCCAGCCAAGAGGCCCAAAGCTGGGCCGCACGGATCACCCAGCCCCCCAGGACCCTCCAGGACTTCCAGGGTCAAGCTGGAACCCAAACAGGAAGAGGAGGGTCCGGGCGGCACGCACGTCGTCAACACACCCGCTTCCACCCGTGCCCATATAAGGAAGGGCACAGGTGGAAGTGGGCTCTGATTGGACAACAGGTAGCACCTTTCAAGGAGAATTTGAAAAGTCTTGCTGTGAAAAAACTGTAATGTACCTGATAGGTACCTGTAAACTGTAAGGTTGTGTTTTTTACTGTAAATACACGTTTTCTACTAAATAAAATATCCAAATGTTTACTTGCCGGAAAAGGAATCGAGTTATAGTGTTCATTGTTTGTCCATCTGCAGTGTGCAGTACACACTACCAGCCACCAGGGGTCAGGATTGAGCCGTAGATTTGTCAGAAGTTGAAGTTTGTTCGACTCAAACTAATGATTCGTGAACTTACTTACAGTGATATCTAATTGGACAACAGGAATGTTCATGATGAATAGACAAGATTTTACTCAATGTCAAATCAACACTATAGTTGTTAAATTAACAATCATTTTAACAAAGTTCCCGAATCTACAGTTTGAGGCAGAAAATGCTGTGTATTTGAGAAGCGTTGCAAGAAGAATAGCCTTATAAAACGCCGTTATGAAACCGAGTGTTGTTACCTAGACCACAGCTACACGCTATCTGTCTCATCTGATCTTAGCTCGCGCTCTTGGCGGGAGGAAAAGTTCCTTGTATAACCAGGTTGCATGCACGGCCAGCCCGTAATAATAATAATTGCTGGTGTGTGTGTGTGGCATAGATGTAGTGGGTGGAGTCGCGAGACTGACCGGTGAGGTGAGAACGGGCTGGGACGTAAGAGCACCTGTTGCTATTTTGGTGCTCTTAAAAAAAAAGCACGCACACACACTGATCTGAAAGACGGACTGTAGAGCGCGTGTCTAATCTCTGATCTTCTCCGCAGTAAAGAACCGAAGCATTACGCGCGTGGTATCAACGGTCTTACTGTTTTTTAAACTTTTTTTTTGTGTTTCAGATATCATATCATTCGGATTTTGTTTTATTTGAGCTGAACTGCCTGTATTATTTGACCGTGGCGTCTGAGGGTATCATGCTAAACGATGTGGACGTTTTGGTGGCCACGATGTGCGGTCCTGGACTAGGATTAAATCAGTTGTGGTAGCTACCTCTCTGGAGCTAAACTCTTTCCCCAGCTCACCTCGAGAGAGAACCAAACCAAAACCGACTCTTGACGTTTCCCCCCGGGAGTGCGAGGATGGAGAGCGAAATGAGACCGAGGCTTTGTTTTCTAACGAAAGGAGCGCGCGGGTATGGGTTTCACCTCCACGGGGAACGGAATAAAGGCGGTCAGTTCATACGGAAAGTGGAACCCGGTTCTTCGGCCGATTTATCTGGGCTGCTCGCTGGGGACCGGGTGGTTGAGGTGAACGGGGAGAACGTGGAGCACGAGACGCACCACCATGTGAGCTCATTACAAAACAGCCCCTGAGTGTGTGTGTGTGCGTGTGCGTGTGTTTCTGTGTGTGTAAGAGAAAGAGAGGGGGGGACAAAAAGTGTGAGCAAGAAAAAGAAGGAGAAAGAGGAGGTGAGGGAGGAGTGTGCGAAATAACCTGTCTAGCAGCTCCTAAATGGATGGAGAGAGACGGAGAGAGATAAGGAGAGAATGGGGGGAGAGAGACAGAGAGAGTGGTTGAGAGAGAGAGACAGACATAGAGAGTGGGTGAGAGAGAGAGACTTACAGAGTGGGTGAGAGAGAGAGAGCTGTTGTGGCCTTGGGGAAAGCGTTAAACCAGGTCAGGACTTCCTGTGTCATATGAATCAGTAGGCTGCATTGTTATTCTATATGGGTGTTAAAGGAACAGTTTACTCAAATATCACCCCTCTCACACACACACACACACACACACACACACTCCCCCCCAGGTGGTATCCTGTATCCGTGTGCAGGAACACAGGGTGAGGCTCCTGGTGGTGGACCGCATCACGGACCACTTCCTGTCTGCCCACGGCCTGCCCTGCTCTGAGGCACTGGCCGTGCACCTGGGCACCTTCTCCCCCCGCACCTCCCCCCCCGCACACCCCCCCTGCCTCCCCCCGCCGCCCCCCTCCCTCCCCCCGCCCCCCAGGACCTCCATGCCATCCTCGCCGGTGCCCCACCCTGACCCCCCCTCAGACGCAGAGGTGAGGTCCGTCATACACACACACACACACCAACCCCGCACAGTGGGAACACACACTCCTGTGACATCACCAGAGTCTTAAAGAGAGATCAGGGTTAGACAGGAGCTTAAGATAGCAATCACACTCACAAAATCTCATTTGGGTTTGCGGTATTTATGAACCTATCAGCACCAGCATGCGTGTGTGTGTGTGTGTGTGTTGACAGAGTTGTTGACCATCTCTGCCATGGAAACAGTTTATTTCTGAGCTGCCATCAGGTCATCATGGAGAAGATGAACTAGTTCTGATTCTGGAACTGGCCCCATCCTCTCTCCCTCCCTTCTCCCCTCCCTCTCCTCTTCCCTCTTTACCTCCCCTGTCTCTCTCTCTATCTTCCGTCTCCCTCAACTTTTCCTCCCCCCTACTTTCCCCTTCAGGGGAGTGTTCTAGATCTAGACATGGCTGGTTACCATAACGATATGGTAATACACACACACACACATTTACAAGCACACACAAACACACACAGTGCAACGCAAGAATATGTGTTTAAGAGGTTATTTGATGTAAAAAATGACTGTTTTTCTGTGTGTGGTCTATCTCTCCAGTCTACAGTGAAAGTCTTGATGTCTATCAAGAAGGTGATTTAGCTTGACGCTAATCCAGCGTTAGCTCTGCTTTAGTCCCAACGCTAGCCTGACTTCAGACCCACATTAATCCCCTGGTTGGTACCCAGCCTAAGGGTTTAATCCAGCAGATACTGGCCCACTCATACTGAATACCTGGCTAAGCAGGGGGCCACAGCAGAGCAGACCAGAGTAGAGGAGAGCACAGTAGAGCAGAGTGGACTAGAGCAGAGCAGACCAGAGTAGAGCAGAGTAGAGTTGACCAGAAAAGAGGAGAGCAGAGTAGAGGAGAGCAGAGTAGAGTAGACCAGAAAAGAGGAGAGCAGAGTAGAGTAGAGTGGACTAGAGCAGAGCAGACCAGAGTAGAGGAGAGCAGAGTAGAGTAGAGCAGAGTGGACTAGAGCAGAGTAGACCAGAGTAGAGGAGAGCAGAGTAGAGTAGAGCAGAGTGGACTAGAGCAGAGCAGACCAGAGTAGAGGAGAGCAGAGTAGAGTAGAGCAGAGTGGACTAGAGCAGAGTAGACCAGAGGAGAGGAGAGCAGAGTAGAGTAGAGCAGAGTGGACTAGAGCAGAGTAGACCAGAGTAGAGGAGAGCAGAGTAGAGCAGAGTGGACTAGAGCAGAGTAGACCAGAGTAGAGGAGAGCAGAGTAGAGCAGAGTAGACCAGAGTAGAAGAGAGCAGAGTAGAGGAGAGCAGAGTAGAGGAGAGCAGACCAGACTAGAGGAGAGCAGAGTAAAGTAGAGCAGAGTGGACTAGAGCAGACCAGAGTAGAGGAGAGCAGAGTGGACTAGAGCAGAGCAGACCAGAGTAGAGGAGAGCAGAGTAGAGCAGAGCAGACCAGAGTAGAGGAGAGCAGAGTAGAGTAGAGCAGAGTGGACTAGAGCAGACCAGAGTAGAGGAGAGTAGAGTAGAGCAGAGTGGACTAGAGCAGAGGAGAGCAGAGTTTCTGGAACTAAGGTGTATGCGGACGTATGTAGAAAAGACAGGAACGAGGTGAAGAAGCAGCTTGTCACGACATCATCCTAAATTCCCCGTTGTTTCACAGTCGAGGTTGGAGTTGTCGGGGTTGCCGGCGGCGACGACGGAACTCGTCCCCCGGTTGTGTCACCTGGTGAAAGGGGTTCTGGGATACGGCTTCAACCTGCACAGCGACAAGGCCCGGCATGGCCAGTTCATCAGGTCCATTGACCCTGACTCTCCAGCCCAGCTCGCTGACCTACGACCTCTAGACAGGCTGGTGGAGGTAACACACACACACTCACTCACACACACTCACACACACACACACACACACACACACACACACTCTCTCACAGACACGCACACTCTCTACATCTCTCTCACCAAAACACTCTTACACGTGAGCAGTTGGGCAGGTTGTTGGTGGGGATTGACAAGGTTGTGATTAGATGAGATCAGGCTGGATTATCTGGACAACTGCTTGGGGTGGAGGAGTGGAAGAGAGAAGGAGAGGAAGGACAGAGAAGGTGAGGTGGTGGAGATGGAGGTTAAAGAGCAAGAGAAAGAAAGTGGAAAGGTGGACAGATAGAGAATGAAGCAGAGAAGGAGAGTGAAAGGGGGCAGGAGAGAGAGGGGGAGAGAGAAAAGTGAGTTGGGGAGGATTCGGCTGGAATACTCTGGACTAAATATTGAATAATATAAAGGATATATTTAGGGACTGGAGTTGTTAAACATAGAAAGAGAGAGAGGCAACTAAATGTGTCAGTTTCCTGGACTGTACAGTGACCCCCTCCACTGCCCCACCTAGAGCTGCAGTCTGGCGCCCCTCTCTGGACACCTGCTGTAACTGCAGCTGCGACCCCTGCGACTAGAGCAGTGGTCTTCAAACTTGGTCCTGAGGGCCCACTGTCCGGCATGTTCTTGATATTTCCCTGCTCCAACACACCTGGTTGTCTTTGTCTCTGACAGCCTTTCCCTCCCTCTTGTCTCTCCTACACCTGCCCCCACCCCCCACCCCCCCACCCCCTCGCCCCCCCGCCCCTCGCCCCCTCACCCCCCACCCCCCCCAGGTAAATGGGGTGAACATCGAGGGAATGAGACATTCCGAGGTCGTGGCCCTCATAAGGGGCGGGGCCGAGGAGACACGCCTCCTGGTGGTCGACCCGGAAACGGACGAGCTCTTCAAAAGGCTGGGGGTCACGCCCACAGAAAGTCACATCAAAGGTTGCCCTCTCTCTCTCCCTATGTCTCTCTTCCTCCCTCTCTCTATCTCATTCTCTCTCACCCTCTCTTTATCTCTCATATCTTTTTCCAAGGCTCTCTGTCTCGATATATTTTATTCTGTGTATGTTCCTCTATTTACATATGTCTATATCCTACTCCCTCCCTCTCTCTTTTCTCTTTCTCTCTATCTTGGTCTCTCCCTTCCATTTTCTTACTCCTGTCTTTTCTCTTGGTTTACCACTCTCCTTCCTGTTTACCCAGAGGTTTATGTTGATGAGCCAGAGAGAGAGAGCGTCCCGCCCACCCCCCTCCCCTACATGGACCCACCAATCATCAACGTAACCCTGATGGATCCACCAATCACAAACAACTCTCCCAAGTCACGGACCAATGGGAGCTCAGCGTCTCAGTCCTCCAGCGGCTCAACCACCCAATCAGAGTTCAGCAGCTCAGATATGAGTATTCAGGTGAGTCAAGAATGTGTGTGTGTGTGTATAAATGTGTGTGTGTGTGTGTGTATATATATATATGTGTGTGTATACTTGTGTGTGTATTTGTATGTGTGTAGTTATGTGTGTGTGTGTGTAGATCCCAGAGGACGAGGAGCGGTGTGTGTTGGATCCCTTCTTGGACAGCGGTCTCCGCTTGAGCCCCACAGCAGCCGAGGCCAAGGAGAAGGTCCGCGCCAAGCGCAGCAAGAAGACAGCGCCCCCTATGGACTGGAGCCAGAAACAGCAGATCTTCAGCAACTTGTGACCTGGGAGGAGAGGGGGGGTGGATGGGGGGAGAAGGGAGGAGAGGGGGGGTGGATGGTGAGAGAAGGGAGAGAGATATCGGGTGGGGGTAGAGAGGGAGACAGAGGGTGAGGGGAGAGGAAAAATGTCAATGTTTCAACGCAATGTCCACAAGAGCAACGATTTCTATGCATTCATGGCCATCTTCTGAACATTGCACCAGTGTTAATCTGCAGTTAACATATTTAGTGTTAAGCTACGTGTATATTGTCTGTTCAGCATGCATACACTTTACTGGTAGCTTCAATATTTCCATAGGCTCACTAGCCTCATAGCCAAAAATAAAGTTACTCATATCTGTACGGGTCTAGATTTTCTAGATCTAGTCAGCACTCCTTTCATGCAGTGTAGAAATAGCAGAAGTTAGACCAGCGCACGTGGTTGAATCACTCAAGATCTCCTTTATTTCTTCTAGAATTACTCAATATTTAAGTTTAATTTAAGAGAAGGTCGTTTGTTAGCCGTACTGTGAAGGCTATCATTTTATTTTCATTGCAGTAGCTTTCATAGACTTGCCAGCTCATATGAGTGCTCTGTATCCGATGTTCTTTCTGTGAAATAAAATAATCGCAATAAATACTTAGCACGATTGAAGTGTTTCTGTTTGTAATGTAAACAGTCTTGACGCGAAGCCGGACGGTTTGGTTGCCCGTCTCATCTCAACGTCTCATAAAAAGAGACCAGATAAAAATTAAGAGTTGAGCATGTATCTTAATAAATGGAGATTTCTAAATAAAAATATTGCCTGGATACATAGCGTCTGAGTTGGTTTGAAGAGTAGGCTACGTTAATGATGTTACCGGTGTAATTCCCAACAACATTTGAGAAAAGAGAAAAAATTGTTTACTTATTTTTTCGAATATTTGTTCAACCTTTTAAAACTTTGTGATTTTGTCAATCCTTAGAACCTACTCATCGATGATGCAAATCTTTTTTGTGAAGCTTTTTTTATTCAACCTTTTCAAAAATATATTTTTTTAAATTAATGTTAAAACATGTTCAACCTTTCCCCCCCAAAATCCACACACAACACAAAAGTTTCTAGTTTTTTTGTAAGACACCAAGTGTGATTGCCAGGAAAGGAAAAAAAGGTGCGCAATGACAATCATTTTGATCATGACACCTACAGATTGAAACTAAAGTAACGAGCCTGGCTTGAAAATGTAAGAAGTACTACAGATGTGTAAAAAATTTAAGGAGTAAAAGGAAAAAGTTGTCAGAAAAATCTACTTAGCTACAGCAATGAAATATTTGTAACAGTGGGTGATTTGAATCTCTTGATTGAAGGTCAAAAGCTCTAACCACTAAGCCAGTGGTTCTCAACCCTGGTCCTCAGGTACCCCCCTTGTCCTGTACGTTTAAGAGGTTTCCCTGCTCCAACACACCTGATTCAAATGAATGGGTCTAGATATGCAGAAGTCTGTTAACGACCATTCATTTGAAATCAGGTGTGTTGGAGCAGGGAAACATCTAAAACATGCAGGACAGGGGGTCCCCGAGGACCAGGGTTGAGAACCACTGCTCTGAGCTCTGCCATATTGAACTGGTGGTAAAATAAACACGTTCCATATGGGCAACACTCTCACTCACCGACAACATTTGGTCATAGTAAAAGAAAAACAGGGTCTGTTTCACAAAGTGTTTATTGTTCTTATACATTTTAATATTTGCCATGAAATGATGGGATGGTTTTGAGACTGGTTATAACTGCACTGTGTTTCACCCCCACACGCTGGTGTGTAATATTACAAAATAAACAAATGTGCCAAAAATTTAGCTTAAAATGTAAACAGTATCTATAAATGTTTCATTTGTCGATAGAAGTTCATCAAGGCGATAGACAAAATCTAAACAACAACAAAAAAAACTAAGCAAAGGATCATTATTTTCAAAGATTGTAATAAACACTAATAATAACATTGATGACAAAACTGATCATCGATCACACAGATGAATGAGTTCTACTGATATAGGTACAAAACAAAGGCAAGCAGCAAGACACAAGCACACACACACGGACACACACACGGACACATTCACACAAGCTCACAGTTATATAGGCTTGGGGGATATTAATGTGAATAAAAAATACAGAACACATGATTACAGTACAACATCCCCCCCACACAGTCACACACACACACACACACACACACACTAAAGCAGGCCCTGTAGCTTTAAAATATTGCGGAGGATCACAGGATCTCGTCTGCCCTCCTTGTCTCTCCTGTACGGAGGCCTTCAGAGACTCACATGTACACTTACACTAACAGAACCGTGTGTGTGTGTGTGTGTGCGCACGCTAGGGTTGTGTACTGCACCAGACACACATATCAACAACAGACAGGAGACGATGACGTCAGCAGAAAATAAAAGATTTCACTCACAGACATATGAGACATGTACCTGTCTGTGTCCCCAAGTTAAATCTTGTTTATCAAACGATGCCGCCTACAATGAACGCAAAGTACTGATACTGTGTGCTGCGCGATGCGTGTCTGGACATTCTCAAGTAAAAAAAAAAAAAGACATCTGGCAGCAGTAATTACCTCCCTACTTACCTCCCCCTTTCAATCCCTCACTTCTCCCATTACTCTGTATTCTTCTCTTTTTCTTCTCTCTATCCCAGTGTCCCATCCTCTTCCGCGTTTCTCATAGTTCATCTCTCTATCCCTCTAACAGTACCCCTTGTTTTTTTTACTCCATCTTTCTCTATCCATCCCTATGTTAGTGGTCAGTGTTGGGTACCCGTCTAGTTAAGCTAGAGGTGTCCCACCCTGCCCCGCCCACCCTCCCTCTATGGACAAACACATAGGCTGTGGGGACTGTCTGTCAGGGGGAGCAGCCAATCGCATCACTTCCCCCACAGATGTGGGCGGTGCTATAGACAGATAGATGACACAGCTCCTACTGGCTCACTTGGAGAGAGGGAGGGAGGAGGGGGGGAGAGAGAGGCAGGGGAGAGAGAGAGAGACCAATTGTAAAGTCTAATCTTCTTTTCCCAGGTAATAAAGTTACTTTACAGTAATGAGTGTGTGTGAGGTATTTATGTGTGTGTGTGTGTGTGTGTGTGTTACCTGCCACCCCGGGGTGTGTGTGTGTGTTTGGGGTCGTGGGGGTTTAGACACCATAGCAGGCAGCCAGCCTCTCCTTGAGCTGAGGGGGGAACTGCTCTGAGAACTGCAGCCAGTTCTCCTCCCCCACCTGCTCCTTAAAACCATGGAGGATCTGGAGGAGGGAGGGAGGGAAAGATATATATTCAAATCACAAATTTAAAACATTATAAAGAGAACACAAAACACACTCATATACACACACACAGACCTTGTAGAACATGTCTCTGAGGTCGTCCTTTGGGCTCACCCACGAGGCCACAGCATCACAGAAGAAGATAAAGTCCTGGAAGGGGTAGAGAGAGTGAGAGAGAGAGGGGGGGGGGAGGGGGGATCAATAGTAAGAAAGATAAAGAGTACGTTTTAGCAGACAGAACCACAGACTCCCCAGCATGTCCCCAGTGCCGGGTCCACCTGCTGAAGAGACAAATCAAGTGCACCCAATCCCCCCCCACTCACCTGGACCACGCCCCCTGGGTTTACACCAATCATCACGCAGATCCCTCGGAAGGCGGAATCTTTCTCCTCATTGTCGCGGATGTTCCGTAATGACGTACACCTGTCAGGTACACACACACAGCTAGCACATATCTGCAAGAACATGCAGAGTGTGTGTGTGTGTGTGTACCTGTGAGTGTGTGTGTGTCCCTCTCTCTGTGTGTGTGTGTGTGTCCCTCTCTCTCTGTGTGTGTGTGTGTACCTGTGAGTGTGTGTGTGTCCCTCTCTCTGTGAGTGTGTGTGTGTCTCACCAGGGTCTGATGAACTGTTGCAGCAGGGGGGCAACTTCCTGTGGACACACGTACCCCAGCCGACCAATCGTAATGGCTGCAGGGGGGGGGGGGGAGAGTAAGTCAAGTGTCAATAACAACAAAGTAACCCTGATCTGCCTCTGTGTGTGTGTGTGTGTGTGTGTGTGTGTGTATACCTGTGTTCTCCAGAAGGGTCTTGGGAGTGTTAGGTCTGTTGATGATCTCCACCAGCTGGTTCAGAACCAGAGACACATATGGCTGCATTTCCACTCCTGGGGGGTAGAGGGGGGGAGGGAGGGAGGGAGGGAGGGAGGGAGGGAGGGAGGGAGGGAGGGAGGGAGGGAGGGAGGGAGGGAGGGAGGGAGGGAGGGAGGGAGGGAGGGAGGGAGGGAGGGAGGGTGAACAAAACATCCTCCATTCCTCTAACTTCTATCACACTGGTGAATACACTCAAACACACACACTCACTCACTCACTCACCAGTCTGCATGCTGATCTCTCCGATGGCCCAGGTGGCGTTGTTGCACACAGAGATGAACTCAGGGTTCAGGTTGGTGCCCAAGATGGGCATGAACTCAGCTGGGGACACACACACACACACACGTTGACAGGTACTTTAATAACAAGGTCTGGAGCAGGAGGAGAGGAGGGGGAGGAGGAGAGGAGGTTACCTATGCAGGGTTTGACGTGAGGGAAACAAGCCTTGGTCAGGTCTCCTAGCAATGCAAACGAACTCTGTCTGACTTCCGGCATTGTGTCCTGGAGATACACACACACACACACACGTTAACACACACACACACACCCACACACCATATACACACACTGTATCCTGCACTCCACCCCCCCCCCCTGACCTGCATGCACTGGAACAGCAGGGTCATGATGTTGGAGCGGGACACCAGCGTGTCCACGTGCCCCCCCAGCCCCTCAGCCAACCCGCTCAGCAAGTCCAGAGCCACGATCATGAAGTCCTTATCTGGAGCCTCGTACTGGTCAGGCTGCTGGCTGTACATCTGGAGGGAGGGAGGGAGGGAGGGAGGGAGGGAGGGAGGGAGGGAGGGAGGGAGGGAGGGAGGGAGGGAGGGAGGGAGGGAGGGAGGGAGGGAGGGAGGGAGGGAGGGAGGGAGGGAGGGAGGGAGGGAGGGAGGGAGGGAGGGAGGGAGGGAGGGAGGGAGGGAGGGAGGGAGGGAGGGAGGGAGGGAGGGAGGGAGGGAGGGCAGTTTTTTGTGACCATGTCAGTGTCCCAGACCATGAGTGTAGGCATGTGTGAGTGAGGTCTCACCATTGCCTGGGCCAGGGTCTTCTGCACCAGGGTGACACAGCGCTGGTAGACTGGCTCACAGTACGGCAGGAAACCACTCTGCAGCGCCGTGGCAACCGACGACAGACACTGAGGGAGGGAGGGACAAAAGGAGGAGGAGGGAGGTGAGAGAGGGAGACGAGAGAGAGAGAGAGAGACAGAGAGAGAGAGAGAGAGACAGAGTGAGAGAGGGAGACGAGAGAGAGAGAGAGAGAGAGAGAGACAGAGTGAGAGAGGGAGACGAGAGAGAGAGACAGAGTGAGAGAGAGTGCTCAGGAACAACAGGACCCTCCCCCCTCCTCACCTCCAGCAGGGGGAACAGGTCTTTATCTTCATCCTTCAGCTCGTTCCACTTGGCTATGAGGGGAGGCATAAGCTTCTGGATGTACTCCTGGAGGGAGGGAGGGAGGGAGGGAGGGAGGGAGGGAGGGAGGGAGGGAGGGAGGGAGGGAGGGAGGGAGGGAGGGAGGGAGGGAGGGAGGGAGGGAGGGAGGGAGGGAGGGAGGGAGGGAGGGAGGGAGGGAGGGAGGTTGAGGGAAGTGTGAGTTCTGTCTTCCTTCAGGCTGGTTGAGGTGGTGTGTGTGTGTGTGTGTGTGTGTGTACCGGCTGGTTCAGATGGTGTCCCACAGAGTCAGCCAGCGTCCCGATGGCGTCGTAGAGGATCAGCAGGTTCTTGTGCTGGTACTTCCCAAAGGCGAACACCAGCGTGTCCAGGATGAAGCTCAGGTAGGGGACCAGCTCAGTGCACGCCTCCTCCTCCAGGGTGGCAAACGCACTGGGGGGGTGAGACAGGAGAGAGAGGTTCAGTCTAAGAGGGGATCTACACAAAGTCCACACACACACCTTCCCCCTGCACTTCCTCTCTCTCACACACACACACACACACACACACACCTGCAGGCAGCCTCCTGCACCCTCTTGTTGCTGTCCAGGATGCGCTGCAGCAGCGCGGTCATCAGGGGCTTGAGGGAGGAGTCTGGCGGCTGGCTGACCACCCAGTGGGCGTAGCGGCTGAGCGTCCAGCAGGTGATGGAGCGCACCAGGGCCTTCTTATCACACAGACTCTGCACCAGGTGGGGCATCAGCTCGGGCAGGTAGGGCAGCATGCCCTGCATGCAGCCTGGGGGAGCAGGGACAGACATGGGGGAAAGGCTTTAGAACATGTGTGGGGAGAGAATTCTCCTCGAGACAGGGGATCATGGGAACTGTAGTTCTCCAGGTAGCCAGAGAGGATGGTGGGGGTTGTAGTCTTACCCTCAGCGATGGCGCCCAGCACCAGGATGCCGGACTCCTTGACGACCCAGTCGGGGTGGAACAGTAGGCCCTTCAGCAGGGGCAGCAGGTGGGGCAGCAGGTCATCACGGAACACATTAGCCAGCACGTCCAGGGCCGCCGCAGAACACTTCCCTGGAGAGGGGGAGGGGGGGAGTAAGGAAGGGGGAGGGGGGGGGAGTAAGAGAGGGGGGAGGGGGGGAGTAAGAGAGGGGAGGGGGGGAGTAAGAGAGGGGGGGAGTAAAAGAGGGGGAGGGGGGGAGTAAGAGAGGGGAGGGGGGGAGTAAGAGAGGGGAGGGGGGGAGTAAGAGGGGGGAGGAGTAAAAGAGGGGGGAGGGGGGAGTAAGAGAGGGGAGGGGGGGAGTAAGAGAGGGGAGGGGGGGAGTAAGAGGGGGGAGGGGAGTAAGAGAGGGGGGGGAGTAAGAGAGGGGGGAGGGGGGGAGTAAGAGAGGGGGGGGGGAGTAAGAGAGGGGGGGGAGTAAGAGAGGGGGGGGAGTAAGAGAGGGGGGGGAGTAAGAGAGGGGGGGGAGTAAGAGAGGGGATCCTAGTCTCTGGGTGGCCTCTCTCTGATTGGCCGCGTCACTCACTCAGGTTCCAGTCGGACAGCGTGTCGTCATCGTCCTCGTCGTCCTCGTCGATGTCCTCGTCGTCCTCGCCCCCCCCACCCTCGTGCTGCAGGGTGACGGTGCGGGAGCGGTGGAACCGGGGCTTGATGTCCTGCTCGCTGTCAGGGACCGCCTCGTCCTCCTCCACGTCCCCCTGGAGAGGGGGGAGGGGAAAGGGAGAGGGGGGGAGGGGGTACACAGAGGTTATATAACTCACTCCCAGCAGACCAGGTTGTACAGAACTCCTCCCCCCCCTCCCCCCGCCTGGTCAGACTACAGGGATGAACCACAGGACTCACCTTCAAGAGGATGATGTCGATCTCAGAGTACTTCATCCCGTTCACCAGGATGGGGATGAGTCTGGGGGGGGCAGAGAACTGGACTGAGACACGCAGCATGGAAACATGGAGACATGTTGTTATAGTGACATGGTGACATGGTGAAGGGTAAAGGTGTTTTGTGAAGAAAAAAAACTGCACTCACTGCACCAGGTGTCTGTGTGTGTGTGTGTGTGTGTGGGTGTGTACTCACTGCACCAGGTGTCTGTGTGTAGGTGTCTGTGTGTGTGTGTGTGTAGGTGTCTGTGTGTGTGTGTGTGTGTGTGTGTAGGTGTCTGTGTGTGTGTGTGTGTGTGTGTGTGTGTGTGTGTGTGTGTGTGTAGGTGTGTGTGTGTGTGTGTGTGTACTCACTGCACCAGGTGTCTGTATATGTGTGTGTAGGTGTGTCTGTGTGTAGGTGTGTGTGTGTGTGTGTGTGTAGGTGTGTGTGTGTAGGTGTGTGTGTAGGTGTGTGTGTGTAGGTGTCTGTGTGTCTGTGTGTGTGTAGGTGTGTGTAGGTGTGTGTAGGTGTGTGTAGGTGTGTGTAGGCGTGTGTGTGTGTGTAGGTGTGTGTGTGTGTAGGTGTGTATACTCACTGCACCAGGTGTCCAGATAGGGCCTCCTTGCAGACAGGCTGCTCTGCCAAGGTGAGCCAGAACTCACAAGCCTCCAGAGACACATTCTCATCAGGGTCCTGGGTCCTCTGGAGCATGTACTGCACACGGGGAGGGAGGAGACAAGGGGAGGGGGGGACAAGGGGAGGGAGGAGACGAGGGGAGGGGCGGGGGGGGGGGGGGGGACAAGGGGAGGGGGGGGGGGGAGACAAGGGGAGGGAGGAGACAAGGGGAGGGACAAGGGGAGGGAGGAGACGAGGGGAGGGGGGGACAAGGGGAGGGGGGGGGGGGACAAGGGGAGGGGGGGACAAGGGGAGGGAGGAGACGAGGGGAGGGGGGGGGGGACAAGGGGAGGGAGGAGACGAGGGGAGGGGGGGGGGGACAAGGGGAGGGGGGGGGACAAGGGGAGGGAGGAGACAAGGGGGGGGGGGGGGGGACAAGGGGAGGGGGGGGGAGACAAGGGGAGGGAGGAGACAAGGGGAGGGGGGGACAAGGGGAGGGGGGGGGGGAGACAAGGGGAGGGAGGAGACAAGGGGAGGGACAAGGGGAGGGAGGAGACGAGGGGAGGGGGGGGGGGGACAAGGGGAGGGGGGGGGACAAGGGGAGGGAGGAGACAAGGGGGGGGGGGGGACAAGGGGAGGGGGGGGGAGACAAGGGGAGGGAGGAGACAAGGGGAGGGGGGGACAAGGGGAGGGGGGGGGGAGACAAGGGGAGGGAGGAGACAAGGGGAGGGACAAGGGGAGGGAGGAGACAAGGGGAGGGGGGGGGGGACAAGGGGAGGGGGGGGACAAGGGGAGGGAGGAGACAAGGGGGGGGGGGGGGGGGACAAGGGGAGGGAGGAGACAAGGGGAGGGGGGGGACAAGGGGAGGGAGGAGACAAGGGGAGGGAGGAGACAAGGGGAGGGGGGGGGGACAAGGGGAGGGGGGAGGGGGGACAAGGGGAGGGGGGAGACAGACAAGGGGAGGGGGGAGACAGACAAGGGGAGGGGGGAGACAAAGGGAGGGGGGAGACAAAGGGAGGGGGGAGACAAAGGGAGGGGGGAGACAAGGGGAGGGGGGAGACAAGGGGAGGGGGGAGACAAGGGGAGGGGGGAGACAGACAAGGGGAGGGGGGAGACAAGGGGAGGGGGGGGGAGACAAGGGGAGGGGGGAGACAGACAAGGGAAGGGGGGAGACAAGGGGAGGGGGGAGACAGACAAGGGGAGGGGGGAGACAGGGGGAGGGGGAGAAAAGGAGAGAATGAGGCCGAGACAGAATTTTAAAAAGCCAACGAAAGAGAGAAAGAGAGAGAGGGGAGTGTGCTGTCCAGGGGTCAGGGGTCGGCCTACCTGGATGATGCTGTGCATGTGGGGGATGAGGCGGTCGATGCGGACCTCCAGCAGCATGACCAGAGCCCTGCACACGTTCTTCCTCACCTCCGAGTCCTCATCACCCGCCAGAGCAAACAGACTCTGCAGGGGGGGGGGGAGAGAAGAGGAAATGAGGAGAGAGAGAGAGGGGAGAGGAGAGGAGGAGGAGAGGAGAAGAGAAGAGAGAGAGGAGAGGAGGAGAGAGAGAGGAGAGGAGGAGAGAGAGAGGAGAGGAAGAGAGAGAGAGAGAGAGAGAGGGGAGAGGAGGAGAGAGAGAGGAGAGGAGGAGAGAGAGAGGAGAGGAGGAGAGAGAGAGGAGAGGAAGAGAGAGAGAGGAGAGGAGGAGAGAGAGAGGAGAGCAGGAGAGAGAGGGGAGAGGAGGAGAGAGAGAGGAGAGGAGGAGAGAGAATGAGAGGAGGAGAGAGAGGAGAGGAGGAGAGAGAGGGGAGAGGAGGAGAGAGAGGAGAGAGGAGGAGAGAGAGGGAGAGGAGGAGAGAGAGGGAGAGGAGGAGAGAGAGAGGAGAGGAGGAGAGAGAGGGGAGAGGAGGAGAGAGAGAGGAGAGGAGGAGAGAGAGAGGAGAGGAGGAGAGAGAGGAGATGAGGAGAGGAGAGAGAGAGGAGATGAGGAGAGGAGAGAGAGAGGAGAGAGGAGAGAGAGAGGAGAGAGGAGGAGAGAGAGGAGAGGAGGAGAGAGAGAGGAGATGAGGAGAGGAGAGAGAGAGGAAGAGAGAGAATGAGAGGAGGAGAGAGAGAGGAGAGGAGGAGAGAGAGAGGAGAGGAGGAGAGAGAGAGGAGAGGAGGAGAGAGAGAGGAGAGGAGAGGAGGAGAGAGAGGGGAGAGGAGGAGAGAGAGAGGAGAGGAGGAGAGAGAGGGGAGAGGAGGAGAGAGAGAGGAGAGGAGGAGAGAGAGAGGAGAGGAGGAGAGAGAGAGGAGAGGAGGAGAGAGAGGGGAGAGGAGGAGAGAGAGGGGAGAGGAAGAGAGAGAGGAGAGGAGGAGAGAGAATGAGAGGAGGAGAGAGAGAGGAGAGGAGGAGAGAGAGGGGAGAGGAGGAGAGAGAGAGGAGAGGAAGAGAGAGAGGAGAGGAGGAGAGAGAATGAGAGGAGGAGAGAGAGAGAGAGGAGAGGAGGAGGAGAGGAAATGAGGAGAGAGAGGGGAGAGGAGGAGAGAGAGAGGAGAGGAGGAGAGGAGTTGAGGAGGAGAGAGAGGAGATGAGGAGAGGAGAGAGGAGAGGAAGAGAGAGAGAGGAGAGGAGGAGAGAGAGAGGAGAGGAGGAGAGAGAGAGGAGAGGAAGAGAGAGAGAGGAGAGGAGGAGAGAGAGAGGAGAGGAAGAGAGAGAATGAGAGGAGGAGAGAGAGAGAGGAGAGGAGGAGGAGAGGAGTTGAGGAGGAGAGAGAGAGGAGAGGAAGAGAGAGAGAGGAGAGGAGGAGAGAGAATGAGAAGAGGAGAGAGAGAGAGGAGAGGAGGAGGAGAGGAGTTGAGGAGGAGAGAGAGGAGATGAGGAGAGAGAGAGGAGAGGAGAGAGAGAGGAGAAGAGAAGAGAGAGAGGAGAGGAGAGGAGGAGAGAGAATGAGGAGAGAGAATGAGAGGAGAAGAAAGAGGAGAGGAGGAGAGATAGGAGAGGAGGAGTAGAGAGAATGAGAGGAGGAGAAGAAAGAGGAGAAGAGGAGGAGGAGAGAGAGGAGAAGAGAAGGAGAGAGAATGAGAGGAGGAGAAGAAAGAGGAGAAGAGGAGGAGGAGAGAGAGGAGAAGAGAAGGAGAGAGAATGAGAGGAGGAGAGAGAGAGGAGAGGAGAGGGAGAGAGAGAGGAGGAGAGAGAGAGGAGAGGAGAAGGAGAGAGAGGAGAAGAGAAGGAGAGAGAATGAGAGGAGGAGAGAGAGAGAGGAGAGGAGTTGAGGAGGAGAGAGAGGAGGGGAGAGAATGAGGAGAGAGAATGAGAGGAGGAGAAAGAGGAGAGGAGGAGAAAGAGGAGAGGAGGAGAAAGAGGAGAGGAGGAGTAGAGAGAATGAGAGGAGGAGAAGAAAGAGGAGAAGAGGAGGAGGAGAGAAAAAGGAGAGGCGGAGGAGAAAGAGGTTCTTACCTCGATGTAGGTGTCTATGTTATCCATGAGAGCTTGAGCTCTGTTGATGATGAACTGGTTGACACACGCAATGGCATGTGACCTGGAGGGGGAGGAGATGTGTTTAAAACTATACGACACACCAGTAAAGAGATGTAGATAAAGAATGAGCAGAAAGAGAGAGAGAGAGAGGGAGAGAAGCAGGGCTGGGACCTGATCTTGGGGTTGCAGTGTTTGAAGAACTGCAGGAACTTGGGGATCATGATGTTCAGGGGCCGGTTGAGAGCATCACTGTCCAGAAGCTCTGACGAGTCCTCACAGATCTTCTGAAGAGCTCCGAAGGAACCCTAGGGAGGGAGGGAGGGGGGAGGGAGGGACGGAGGGACGGAGGGAGGGAGGGGGGAGGGAGGGGGGAGGGAGGGAGGGAGGGAGGGAGGGAGGGAGGGAGGGAGGGAGGGAGGGAGGGAGGGAGGGAGGGAGGGAGGGAGGGAGGGAGGGAGGGAGGGAGGGAGGGAGGGAGGGAGGGAGGGTAAGCAACAGAGGGAAGGAGATTTGATTACACAAGTGCTTTTGCTTGCTAACATTACATGGAGAGAGTAGGTGTGTGTGTATGTGTGTGTGTGTGTGTGTGCAGACCTCGCAGGTGTTGTAGTCCTCAGAGTTGAGCAGGTTACACAGCTGAGGAAGCAGGTCTGGCCAAGTCTGGAGCTCTCCTTTAGAGGCTATGGTCGTGATCAGTATCCCTGCACACACACACACACACACACACACACACACACACACGCGTAAGCCCAAATGTTTCCTGATGAATATGCACTCCTACACAGACATAGTCCATTACCTGCTAAAACACCCACACTCTGATTCACTATCAGAACACACACACACACACAGCTCTCTCTGTATCACATATCTCCTTTCACACACACCCACGCTCTAGTAGAGCACAGCCATCTTCAGACTCACCAGCAGAACACACACACACACACACACACACACACACACACGGACACACAAAGACACACACGGACGCACACACACAGACACACACACGGACACGGGCGGACACACACGGACACACACACACAGACACAAACGGACACACACGGACACACACACGGACACACACACACGGACACACACACACGGACACAGACACACACACACGGATACACACACCGATGGTGGCCCTGATGAGGGGCGAGGGATCCCCGATGTTGTTGAGACATTCCTGCTTGATGAAGTGGGCCACGGCCGGAGGCAGGTTGTGGTAGTGGGCCTTCACGTTGTTCTTCAGGATCAGCCCACTCAGAGAGCGGGTAGGCTCATCTGGGGGGGGGGAGGAGGGGAGGCACAGGAGGGAGAGGAGGAGAAGAGGGGGGGGGAGGAGGGGAGGCACAGGAGGGAGAGGAGGAGAAGAGGAAAGGTTCTGTACTATCCACAACGGGGTGATTTGCTTTACAGCCAGCAGAACGTGAACATACAACAACTGGAGAGGGGAGGGGGGGCTGAGTGTGACATAAGAACAGGCGCGCACACACACACACACACGCACACACTCACCTTCAGATTTGAGGCTGGTGAGGACGAAGATGAGATAGTTGTTGAAGTCTGGGTACTGGTTGAGCTGCTCCAGTTTCTACCGGCTGTTAAGGAAGCTGTTTACACTGATAGGGTTCATCAACACACACACACACACCGACGGACATACCTGAACACACACGGACATGAACACACACGCAGACATGAACACACACACACTTGCAGCTGGTAGGATACCTCCTGGACTGATCTCTGAGTAGCGGTATCTGGGGACTGAGAATCCTTCAGCAGCTGGAGAACTTGTTGAAGACCCTGCTCATCCGGTTTCCATTCCATCCTGGTCACACACAACCACGCGCACACACACACACACACACACACACACACGCGAGTGATGACAATGACTGTGACCCCGTTTCCTCTATAATGAGTGGTGTTCTAAACACCGCGTTTAACCATGTGAGCGACCATGTAACTCGGAGCTGTCATTACATACATCTAGGTACGGACGGACCGTCTAAGCTAACACGCCAGCTAGAGAAACACATTATGTTAGCTAACCTAAGGCTCCTTAACCATTTCTGGTACATGCAATCAAGCTAGCCTAGTCATCATTTGAACGTTACGAGTGTGAATCATCCTGCACAAATACAATAAACCAAATTCCCGTTTTGCGCAGGGTGCTTAGGTATATTAGGTTTACATTACATTCCCATCGAGCAAAGCTAACTGGCGCTAGCGAAATACTACAATCAAGCTAGCTAATGACAGAAACTCTCAAAATGTTGCGCAATCGTCAAGACAATAGAAAACACACATCACGTTTCATTGCACAGCCACTCAATGCATCCGCAATGGCTAGCAAGCCATCTTGCTAAAACAGCATCGGAAGTACCGCCAAAGCTTTGCTTTCGGTAGCTTAACCTTACCTGGCTGCAGCGATTTGCGATTTTAAAACGCGTGTCCACCTCGCTAGCTACAGTAGCTTTTATTCCCTTCGTTTGCCGTCCTGTAGAAGCGTTGACGATTGAATGACAAATGCAAACCGACTGTGTCTTGTAAATATGATCAGGATAGATACAGAACAAGCTAACCGGGTTCAATAGCTACATCATCATCATTTCTGTGTTTGAATTGTGTGTGTTAGGGATCCGGTAAATGCTGCACAATGTGCATGTTCAAAAACGTCCAAGTCCATATTCGGCTTCCGTAGTCGGTGGCCCCGTTTTAGGATTCGCTACGGCACTTTAATTGAGGAACAGCGGCTAATTAAAGTTTTTAATTTGAAATACACGACTGACCAGATACTTTATTTCATAAATGCTATAAATAAGAAATAAAAGCTACCTTTTGTACCAGTGTGAGTGTGTGTGTGTGTGTGTGTGTGTGTGTGTGTGTGTGTGTGTGTGCCTGTCTGTGTGTGTGCGTGAGAGAGACAGAGACAAATAGACATGACCAGTTTCAAAACACAACTTTTATTCACACTCCATTTCCTATCAGCAAGTGATACAATGTCAGTACATGGTTGGCCGTCATCCTTTTCTTGAGCTTTAAGGAGGAGATATAGGAGGGATCAGCACAGAGAGCTGATCTCACTCTTGCTGCAGCCCCACTTGCAGCAGGCGTTGGACAGCCCCACCACAACGTCCCGTCCCTTCCTGTCCGCACTGCGAAGAGCCTCCAGCACTTCCTCTAGCATGGGCGAGCGAGCCAATCGGTTGAAGCCGGTCGCGGCTCCGACGGACCCCGTGTCTCTGGCGTCCCCTGCCCGGGCCGGGGCCTCCAGGCCTGGGCTCTGCTGACTGGCGAGTCTGAGGATGGAGTTGGAGCTCCAGGGGTTGTAGGCCTCACCTTCACCGTCGAGTGAAAGGTCACCTGGAGGGAATATAATTGTGTGTTGAAACACTGAAACGCAAACAAACATACCTGTCCCCTTACCTACACACACACACCACACACCCTTTACACCCCTTCCCTGGGCCATCATCGGTCTCACAAAAACACACGCACACACATCACCCCCCCCCCCCCTGGCCCCGGTCCTCACCGGTCTCCCCAGGTGACCTCCTCCAGCGCGACCCTCCGCAGGTGAAGATGACGGCTCGGATGAACTCCCTCCCACACAGCTTCACACCGTAGATGGAGGGGAGACCCTCGCTGGCCTCGCCCCGGCCCACCAGCGCCACCAGCAGGCCCGACACCAGCACTGCAGCCTTCCACATAGCAGCAGACAGGGAGAGGAGAGAGACACACAGCTGGAGGAGAGAGACAGGAAGGGAGAGAGAGACACAGCTGGAGGAGAGAGACACACAGCTGGAGGAGAGAGACAGGAAGGGAGAGAGAGACACAGCTGGAGGAGAGAGACACACAGCTGGAGGAGAGAGACAGGGAGAGGAGAGAGAAGGAGGTGAGAGGGGGACAGAGAAGGAGAGATGAGTGAGAGAGAAGGAGAGATGAGTGAGAGAGAAGGAGAGATGAGTGAGAGAGAAGGAGATGAGAGACAGAGAAGGAGAGATGAGTGAGAGAGAAGGAGAGATGAGTGAGAGAGAAGGAAAGATGAGTGAGAGAGAAGGAGAGATGAGTGAGAGAGAAGGAGAGATGAGAGACAGAGAAGGAGAGATGAGAGACAGAGAAGGAGAGATGAGAGAGGAGAGATAAGAGAGAGAGGATAGTCGTAAGAAGGGAACCTTGAACTTGATCTTTGTGGCTGGTGGGACTCTGTTGAGTGTGACTCCGTCTTGTTGGTTGTTCCTCTGCTCTCCTCTCTTTTATACCCTCTGATCTCAACACACACACACACACACAGTCCTGGGGAGATTAGCTAGGTTGGAGACCTTTACAGCAACAATAACCTGGGCTGAACAGTGGTCTGATTAAACATAATTGGCTCGATCAGGTCTGGGTGGAAGTGATGTCACAGGCGAAGACTTATCTTATCTCCCTGGCAACCTTTCCCTGACCTTTCTGCCCCCCGCCCGCCCTCCCCCACCCCCCCAGATCTACCTGGTTGATCAAAGAGCGGATGAGATGTCACCTTATGTGTGTCAGTGTACAAGGGACAATGTCTTTGGGGCGATCTCGTTGTTTATGATCATTGACCTATGCACTTTTTGTAAAGCTCTCTCTTGTAAGTCGCTTTGGATAAAAGCGTCTGCTAAATGAATACATGTAAATGTGTGTCCTCATCTGATACGCAACAAACTTTGACTTTCTAAAAACTCCACCTAGCGTGTTTGTCACAGTGTGTGTGTGTGTGTGCATTCACATTCCTCACCGGACAAACTGACACGTACCACAGAATACCTTTGAACCCTTTTATTTTTTATCAAAACGTATTACACCAGCGTTGGGTTTGGAGGAGAGTGAAGGCTTATGATGACGACCTGGTACGCCTGCCAACCAGTACAGACACAACACCCTCCCCCCCCCCCCCCCCCCTCTCCATGGTGGAGGTGCGTCAGACCAGGTCTGATTCTGAATAAGGAGCGTTTACAAGCACCGCCGGACATTTGGTTTAGTACAGCGATCACACAGTAACCTTGACAACGATCACACAGTAACCGTGACAACGATCACACAGTAACCTTGCCTCTTCCTCTCACGCACTCGGAATACACTACAACATAAAGAAAATTAAAACGGGAGGAAGCTCACTAAAATCATCTTTGTCCGATTCTGCACTCCGTGAAATGATCAGCATTTAGTGACGGTGATGCACAAAAAGAAAATTACAAATAAAAACAACAACATGAAAATGACGTCCTTACAGAGACGAGGGAAGGGGGTTAAAACCTTCCCATGATCCCCTTGGCAGCACGACAGTCATTTCTCCCGGTTCAAGTCGACAGGTGTGATAACAACATAACAACGGCGTATTAACAGTAATGAACTAAGGTGTAGATATCTAGGCTAGAGAGGAACACCCCTCTGATCTCCCTCATAGTACGATCCAGGTGCAGCGATCGCTGTCTGCCAGCACCTGCAGGGACGAACCTACAAATAACAACGGGGGGAGCTTATTAGAGGGGCATTTGTTTGAATGTGTGCATGTGTGTGTGTTGTGTACATATGTGTGTGTGTGTGAGAGAGACAGATCAGCAGACACACACACACCTTTGTGCAGCGCCTCGTTGGTCATGCGGTTGATGTATCTGGAGCTGGTCTCTGGAACGAGCCACTTCATCACCGTGTTTATACAGGTCTTCCTGTAGGAGCTCCACACACTGCCACTGCAGGAGAGAGAGAGAGAGACAGAGAGAGACAGAGAGAGAGAGAGAGAGAGAGAGAGACAGACAGACAGACAGAGAGAGAGAGAGAGAGAGAGAGAGACAGACAGACAGAGACAGAGAGAGAGAGACAGAGAGAGAGAGAGACAGACAGACAGAGAGAGAGACAGAGAGAGAGACAGACAGACAGACAGACAGAGAGAGAGACAGAGAGAGAGAGAGAGACAGACAGACAGAGAGAGAGACAGAGAGAGAGAGACAGACAGACAGACAGACAGACAGACAGACAGACAGACAGACAGACAGAGAGAGAGAGAGACAGAGAGAGACAGAGAGAGAGAGAGAGAGACAGAGAGAGAGAGAGACAGAGAGAGAGACAGAGAGAGAGAGACAGACAGAGAGAGAGACAGAGAGAGAGAGAGACAGAGAGAGAGAGACAGACAGACAGAGAGAGAGAGAGAGAGACAGAGAGAGACAGAGAGAGAGAGAGACAGAGAGAGAGAGAGACAGAGAGAGAGAGACAGAGAGAGAGAGAGAGAGAGAGAGAGAGAGAGAGAGAGAGAGAGAGAGAGAGAGAGAGACAGACAGACAGACAGACAGACAGACAGACAGACAGACAGACAGACAGACAGAGAGAGAGAGAGAGAGAGAGAGAGAGACAGAGACAGAGAGACAGAGACAGACAGAGAGACAGAGAGAGAGACAGAGAGAGAGAGAGACAGAGAGAGAGAGAGACAGACAGAGAGACAGAGAGACAGACAGACAGAGACACAGAGAGAGAGACAGAGAGAGAGAGAGAGAGAGAGAGAGAGAGAGACAGAGAGACAGAGACAGAGAAAGAGAGAGAGAGGAGGTGAGGTGAGAAAAGTAGGGAGAGAGGTAAAGGAGAAGATAGAGGAGAGGAGGAGAGGTGTGAGAGGTAGAGAAGGAGAGAGAGGTCGAGGTCATAGAAGAGGTAGAGAGCGTGAAAGAGGAGAAGGAGCGATCAGAGAGGGGGAGAGGAGAGGAGGAGGGGAAGTGAGAAAGAAGGGAGGTGAAGAAAACAGCGAGTGAGAAGGGGATCAGTTTTCTGGAGAACGCCTGGGAAGGAAAGAGAGAAGGAGAACGAGAGGAGGAAGAGAAGATGTTTACCTGGTCTGACCCTTGACCTCTGTGAGGTCACCGACCCCGACGGTGTGACACGCCCCAGTGTTGAGGTCCCAGCTGACCTGAAGACTGGAGTGGTAGGTGTTGGGTCTGCACACACACACACACACACACACACACACACACACACACACACGTGAAATAGAGGGGTAGAGTGATAGAGGTATAGTGATAGAGGTAGAGAGGTAGAGTGATAGAGGTAGAGTGATAGAGGTAGAGTGATAGAGTGATAGAGGGGTAGAGTGATAGAGGTATAGTGATAGAGAGGTAGAGGGGTAGAGTGATAGAGGTAGAGTGATAGAGGTAGAGTGATAGAGGTAGAGTGATAGAGGTAGAGTGATAGAGGGGTAGAGTGATAGAGAAGTAGAGGGGTAGAGTGATAGAGAGGTAGAGTGATAGAGGGACAGAGGTAGAGAGGAAGAGTGAGAGAAGTAGAGGGGTGGAGTGATAGAGGGACAGAGGTAGACAGGTGTACCTGCAGTGTTCCTCCTCTGCTGTAGAGAAGGCTAGCAGCAGCAGCCCGATATTGATAACCACTGTGTTGGTCTCTGGACACACCTGACACACACAAAGTGATATATACACACACACACACACACAGTGATATATACACACACCACACACAGTGATATATAAAAGATAATATGATACATCAGAGAGAAGTACCCATGTGCTGTATCTGTATATGCATGTGTGTATATATACAGTGTGTGCGTGTGTGTGTACCTCCAGGATGACGACGTCGTAGTCGCTGAAGGAGCAGAACTGAGCGGCCCAGGCCGCGTCCCTCCTGATCACCTCGTTGATCAGATACTCAAAGTCTAGAGTCAGCTGCTCCACACACACACTCTGACACACACACAGGATTAAACATGCACACACTTCAGCATTAATTGTTACACACACACACATATTTACATGTAGTCATTTAGCAGACGCTCTTATCCAGAGTGACTTACAGTAAGTACAGGGACATTCTCCCCGAGGCAAGTATGGTGAAGTACCTTTCCCAAGGACACAACGTCATTTTCACGGCCAGGAATCGAACCGGCAACCTTCTGATTAATAGCCCGATTCCCTAACCGCTCAGCCAGCTGACTCCCATATTTCGGCATTAATTGTTCCACACACACTTGTTTCAGCATCACCCCCCCAAACACACCTGTCCACTGTACGGCCCTGTGACCAGCTGCAGGCTCCGCCCCCTCAGGTCACTCACTGTCACTGGCAGCTGCACCTTCTCATCCTCATAACCTGGAGGGAGGGGGGAGAGAGGGTGTGAGAGAGAGAGACACACAGAGAGAGAGAGAGAGAGAGAGAGAGAGAGAGGAGTCAGGAATATTTATTAATTAGATCTTCTTTCAACATGTGCAAAAAACAAAACATCCAACTCTTCTCCTGTTGTTCTTCTTCTGTGGTGCATGTCTGACCTGTGGTGTCCTGCTGTGGAGCCCCCGGCTGCTGCAGGCGGTACTGCTGCCGCGTGTAGCTAACGTATCCTGGCTCGCTGGCGTCGCCGTCCGGCGGGGAGGAGGAGGGAGGCGACGAGCACGTGGAGGCGGGGGATGAAGCTGTGTCACAGTGAACAGCGTCCTGCTGGTCTGACGACCCTGCCGAGGTCTGGTTCCCCCCTGAGGTGGAGGGCTGTGGAGACGACAGCCTGTCCTCCTCCTCCCTCCTCTCCTCTCCTCCCTCTTCCGTCACGCTCCCCTCTCCCCTCCCCACCCCTCCCCCCAGCGTTCTCTCCCCCCTCTCCCCCGCCTCCCCCTCCTTCCGTCGTCCCTGGGCGAGGAGGAACAGGTCGGCCGCAAACTCCCGCGCCCGCGCAGCCGCCGTCAGCTGTGATTGGCTGGGGGGGGAAGGGACCGGGGGGGGTTTGTCTGCGGGGGTCTTGCGGTCGGAGGAGTCTGGAATTGAGGGTGAGGAGGGCGGGGCTTCTCCACATGGGGGCGGAGTCTTCTTCCTGTTTAGAATCTGACACAGCTGACCCTGCTCACCTGCTGGAGACAGACACGACAGCAGCACACACACACATATTTAAGTTGACATACACAAGCATGTAGAAACTACAAACTCAGTGTGTGTGCATGTGTACAGTGTGTGTGTGTGTGTGTGTATAGGGTGTGTGTACGTCTGGACAGTGTGTGTGTGTGTGTACCGGGGCAGAGGGACACACTGCAGGCCACCAGGGAGTAGCTGGTGTTCAGCAGGATCACCTGGTCCTTCTTCAGCTGGAAGGCAGGCTGGAAGGTAGGGAATGGGTACACCACCTGGTACCTGGAGTTCAGCACATAGCCATGCTCCAGACACCCCCCACTGCCTGGGGAGAGGGAGGGAGGGAGGGAGGGAGGGAGGGAGGGAGGGAGGGAGGGAGGGAGGGAGGGAGGGAGGGAGGGAGGGAGGGAGGGAGGGAGGGAGGGAGGGAGGGAGGGAGGGAGGGAGGGAGGGAGGGAGGGAGAGTGAGGGAGCGAGAGTGAGTGAGTGAGTGAGTGAGTGAGTGAGTGAGTGTGTGTGTGTCTGTGTGAGTGAGTGAGTGAGTGAGTGAGTACCTGTGCGTATGGTGGAGGCAATGGAGGCAGGGCAGCAGTGAGAGCAGGGCAGGGCAGGAGGCATGGAGGCAATAGTGATGTAGATGTCTCTGTTGTTCTCATCACTCATCATCAGGTTCATCAGCACTGTGCTGGAGCTCCGGGTACTGGGGGAGGAGGGGGGAGGGAGGAGGGGGAGGAGGAGGGAGGAGGGGGAGGAGGAGAGAGGAGGGGGAGGAGGAGGGGAGGGAGGAGGGGGGAGGGAGGAGGGGGAGGAGGAGGGAGGGAGGAGGGGGAGGAGGAGGGGAGGGAGGAGGGAGAGGGAGGAGGGGGAGGAGGAGGGGAGGGAGGAGGGGGAGGAGGAGGGAGGGAGGAGGGGGAGAAGGGGGGAGGAGGGAGAGGGAGGAGGGAGGAGGAGGGAGAGGGAGGAGGGAGGAGGGAGGAGGGAGGAGGGAGGAGGGGGAGGAGGAGGAGGGAGGAGGGAGAGGGAGGAGGGGGAGGGGGAGGGGGAGGGGGAGGGGGAGGGGGAGGGGGAGGGGGAGGGGGAGGGGGAGGAGGAGGGAGGAGGGAGGAGGGAGGAGGGAGGGAGGAGGGAGGAGGGAGGAGGGAGGGGGAGGAGGAGGAGGAGGGAGAGGGAGGAGGGGGGAGGGAGGGAGGGAGGAGGGGAGGGGAGACAAGAGGGGCAAGCAGGTAGATGGAGGATATTAATCAACGTCAAAAAGACGTTTCCCTTTTTGTTGATATTTCCATCCGTGCAACATCGTTGCCAAGGGAGACGTCTTACTTGAAGCCAAAGATGACGATCTTGGATCGGTCGTTGGGCCACTCACACACAGTCAGGTAGAGATCACTGTAGATGTCCTCACCCGAGAAAAGGCGAACATGGTGCACCTGAGGGGGTGGGGGAGAGAGGAGTGTGAACAGGAGGAGGAGAGACGAGGAGGAGAAGCTATAGTAAGAGGTCAGGGGGCTGAGCGGTTAGGGAATCCGGCTAGTAATCAGAAGGTTGTCGGTTCGAGACCTGGACGAGCCAAATGACGTTGTGTCCTTGCCCACTTCACCCTACTTGCCTCGAGGAGAATGTCCCTGTACATGCTCTTAAGTCACTCTGGATAAGAGCGTCTGCTAAATGACTACATGTAAGTGGTTCCAACACAGCACACCTGTGTGTGTTGCTGCGTGAGGGGGCACCTGTTTGAGTCGACTCTGCATGTTGAACTCCCACCAGTACAGGTGGTAGGTGTAGAAGGAGAAGTCGTCATCTTCTCCACAGTCGCTGGTGTAGGACAGGACGTAGCGGCCACACTTGGTGAAGCCTAAGAAGATGTGGCTGTGGGCGAGAAAACAGGGAGCCGCTCAGGAAAGGCTGATGGACACACACACACACCTGGACAGAGGCGCACACAGACACACACTCACCCTGCGCTGAGGAACTCTTCACTGACGATGTTCTTCAAAGGGACGCACACCCGTGGAGGCAGTTTCCGGAAGAGGCGTTGAGAGAATTGGCCGTGCAGCTAGGGGAAAGAGATGGACGTTAAAACGTACATGAATGAATCAGTGAGTGAGTGAGAGAGTGCAACACGAATAAGTCCACGGAAAAGAGAGGACCTAGCTGTATTGTACAATCTCATATTCACGACTCTCGTTATCAATCTACAGACAGTACCAAGAAAAGACAGCTAGCCTTACAATGTAATCGAAGTTCCCAATTAGCACTAGCTCTCTAGCTTGTAAGAAACGACCGTACAAAAATCCAGATCGGCAATGCTTTGAATTAACAACACAACAAAGACATAGTATCCGCTAGATGTACAGGAAATAAGCACAAAACATGTATTTCGAGGAGAGGGGACAGAGTAGACTAACCAAGCCGCAGAGAAAGCACTGGTATCGGCTTCCTACACCCATGTCGGCCTACATTATCGCAACGTTTGTCTTGTGTTTTAAAAGGCGTTGTTTTCTAGCATTTCTAGAGCATGCGTTTGTGCTTAATCCGTACCTTTCCGCTGTTGAGCAGCTTCACGACATGTTCTTTATGCTTTCTCTGAGGTTTATGTTTGTTGTTGTCCTTTTCTGATTTCGAGCTGGGCGCCATTTTCCTCCCTAGTGTTCCCTACGGCCCGTCTTCCTCTTTCTCCACCTGTCACCCGATTGGTTCTCAAGGCCCACGGAAGCAGTTTCATTGGCCAACTAACACATCAATCACGTACAAAAAGCCGATCCACCGTATTAAAAAGTAATTCATCAAACTTAAACCAAACTTTTTAAATGCATATTGGGAAATAATTTATATAAAAAATCCCCAAATCCTTGCCAAATATTTAAATATAATTAATTTTTATGAAATAATAAAATTTGTTTTGACAGCATTTTACGTTTTTATTTTCCTGTTTGGTCTGTTGTGATGAGTTTTGTATGCCTTGGGCACACGTTGTCCTTTCAGGTCACGTTGGTTGCACTTACTCGTGACGCCAGTCAAATCGAACACACCCTCGGATTGTTTCTGACTTGGGACAGGAGTTTCCCACTCTCCGCCATACTTCTGCCGCCGACATGTCAAACAATAACGCCAGCAGCAACCTGGTCGTCGCCAAGAAAGTCGTCAAACAGCTGAGGCTGGAGGCCAGTGTCCGGAGAATAAAGGTAGGTGGACAGTTCGTCGTTAAACACGGAAAAAACTATTTTTTTTTAAAGACTGGAGACCAAGTGACAGGCTGTGTGATGTCTTGCGTAAGCAAGTCCAAACTCTTCGATACAAAGTCATCAACATTGCTACAGTTTCTGTTGGCGTGTTAAATGTAGCTCCTGTAGGTTATAATGTTGACAACCGTGGTTTTAAACCATGTAATTAATGTTTTAATAGGAGCTAGTTGTTTTAATCGTAAGAGACGCCTGTCAGACTATATTCAGTTGCATCAACCAGCTTGAAAACTCAAGTGGGCAGACCAAATTGTGGTTTTCTATCAACGTTACCGTATACGTTTTATTTTCCTGACGTTACATTATTAAATTGAGGGAAGCGTATTTTATACAGATGGTCTAACCGCTGCAAGCCCAGTAGCCTACCCCTCAGAAAAAGCCCAGCTATTTTTCATCCTTCACTTCCTGGTGACTTCAGTTTGCCTAAATGGATTAGCTGTCTGTTTTTTGGCATTGTCAATTCCAACTGTAGCTAACAACTTCTGGTTACTTGCAAATGTATTCAAATAGTTGCTGTGCTGTGTATTCCCAGAAAACGAACGCCTGTTTGTGTGTGTGTTTGTTTGTGTGCCGTGGTTCCCCATGGAAATGAGATTCTGTAGAAGTAGTGGGTTTCATCTGGCACATAATGCTAAAAGTGAACTCTCTTGAGAATGGCAAGGTTATCATTCTGTGTGTGTGTGTGTGTGTGTGTGTGTGTATCATCCTGTGTGTGTGTGTGTGTGTGTGTGTGTGTGTGTGTGTGTGTGTGTGTATGTATCTACAGGTGTCCCAGGCAGCGACAGACCTGAAGAACTTCTGCATCCAGAACGCTCACAAAGACCCTCTTCTCATGGGAGTCCCATCAAGTGACAACCCCTTCAGACCGCCCAAGTCTTGCACCCTGTTTTAAGGTATGGATCAGAGTAGAATGGAATAAAACATCATTAATAGAATGGAATAGAACAGATTAACTTAATAGAATGAAATGAACTAGAATGGAATAGAACATAGTTACTTAGTAGAATGGAATGGAATAGAACAGAATGTCTTGTCACAGTAGAATAGAACCGCTCTGTAACAGCCAGCAGTTTGCCAGGAATTTGAACTATTATCTAAACCAGGAAGTGCTTCAACTGTGTGTGTTTGTAATGTGATTTGTGATTAGATGCTTTTGTTTAATGTTTTTTCCTCCCCCCCCCCCCCCCCCTCTGCAGTTTTGTACAAGTGCATCCCCTGTTCTTCTTCTGCTGCTGGTCTGGGAGGGATGAAGGGATGAGAGAAACAGAGGATGGAGTTAGAGAGCTGAATACAGTGCCATACACTCACCACAGGTTTCAAACACGGGTCAAATTAAGAGACCATTCATTAATTGTATTTGAGGCGCGCTTGATTTACTGTGCCTGGCATGCAGCATGGGCTGTGTTGACTGGTTTGGGTTCTTGGTCCTTGTCAAATTCTGAAGAACACCAGGCTCACTTCAAACATTTGGTTCAAAGATAAAGATAGATATAATCAGAACTGGATCATCCGTGTACAGGATTGTGATCCACCGAATAGTTGAATGCTGCGTGCAAGCACAAGTGTGTGTGTACAGTATGTATGTTATTTACAGACTGCATGCATATACGTTGTCAGTGATGTTACAAGCTCCAAGCCTTACTATACTATGCCCCTACACACACACACACACACACACACACACTTACACACTGTCAACTTCATCCATGAATGAAAAACTATCACTACTGTAAATGTAACACAAAAGCAAAACGAGGACCAAGAATCACCTACATAATATACAATAATCTATTCAAACTTACCCTCATCCATTCTCATCCTCGCAAACAGACCTTCAGTCCCTCACATGGCCGTATGATAACTCTCATTTACAAAGAAAAGTCTTTGAGACCTTGTGCCTTCGTCTAAAAGCAGTTAATGGGTGTTTGTGCCTAATATACATCACTTTTTACACACACACACACACACCAAGCACTCACACACAGGTTTCTAAGCGATGGTGCTTGTGTTTAATATCTTCCCATAGGCTGCTCACAGCTGCCCGGTCACATGGTCACTTCCTTCCTGTCCATGAAGAGGCAATACCTCTTCAATATTTACTCACTTTTTTTCTTTGTTGTTTTACTGTCTCACCCCCCCCCCACCCTCTTGTTTTGTTTAGTTTTCACTCTAATGCTATGTTGGCATTCCAGCACGAATCAAGGGCTTTCTTTAAATAGATTTGCTGTCCGTCCACAGTAAGTGAAGAGGGAGCTGGGCCTGGGGTAGGCGTAGTTTTGCTCGGCGGTGTAGCCTGTGTGACACCCAGGACCCGTCACCACGTCCTGTCTGACCCCTGTGACACCCAGGACCCGTCACCACGTCCTGTCTGACCCCTGTGACACCCAGGACCCGTCACCACGTCCTGTCTGACCCCTGTGACACCCAGGACCCGTCACCACGTCCTGTCTGACCCCTGTGACACCCAGGACCCGTCACCACGTCCTGTCTGACCCCTGTGACACCCAGGACCCGTCACCACGTCCTGTCTGACCCCTGTGTCACCCAGGACCCGTCACCACGTCCTGTCTGACCCCTGTGACACCCAGGACCTGCTGTCACCACGTCCTGTCTGACCCCTGTGACACCCAGGACCTGCTGTCACCACTTCCTGTCTAACCCCTGTGACACCCAGGACCTGCTGTCACCACGTCCTGTCTGACCCCTGTCACGTCAGCATCACAGAGGAGGGGGTCATGGCATAGCGACAGGATGATCACTACTAAAGTACTACGAGGTCCACCAGCACCAGCCATCATGCGGGTGTGGCAAGGCATCCTGAGGTCATGTCATTCAGGTTACAGGGTTCCTGTCATTCAGGTTACAGGGTTCCTGTCATTCAGGTTACAGGGTTCCTGTCATTCAGGTTACAGGGTTCATGTCATTCAGGTTACAGGGTAACAGTGTTTTAACGTCCATGCCAGGAGCCCCACCCCCTCCTTAACAACGCCACTGCTGGCTCCACCCCTTCCTTAACAACGCCACGGCTGGCTCCCTAACGACCCTGTGGTGACATGGTCGTCCCTGATGGGGGGCGCTGTGTCATCGCCGTGTGTGCCTGCATCCCCTGTGCTTTACCCTCCACTACTGCGTGAATGTATGAAACAATACATTTCTTCTGCGACTACAAATTCCATGCGTCTGTGTCTCTTTGTGTCTGTGTAATTTAATATCCTATGAAATAGATTTGATATCCTATGAAATAACGGGTGTTTCTAGACAGTTGACTCATCACACTGTTGTATTTAGCTGTCATATCAATTGGAGTGACTACAGCTAATTAACTGGGATAATCCCAGTCAATCAACTCGTTAACGAGGCAGATCATTAACCAGAGTGCCACCACCTGAGAGGAATCTTCCAGGTGAGACAGCACACAGGTCAACACTCTGCCTGTCGAGGTGAGACAGCACACAGGTCAACACTCTGCCTGTCCAGGTGAGACAGCACACAGGTCAACACTCTGCCTGTCCAGGTGAGACAGCACACAGGTCAACACTCTGCCTGTCCAGGTGAGACAGCACACAGGTCAACACTCTGCCTGTCCAGGTGAGACAGCACACAGGTCAACACTCTGCCTGTCCAGGTGAGACAGCACACAGGTCAACACTCTGCCTGTCCAGGTGAGACAGCACACAGGTCAACACTCTGCCTGTCCAGGTGAGACAGCACACAGGTCAACACTACCCACAGCACCGCCACAGATGTCTAAGCGTGGGCAGAGACGGCCAGGGGCCATGAGGAGGGGCCAGGAGTTCTCAGGTAAACTGTTTACGTGCACACACAAAAACTTTACATACATACAAACAATATGTCCTCTTTCAGGTCTTTGTTCTTGAATTCATCCTCCTTTCTCAGTCTTGCTGTTGCATCCTTCCTTCCAGACCTCCAGGACACCTTCCTGCTCAGCGGGGAGCATGGCTCCTCCCTCAGTGAGACCTCCCACAGCGCCTCCTGGTGGCCAGGTAGAGGTAAAGACGAGAGGAAGGTTTGGGGACCCTCACTCAAGGTACTGTGAGGGAGAGGGGTGGGGGAGAAGTACAATGCATTTTTGTTTACCTTTACCGTGTGTGTGTGTGTTGGGTATACCTGACCCGTCCAATCGGAAAGAATCAAACTTGTCTTGTACAGGAGCAGCTGTCTGAGAAGGATCAACACATTGCCAGACTTCAAGACACACTGAGACGAGAGAGGGACAAGGTGAGGTGTGTCTGTGAGAGAGACAGCCCTGAGCAACCTGATGTTGACCTCTGCCCCCTCCTCCCTCCCCTCCCCCCCTCCCCCCTCTGCCCCCTCCTCCCTCCCCTCCCCCCTCCTCCCCTCCCCCCCTCCCAGTTGTCTCGGCTGCAGTCCCGGTGTGTCCAGCAGGGGGCAGAGTTGAGGCGCAGAGAGCAGCAGGCGTCCAGACTGAAGGAGCGTCTGGCAGACCCACGCAGAGACCGGGGCCATGGTGAGGACACACACACACACTCACTCACACTCACACACACACACACACACACCCACTCGCTTCAGTCATGTTGTATGTCCCTTCATCTCCCTCTCTCTCTCTATCCTCCTCGCTCCCTCCCTCTCCCCCCTCTCTCTCCCTCTTTCTCCCCCCCCCTCTCTCTCCCTCCCCCTCTGTCGGGTTCCTGCTGCAGCCATGGAGCTGCTGAACCCTCCACCCAGAGTCCTGGGGAGGAGAGAGCAGCCGCTCAGACCAGCCAGGGGCAACCCCAGGTACACACACACACACTCCAACCCCAGGTACACACACGCACACTCCAACCCCAGGTACACACACACACACTCCAACCCCAGGTACACACACACACACTCCAACCCCAGGTACACACACACACACTCCAACTCCAGGTACACACACACACACACACTCCAACTCCAGGTACACACACACACACACACACTCCAACCCCAGGTACACACACACACACTCCAACCCCAGGTACACACACACACACTCCAACCCCAGGTACACACACACACACACACACTCCAACCCCAGGTACACACACACACTCCAACCCCAGGTACACACACACACTCCAACCCCAGGTACACACACGCACACTCCAACCCCAGGTACACACACACACACTCCAACCCCAGGTACACACACACACACTCCAACTCCAGGTACACACACACACACACACTCCAACTCCAGGTACACACACACACACACACACTCCAACCCCAGGTACACACACACACACTCCAACCCCAGGTACACACACACACACTCCAACCCCAGGTACACACACACACACACACACTCCAACCCCAGGTACACACACACACTCCAACCCCAGGTACACACACACACTCCAACCCCAGGTACACACACACACTCCAACCCCAGGTACACACACACACACTCCAACCCCAGGTACACACACACACTCCAACCCCAGGTACACACACACACTCCAACCCCAGGTACACACACACACTCCAACCCCAGGTACACACACACACACTCCAACCCCAGGTACACACACGCACACTCCAACCCCAGGTACACACACACACACTCCAACCCCAGGTACACACACACACACTCCAACTCCAGGTACACACACACACACACACTCCAACTCCAGGTACACACACACACACACACACTCCAACCCCAGGTACACACACACACACTCCAACCCCAGGTACACACACACACACTCCAACCCCAGGTACACACACACACACACACACTCCAACCCCAGGTACACACACACACTCCAACCCCAGGTACACACACACACTCCAACCCCAGGTACACACACACACACTCCAACCCCAGGTACACACACACACACACTCCAACTCCAGGTACACACACACACACACACTCCAACCCCAGGTACACACACACACACTCCAACTCCAGGTACACACACACACACTCCAACCCCAGGTACACACACACACACTCCAACCCCAGGTACACACACACACTCCAACCCCAGGTACACACACACACACACTCCAACCCCAGGTACACACACACACACACTCCAACCCCAGGTACACACACACACACACACACTCCAAACCCAGGTACACACACACACACACACACTCCAAACCCAGGTACACACACACACACACACACACACACTCCAACCCCAGGTACACACACACATACACACTCCAACCCCAGGTAAGTCACACACACACACTCCAACCCCAGGTACACACACACTCCAACCCCAGGTAAGTCACACACACACACACACTCCAACCCCAGGTACACACACGCACGCACACACAGGCAGGCACACACAGACACACACTCTACCACATCTCTCCCTCTTCCCCCCCTCCCTCTCTCCCAGTAGGAGGGAGGAGGCAGCGTTGCTGCTGATGCTGGAGCGCCGGGAGGCGGAGCTTAGAGAGGCGATGAAGCTGAGGCACGGGCTCACCTCGCTACTGCACACGCTCAGACGAGACATGGAGCAGGTGAGGGGGGGGGGAGAGGAGGAGAGAGAGAAGGGGGAGGTATGAGAAGGGAGAATATAAAGTAAAAGTGTGAAAGGGTGGACGAGGAGTAGGAAGGGAGGAGAGAGGACACGTGCACATTGCTACACTGAGCTGAAGCCTTGAACATGTTTTAGACCATACAGTGCACCAATGTGGAACAGGAAGAGGCTGATAACGGGTTGGTCCAATCAGAGGAGTTGCTGGGGGAGCATGTGACCGGAGGTGTTGTTCAGGGTTGGAGGAAGGTGCAGAGGAGGCTTGAAGATCTCCTGATCGCAGGTATGAGTTAGGATACTGTCCTTCCACTATGAAATGGCTAGTGTGTGTGGTTGAGTGTGTGTGTGTGTGTAGGCCACACAGCAGAGGGCACAGACCAGGATAAGCTGCTGGCTCAGCTGGAGCAGGAGCTGCAGGACAGTCACCAGCTGATCAAGACCCAGCAGCAGCTACTGCAGGTGGGACCACACACACACACACACACACACACACACACACACAGCAGTAGCTACTGCAGGTGGGACCACACACACACACACACACACACACACACACACAGCAGCAGCTACTGCAGGTGGGACCACACACACACACACACACAGCAGTAGCTACTGCAGGTGGGACCACACACACACACACACACAGCAGTAGCTACTGCAGGTGGGACCACACACACACACACACACAGCAGTAGCTACTGCAGGTGGGACCACACACACACACACACACACAGCAGTAGCTACTGCAGGTGGGACCACACACACACACACAGCAGTAGCTACTGCAGGTAGGACAACACACACACACACACACACACAGCAGTAGCTACTGGAGGTAGGACAACACACACACAAGAAGATCTCTCTCTCTCTCTCAGGACAGTTTGAGCTCTCCGATGCCGGATGCTTTGGAAGATTGCTACTTCCTGGAGCAGTGGGAGGGGCTTCAAGCCAGGCGGGCGGAGATGGAGCAGCAGAGGCGGAGCTTTCAGAGGGAGCGGCAGGCTTTCACCGACGCTGCCATCCGATTGGGTCGCGAGGTGAGAGGGAAGGAGGATGGAGAGGGAGGGATGACCTTGGAGAACAAGTGTGATCTCTTGTGATCCTAAAAAGAGTGAGCGTGACACCAAAATGAAAGCTGTGTGTGTGCGTGCGAAGCGTTGTGAGTTTGAGCAGCAGAAAGCGTCCCTGGTGAGACAGCACTACCTGGGCGAGTCTCCTGTGTTTGGAAAGACCACTTGCTACAACAGGAGAGAGAGCACTGCCCTCAGTGAGTCTACGCACACACACTGTACACATGCGTACATACCTCTATACAGTACGTAAACACACACACACACACACACGCGCTGTGTGTCTCAGTGTAATGTTGTCGTAGCGCAGGTCTGCTGGGGTCAGACCACCCGTCCTTCTCTGACTCCCGTGTGCTCGCCTCCTCTTCGCTCGGGTCCGGGGTCGCACCCTGGCCTCGCTGGAGGACAGAGCGGGGTTGCGGAGAGGTCAGAGTTCAAACACCCAGCACCCCTGAGCTCTACTCCTTCTTACGACTGCCCTTCCAGAACAGGTCAGTTAGAAGAGCTCCTCTCTCCTTCCCTCCTCCATCTCAACGTGTGTGTCTGCTATTATTTTATTTTTTTCTTATGGCCCCTCTACTCTCTTCCTCTCCCTCCATCCCCAGGTCCAGTGAGAATGCAGCCCAGCCAGAGAGCTGGGGCAAGGGGGCAAGGAGGCACCAGTTAAGCCCCCTTCCTCCAGGCATGGAGTTCTCCTTTTAGACAAGCTGAGAGCTGCGGCAGCCAGTTGCAGTTATAGGCCCATAAAGTTTGTATACATGTATGTTGTTGTTTTTGTGTTTGGAAACAATAAAGATTAAATAAATACTTTGGCTGCCTAGGGGTTTTTATTACTTAACTACTATTTTTATGCAACCCTTTTGTTGGGCTGCATATCGCGTTCAATTACTTCTGTCGTTGATTCTTATGTCTTGTTTCCCTCAATTGACGGATGACATAATTGGAAACGATAGCACGTGCCACGGCTTGTTCCCGATAGCAACGTCCATGCGTCCACGCGGCTGGTTGATGATCTGATTGGCTGTTGACTCTCGGCACGAGCAGCAGCCGAGTTCAGTGTAAACACTTATCGGCTCTACTCTATGATCTCCTAAAACAGCAGCGGTAACTTAGTGAGGGCAGACAGTTGGCTTTGTGTGTCAGTGGAAGATTTACAAGTATTCAAGTCATTGTTTGGTCGAGTTTTGCCCAAACATGAACTTAATGATAGGCCAACTCCTGCAACATCTACCTGGCTACATGGATAACAAGGGCTTCCAGCCGTGGCGTGACTACATGAGACTGGCGGACGCTGTCCGCGATATCCAGAGAGAAAACTCCGATCTGACAGCTTTCCACAGCGACACCGGGGTCGACTTGGTGACGGGTGGGTTCGAGCGATGTCCGCCAAGACGCCAAACGACTTGTCCAAGGCGAGAGAATCCGTTCTTGGACGTGGCCGTTGGCACCGTGCGCAACGACCCCATCAGCCTAAGAAAAGAGCCCACTCCCGTGCCCTGCACGTCGGGTAACATGGGGCAGAAGGAGCGAAAGTGGGCTTGCAGTATGAACGCGCCGGAGAGGCCTTCTCCGGAACGTAAGTTCTGCAGTTTCTGCAAGCACAACGGGGAATCTGAGACGGTGTTCGGGTCCCACTGCTTAAAGGGCCCAACAGGGCAGGTGCTGTGCCCGTACCTCCGACAGTATGTCTGCCCTCTCTGCGGTGCTACTGGAGCACGCGCCCACACTAAGCGCTTCTGCCCCCGGGTTGATGGAGCTTACAGCTCGGTGTACGCCACAAGCCGTTGAGTGGAGTTTTGTGCTATAAGACTTCACCCAGTTAACTGCGTGATTTATAATATTTTATATGTGTTTCCTGGGTGCTTTTTACTTTTGTCACTTTTCGTTTTGTTTATAATAATGAGTGGTTTTGACTTGCATGCCTGCACGTGTTGTTTTGCAGTTTTAACTGGTCTATTTCAAAAATTGTACTTTGACAAAACCAGTAGCGGATTATTTTTTAATTAATAATGTGTTAAACCTATATATATATATATCTATACATATATTTTTACTGACTAGATTGAGCCAAATCAACAACCAACACCTCCATTTTACACAACCGGCTATGCATTAGCCTACTTTTAAGTAGATGACAACTTGGTGGCTTACTTTGGTCATTTTTCGAGAATATTCTGACAACCTGCCAATACAAAAACGTGGTGAAATTGACTCATGCTCTTCCCGTATCAGTCAAATGATGGCCGTTAAACGGTTTTAAATACTTTACATGTAATAAATGTAACCATGTTGGCTTTTGAAACTTTTAATAGAAATTGTGTATTTACCGACTTAATTGTAATAGTTTTATCAATGTTGTTTTGAAGTTCGATAGTGTGTGTGATGCAATTTTACTTTTGACCAAATGGGATTGTTAAAATACAAACATCAACGCTATAAAACTCATATCCTATGGTCAATTCTGTGTGTTTGATTTCTTGAGCTGAAAAGCTGCAAAAGGTTATCATGACCAGTTATTTGATTAACACAACTACTGGAATAAAAACAAACAAAATCATTAACAAGCTGGCAGCTTTATAACAAAATGAAATAAAACTGAAAAAACTGATCTAAAACCTTGAATATGAAAAAATTGATATCTTAATGAAAGTGATTTCATTGAGAAATCACTGATCTGACAATACAGGCATAGGCTGCAGCCTTGAGGAATAAATCACATTTTCATCTGTAAAGTGTTGTCAGATCAGATGCTATCACACCCGGAAGGGAAGAAACACACAGGCACAGTTCTGCTGCCCTACGTGCTAACGTTGTCATGGAAACCAAGCAAGGCACCACGTTTTGCTGGGACTTCATATCCCAGAATCCCTTAGATCTCGGAGTGCCGGTGCCCCGGGCTGAACCCTCTGCGCGATGAGAGGGGCCTGGCCGTCCTGTTGCCACGACGAATGCTCTCCAACTCGCGGTGAGTCGCCATCACCATCCGACTGCAAAACAGGAGAGAGAGAGAGACATAGAGAGACATAGAGAGACAGAGGGAGAGAAAGAGAGGGAGATAGAGAGAGAGACATACAGAGACAGAGGGAGAGAAAGAGAGGGAGATAGAGAAAGAGAGACAGACAGAGAGAGGGAGATAGAGAGAGAGACATAGAGAGACAGAGGGAGAGAAAGAGAGGGAGATAGAGAGAAAGAGAGACAGACAGAGAGAGGGAGATAGAGAGAGAAAGAGAGACAGACAGAGAGAGGGAGATAGAGAGAGAAAGAGAGACAGACAGAGAGAGGGAGATAGAGAGAGATATAATTGATTAATTTAAACACAGAGAAGATGCATATTAAGAGTACATCTGATGTGTTGTTATTCTTCAGAAAGTTAAAAAAGTGATAGAAGGTTCATTACATTCTGACTTGCATGACAAGACATTGTATAGGTGTGTGTGTTGTAAAGTGACAGACAGGAAGGCAGACAGACAGACAGGACTCACTTCAGAGATGACAGTTCAGTAATCAGGCCACAGACGAGCGGAGTGGCATCTTCAAGGCAGTCTACATCTCTCCTGCCCTCCTCCCCCTCCTCCCCCTGGACTGGCTGTGTGGCTGTGACCGTTAGGGCCAGGGAGAAGGCCTTGGGGTCAGCCTCAGCCCCAACTTCAGTTTCAGCCTGAACCCCAGCCCTCTCATCAGCCCCAGCCTCTCTTTCGGCCTCCGGAGAATAAGATGCGTTGTCAGCTCCCTCTGTCTCAGTCAAAACACATCCCTCATCTTCCCTCCCTCTCTCCTCCTCTAACTCCATCATTTCTTCGAGCACCTCTTCCAGCTCTGGTTCGTCCACCACCTCCAGGACCCGGTCCTCCCCAGGGTCGCTCACCTCCCCAGGGGCCGGATGGCTAGCCTGCAGGGGGCGGTCATCACTTCCTGCAGACAGAAGCCACCCCTCCTCCTCCTTCTGCTCCCCCCTCTCTTCCTTCTTCACTACTTCCTTTGTCTCCTCTTTCATCTCCTCCTCCTGCTCCCTTCTCTCCTCCTCTTCTTTCTTCTCCTTTTTGTGCTCAGTACCGCTCTCTCCATCTTCCCCTGCACTCTCCTCTACTTCCCTTCCCTCTCTCCTCCTCTCCTCCTCCACGCCGCGACTCCTCGCTCTCTCCCTCAGCCCACACATCCCCATCCTCCTCCTCCTCTTCTTCACTGGCAGCTCTTCTTCGCTGGTGTCTGCAACGCCACCCTCCCTCTCTGGCGCCCCCTTCCCCTCATCCCCAACACTCCCATCTCCCTCTCCTGGGGTCTCCAGTGGGCTGTCTTCCTGTCCTCTGTCTTTATGAAGCTCTGGCTGGATCCCCTCTTCAAGGCCAGCTAGGCAGTCCTCCTCCCCAGCCACGGGCTCTCCTCCCTGGGCAGCGGGCCGGGGGACGGGGGCCTCCGGATCCTGAACTCTGGAGGGGTGAGGTGAGGGGATGATGAACATCTGTGTAGCCTCCTCTACTTTACAGCGTTCATCCTCATTGGAGGATGTGGTGTTTTGCCCTTCCTCTTCCTGGACAGGATGTTTATCTTGATTAGTCCGCTCTGCCTCTGCTGTGTCCCGCCCCTCCACTGACTGGCCAATCACACGCTCCTCGCTAAAGTCTTTCACAGCCACACTTTTCTCCACTGCATCTCCCTGTTTGCTGGGGGAAATGGTATCTCCCGCTGCTTTCTCCTCCCGGGAGGTACCACATGAGCTGGGAGGGAGAGGGGGGTGATGATCCTCGGAATGTGTCATTGTTGGAATGTAATTCTGACGGTTCTGGAACAGTCCACACTCTTTTAGAATCGCACCAGAAACTTAACTAAGCACTTTTATTTATTGATTGATTTACATTTAGCTACACCAGGTACATATAGGTATAGGCCCATGTACACACACAATATTTAAATGGTTGATGGTTTTATTTTGACTAAGATTACAAACTATCTGTTAACTACCTGTGTGGGCTGCAGTTCCCCTAACTCTCCACTGGGGGCGCCTTGGCCCAGCTCTGGACCCATGATCTTCCTGCATGACCTGAGGGGTCTGCGCAGGGGGGGAGTGAAAGCTGGATGGAATGGCATGCAGTTCAATACAACACAATTCTCTTTTTGGAGAAAAAAAAAGATTTTTTTATCGAATAAAATGTAATATAGGTAATCACTGGTGTTGAAGCACATTTAATATGACGTGTACATTTTTGTTTTTCAGAAAGAGTGTTATTATGACTTGTTCGTTCTTGAGGTATTTTCATTTTTATTTTACCGTTGCTTTTGGTCTCGGGACGTCTTTTGGTCATCATTCCTGCCTTAAAACATCAAGATTGTAAGCGAGTATAGCATAAGTAGTCGTTGGCTCTGGCGAATCCTGAGGAAATATCGCTAACGTTAGCTAGCTGTACAGTTTGTTGACAGAAACACAGCTAGCAGACGTTGACGTTATAGTGTGCTGGAAATAGATTGGTTTGGGTATTACGACTAGAGTAATGTTATTTGTGTTTTGCAAATTCTCATATATTTTATATGTACCCTTTCCTTTGCTGGTGATGACGCTGGTGAGCTCCAATGCACTTGTTAGTTTTACGTTAATGATGGAATCCATGGGCGTGTTCCAATGCCGTAAAGCAATGGATTGCGTTGCCAATAGCGACGTAATGCAGGAAGTAACTCTAAATTCCACACCTTTCGTGTTTTTGACAGCTTAAGCTCGATATTTTGTCCCTTGTGTTACTGCAAATGCGTCGTAATATTTGAGGAAGACAATATCCTTAACCGGGTAAGAAGTGAACTTCAAAAATCCTGCCTTTGTAAACTGATTCTTCTGGCAACAGTATAGTACTTTAGGTAGGATAGCCAATGTGTTTACTTTGGAGAATTCATTGCTAAAGCTAACTTGATAAGCACCGAAGAAGTTAGTGTTATATTTTGTGTACTTGATAATACATATAGGCGACGGTCTGTGAACTTTGTTTTGCATACAAATGAAAATGTGTTGAATATCGTACCTGAAGCAAGTTGTTCTGAAGATAATCAATGAATGAGTGGTCGTACGTTTTCTACGCAGCAGTAACAGATAACTAGCTAGTTGTGTAAATCAACCCAACAGTGTTTGTCAGAGAACTTAACCGAGGAAGTATTTACTTTACTTCTTTTTCATTCATTTATCGGTCTGTGTTTATAGCTCTTGTGTTGCCAGGGACCTGTTCATGAGTCGCGGTAGGAACCCCCCAACCCGGGGTCAAGGGGCAGCACGGGCCAAAGAGGTGGGTGACCCACGCAGCGCCCCTTAAAGAGAATAGTAGAATGTATAACTATGCTGCATTCAAAGTTCGATGAGTCCGTCTGGTATGATCAAATCCATGGTTGATGTATAAAGAAATAAAACACAGAAATGTTAATCACGATTTCCTTCCTCTCCTCCCTGTTTATATTTCTCTTTCTCTCTCGCTGTTTTATACCCCTCTCTGTCTCCCTCTTTCTTCCATCTTTCTCCTTCACTCTGTCTCTCTGCCTCCACCCACTCCACTCCACCCACACACTCCACCCCCCCCCCTCTCTGCTAGATGGGGCTGCTCCTGGATCTGGGTGGAGGGGTGGATGAAGGAGGGAATGAAGAAGAGCTGGAGGCGGAGCTTCTGGCTCTAATGGGGGGAGGAGGGTCATCAGGGAAGAAAGGGGGAGGCAAAGGTGAGTGTGTGTGTGTACTATTTGTCTTTGTGTGTGTGTGTATGGTGTGTGCGTGTGTATTTCGAAAAAAAAGTTTTTATCATTGATGAGGACTCTACTACTGTACTGTCTACTCTCCGAAAAGTTACAAATAAATATTTTTCCAAAAAGGTTTTGAAAGGTTGAATAACTTTACTTGACTGCTTTACACTGTTAGGCTTCTCTGTTCTCCCCTCCCCTCTACTCTCCTTTCATTGTGTGTGTACCAGACAGGCTGTGTGTTTGTGTCCTCAGCACCTGTTCTTATGGCTGACATCGAGCGCATGGCTGCCCTCTGCATGAAAGATCTGGACGAGGAAGAGGATGGCGGAGAAGAGCTTGATGATGATGATGATGAAGATCTTCTGGTAAACTGACATCCTCTGTCCAGATTTCTGTTAGCTATAGAAGTGGTTCCTTCCTTTTAACAAATGCTAGCATTGATTCCTCATGGTGTGTGTGTGTCCTGTATGTGCGTGTACTGTACGTGTGTGTGCGTGGTGACAGGCGGAGCTGAATGAGGTGCTGGAGGACGAGGAGGAGGAGTCGTCACGCCCCGCCCCTCCCCAGCCCGCCGGCCCCTCCCCTCCCCGCTCCTCCTCCCCTGGCTCCTCCCCCGCGGGCGGGGCCAGCCTAGAGAGCCTCCTGGCAGAGCGAGTCAGCATGTACCAGACAGCCATCACCAACGCCAGGGCTGCAGGGGAGGGCAGCAAGGCCCGCAGATATGACCGTGGACTGAAGGTGGGAGGGGAGGGGGTGGGGGGGTGGGGGGAGAGGGGGGTGGGGGGGGGATCACAGGTGGAGGATTATGGGTCTTTGTGTGTGTGTTGATGATGTCCGTGTGTGTGTGTGCTCCTCTCTGACTCTAGACTCTGCAGTCTATGTTGGCGTCTGTCAAAAAGGGAAAACCAATCAACGAGGAGGAGATCCCACCTCCCGTCGCCATTGGTGGAAAACCTGCTCCCGCCCCTCAACCTGAACCAATCAAACAGCGGGATCCTCCAGCCCTAGCTTTGACGCCCTCCCCTCAGGCCAATCAGAAACCTCTGAGGGAGGCTGCTCCGCCTCCCCCTAATGCTAAGTCCCGCCTCCTCACCCCTCCACAGAAGACAACTGTGGTTACCCCGGATACGCCCGCCATCTCCCCACTGACCCCCTGCCAACCAAACGCTCAACACTCAGGTATACACACACACTTCCGCTCCCTCTACAGTAAATTTACATCCCCAGAGCAGGAGTAGCACATTTATCTCCCTCCCTGAACTCACTCTCTCCATCCTTCTCCAACTCTCTCTCTCTCTCTCTCTCTCTCTCTCTCTCTCTCTCTCTCTCTCTCTCTCTCTCTCTCTGTCTCTCTGTCTCTCTGTCTCTGTCTGTCTCTCTCTCTCACTCACTCACACACATCTCTGCCCCCCCCTCTCCAGAGGGGAAGCTGAGGGTTCTGTCCAGACAGAGGGAGTACAAGCTAGCAGCTCTTCAGGCCAAGCAGGGCGGAGATTCAGACATGGCCAAACAACTCTACCACGTTGCCAAGGTAACGGCCGCCACCAACTGCCAGATCTAACCCTACTTTAAGAACTGTAGAACAACCTTATTCCTCCCCTCCACTCATCAGAAGCTGGACTCTGTAGTGGAGGCGCTGGACAGAGCAGAGCCGGTGGACCTCAGCTCTCTACCGCCCCCTCCAGGTCAGCAGCAGCTACTGACGGACACAATATTTAGGGTTGCAGAAAAATACTAGTTGATTAGGACTGTTTCTTACAGGTTTGGGTAGGTTCTAGACTAACAAATGTATTCCTTCTTGTGTCTAACCCTAACGCTAACCCTAACCCTCCCTCCCTCCCTCCCTCCCTCCCTCCCTCCCTCCCTCCCTCCCTCCCTCCCTCCCTCCCTCCCTCCCTCCCTCCCTCCCTCCCTCCCTCCCTCCTCAGATGCTGTGGTGGAGCCTATTGCCCCTCCTCCCCCCCAGTCTTCCAGCCGGCCTGCCCCTGCAGCAGCGCCCCCTGTGGCAGACTCTGGTAAGACAACCACACTCTGGAAACATAAAAGTACTTGGATTATGTGTGGATATTTAATATCAGGTTGATTGATTTTGTTGTGTGTGTTGGGTATATGTGTGTGTGTTGGGTATATGTGTGTGTGTTGGGTATATGTGTGTGTGTGTGTGTGTGTTGGGTATATGTGTGTGTGTTGGGTATATGTGTGTGTGTGTGTGTGTTGGGTATATGTGTGTGTGTGTGTTGGGTATATGTGTGTGTTGGGTATGTGTGTGTGTGTGTGTGTTGGGTATATGTGTGTGTGTTGGGTATATGTGTGTGTGTGTGTGTTGGGTATATGTGTGTGTGTGTGTTGGGTATATGTGTGTGTGTGTGTTGGGTATATGTGTGTGTGTGTGTGTTGGGTATATGTGTGTGTGTGTGTTGGGTATATGTGTGTGTGTATGTGTGTGTGTGTGTGTGCAGCGCTGCCTGCCCCTGGCAGTGTGGGAGAGGCCCTGCAGCAGAGGATGAACAGGTACAAGGCTGCAGCAGAAACAGCCAAGAGCAAAGGGGACGACCGCAAGGCTCGCATGCACCTGCGCATCGTCAAGGTAACCACAGTCACTCGCTCACTCGTTCACAGTGATAAGTTAGAGATTGCAGCGATGGGTTACGGAGTTACAGAGATGTGTAACAGTGTTACCGTGGTGACTGTGTGTAACCATGTTACCGTGGTGACTGTGTGTAACCATGTTACCGTAGTAACTGTGTGTAACCGTGTTACCGTGGTGACTGTGTGTAACCTTGTTACCGTGGTGACTGTGTGTAACCGTGTTACCGTGGTGACTGTGTTTCCTCTCAGCAATACCAAGACGCCCTCAGGGCTCACAAAGTGGGGCGTCCCATCAACCTGGCCGACCTCCCTGTGCCACCGGGTAACACCTGTGTGTGTGTGTGTGTGTGTGTGTGTGTTTACAGTGTCGGGTGTCACAAAGCCTTAGTTGGAGTTTACAGTATGCATGTAACTGTGTGTCACCTACCTTAGCTTGTGTGTTCCATGAGTTTAGAATGTGTGTGTGTGTCCCAGGATGCCCTCCTCTCCAGGGCTCAGAGAGCGGCCAGCAGAACTTCCAGGGTGTGCTGGAGAACGCCATGAAACTGGCCAATCAGGACGCGGATGCTGATAGGGACGACGACGAGGGCGAGCCGGGGGAAGTCGCCAAGGTAACAGAACGTTCCCTTGGTGGCTTTAGACTGTTCTCTCTCTTTCTTTCTCTAAATCTCTCTTTCTTTACACCTCTCTCTCTCTTTCTCTAGCCAGCTGTTCGACCTCCTGCCCAGACAACCAAAGCCCCTCCCCCACCAGGAGGAAACCCCGCCCCCACACAGGGCTCCAAGCTGGGCCCTAAAGGTGTCTGTCTGTCTGTCTGTCTGTCTCTATCTGTCTGTGTGTCTGTCTGTCTGTCTCTATCTGTCTGTGTGTCTGTCTGTCTGTCTCTATCTGTCTGTCTGTCTGTCTGTCTCTATCTGTCTGTCTGTCTGTCTGTCTGTCTCTATCTGTCTGTCTGTGTGTCTGTTTCTATCTGTCTGTCTGTGTGTCTGTCTCTATCTGTCTGTGTGTCTGTCTCTATCTGTCTGTCTGTGTGTCTGTTTCTATCTGTCTGTCTGTGTGTCTGTCTCTATCTGTCTGTCTGTGTGTCTGTCTCTATCTGTCTGTCTGTGTGTCTCTATCTGTCTGTCTGTCTGTCTGTCTGTCTCTATCTGTCTGTGTGTGTGTCTGTCTCTATCTGTCTGTCTGTGTGTCTGCCGGTCAGAATGATATTTCTTCCCTGTCACGTTCATCACAGGTGGGCGCTCTAGTCCACCTCTGCCAACGACTTCCTGCCTTGTGTGACGTCACTTCCTGTCCCTCCACAGCCCAGCAGCAGCTGGACTTCCTGCTCCTGCGGCGGCAGGCGTTTGTGCGTGCGGCGCTGCGCTCCAAGCAGATGAAGGACATGGCGGGCGCCGCCCAGCACCTCCGACACGCCAAGGGGCTGGATCACATGATCACCGCCGCCAAGGGAGGCCTGCCTGTAGACATCACCAAGGTAACGGAGGGGGAGGGGGAGGGGTGACAGAGGTGTGGCAGGAGATAAGAGAGATGAACAGATGGAGTGAGGAAGTCATGGAGGGTGAGATTAAGGAGCCTGTGTGTGTGTGTATGTAAATGAGTGTGTGTGTGTGTTTTCACAAAAAAATCTACAGCACCTCTATATTTAACTTCCTCCCTTTCCTTTTCTCTCTCCTCCCCTCCTCCCCTCCCTCCCTCTCTCCCCCCTCCCCCTCCCCTCTCCTCCCCCTGCAGGTCCCCAGTGCTCCGGTCAGTGAGGAGGAGTACTCCCTGGGCCGCTCCCGTTCCTCCCCCCTCTCCCCCCGCTCCGCCCAGCAGTACAGCCAGCTCATGGAGCTGCTCAAGCAGCAGCACGAGGTCCAGAACACATGCTTATAACACGCTTATAACACGCTTACAACATGCTTACAACATACTTATGACACACTTACAACATGCTTACAACATACTTATAACACACTTGCAACATGCTTACAACATACTTATAACACACTTGCAACATAATTATACATTACATTACATATTATACAAAAATTACATATTTATTGTGCTTTTTTTCCATACTTTCCTCTCCTCCTCTCCTCCCTCATTACAGAAGTGCCTGAAATACTCTCAGCAGTTCACCCACATGGGCAACGTAGCAGAGACCAGCAAGTAAGAGACAAGAGGGTTTGGAGACATCTGTGTATGTTTCTGTTTGTGTCCTATCACGTGTGTGTGTGTGTGAGTAACGCTGTGTGTGTGTGTGTGTGTGTGTGTGCAGGTTTGAGAGGCTGGGGGAGGAGTGTGTGAGCAGTATTGAGGTGCTGAAGAAGGCTCACGCTAAGGGCCGACCTGTCCCCAAGTACCATACTGAGGAGAGGACCTTCAACACCGTCAAGTCAGCACCACACACACGTATACACACACACACGTATGCACACACACACGTATGCACACACACACGTATACACACACACACGTATGCACGCACACACACACACGTATGCACACACACGTATGCACACACACACGTATACACACATACATACACACACATACTATAAGATATTTTCACTAGTGTCTTATTTGTGGGTTTTAAGCGTGTTGTGTGTGTGTGTGTATGTTAGGCTCTTCCCTGACCTGACTGCTAACGACATGATGCTGTACATCGTGAGGGGCATCAACCTGCCCCCCCCTTCAGGCGTCTCCC
>NC_140381.1:2012500-2055000 GCF_054491055.1 Hypomesus nipponensis | reverse complement strand
TTGCTTGTGTACGCAGCTTGGGTGAGAGCACTATTTTTGTGGAGATGCATGGTATGCGCGCGTGCCATGAGCCGGAGGTAAACGGCTGCAATGAACTATTCCATTGTATACTGATGATATTGTTTACTAAGGGGAATCATGGTTCTATTAAAAAGCAAACAGCCTACCAAAACAGTGACTCGCGCTCTCATTTGTGTGTTTTTGAGTGTGTGTATGTGGGCTACAGTTGCTCTTTGGCTCCCGAAATTAGCGTACAGAACTATATTGAATGGCGCGTTTTGCGCTATTTGCATTATAGGGTCAAAAGGAAAGATCTGCTGTGTGCCCCGCTTTGTCTCTCCGTGCCTCGCGCAGACGGCGGTTGCGGTTGGCGCCTTTGTTAGAGGGACGAAGGATTAGCGCGTATGCTAATACAACTTATCTGAATGTTAAATTTCTACGAACAAAGGCACGGCGACGGCGACGCCGAGGCAACGTTTTCTGTGTGTGGAGGGGCCGAGTCGCACTGGGGGAACCATGGAAGTACACTTTCATACCGTAAACGTAACAGAGAGAACGACAAACCGGAGAGCGCGCGAGAGGTGGGCGTTGACAGTGGGAGGGTTGTGTTTCCTGCCCGGGAGAGCACGTGGTTCCGTGCCTGTGTGACAGTGTGAAAGGTTTCACAGCTCGCACCGCCCCCCCCCCCCTTCTCTATCTCTCTCTGTTCCCCCCTTCCAACTCGCATTCATTCCTCCAGCCTCCCGTTACTATACCCACCCCACACCCCCACACGGTCCATTTCACCCAACCCCCCCCTCTCTCTCTTCCTATCTCTTCCCGTTACCGGGACAGCCGAAGGAAGGGCCGTTGTAGTACCAGTGTGAGCGTGTGTGTGTATCATCCGATCTACCATCTCGTTCGGGTCATGACGCTCGAAGCGATCCGTTACCGGGCCGGGTCCCTGCAAATCCTCAACCAGCTGCTGCTCCCGCACCAGACGGTGTTTGACGAGATTCGCTCGGTGCAAGACGGATATGAAGCCATCAAGTCCATGAAGGTAAGACACGCGGCTCTCCTCTTTGCCAACCCCTAACCAGATGTATATACCCTTCATATCCGTCTCTCTCTCTTCTTCTCTTATCAGTCTCTTCTCCACACTCTTTGCCTACGGTTTAAGTGTCACTTAACGCAACGTTGGCCCCGCGTGCGTTTCTCTGTGTGTGTGTGTGTGTGTGCGTCTGCAGGCTAGTGTATTTTAGCTAGTTAGCTATCTTGTTTTTGTTCAGCTCTGTTTGTTGTGATTGTAAGTTGGCCGCGGATGCGTCTTTGTGTCAAACGGGGTCGATCTTTTGTGTCGTTTAGCTAGCTCGTAGCTAAAGGATATAGTTGTGAGGGCGAGGGATTGCTTCGCTTGTTGACAGATACGACGTTATGGTCACGTTTTGGGACATTTATGTCACTGCTAACTAGCTAACACCAACGTAAGCTTCCAACACCGCGCCCGCATACGCTACCACAAAGCGTTAACCATTCTGGTTTTCACCTCTAACCGCCCCGGTAACGTTGCAACCTTTGCTCGAGGCGATCGGGGATGGTTTGCTCGTTCCCGAGCCGCTGGTGTGGGCTAACGTTGGCCCTGACCCGATTAACGGAATTCCGTAAATGACAGTGGTGGGTCCATCAATTATTTACAGTTGTACCGTTTTAACGTGTGGCATTGAACAACCAGCGTGCCCGGTACCCGCATCCACCGTGAAAACGCCCCCATCTCTTTCACTGTAAAGACTGTGATGAATTATTGATGAACCGTTCTGGGGTTTTTGTTCCTCGCGCTCCGCTTGTTGACACCTACACGGACTCCTTTGGCGTTTACCGTTGCACGTGAACGCCTTGGACAGGGAGAGTAGGAATTGGATCAGTTAGCATTCGGACCATACCGCGTTTCCTTTGAACTCTCTCTCTTTCTCTTTGTCTCTCTCCTATGTTTCACACACACACACACACACACACACACACACACACACATTGCCTATATCCCATTACACACAAATGTAATTAATGAATTGACCTAGAGTGCAGCAGTCCAAGTTTAAGGTGTGTGTGTCAGAGTGATGGAATGTTATCGCCAGGAGATGATGTCATGTGTGTCCCAGAGGAGATGATAAACTGACCACTGTGATGTCATCCATGCAGCCTGCCTTCTTACCTATCTAGCAGGTGATGGAACTCACCTAACCATACCTCCCTCCCTCCCTCCCTCCCTCCCTCCCTCCCTCCCTCCCTCCCTCCCTCCCTCCCTCCCTCCCTCCCTCCCTCCCTCCCTCCCTCCCTCCCTCCCTCCCTCCCTCCCTCCCTCCCTCCCTGTGCTTCCTTCCATTCCCTCTCCTCTCTCTTTCTCTCTCTCTCTCTCTCTCTCTCTGTCTCTGTCTCTCTCTCTCTCTGTGCTTCCTTCCATTCTCTCCCTCTTTATTTCTCCCTCCCTCCCTCTCCCCTCAGGTGAGGGGGGCTCCTGCCATTGCAATCGTGGGCTGCCTGAGCCTGGCGGTGGAGCTGCGTGCCGGCGCCGGGGGTGACGACCCCGTGACCTTCATCCGGGAGTCTCTGTGTCACCTGACCTCAGCCAGGCCCACCGCCGTCAACATGGGCCGTGCCGCCCGCGAGCTGATGGAGCACGCGGAGAACGAGAGTATGGAGAAGAACACTGACCAGCTGAGAGAGAGGTGAGGGAGGGAGGGAGCGAGGGAGGGAGGGGAGTATGGAGAAGAACACTGACCAGCTGAGAGAGAGGTGAGGGAGGGAGGGAGCGAGGGAGGGAGGGGAGTATGGAGAAGAACACTGACCAGCTGAGAGAGAGGTGAGGGAGGGAGGGAGCGAGGGAGGGGAGTATGGAGAAGAACACTGACCAGCTGAGAGAGAGGTGAGGGAGGAAGGGAGCGAGGGAGGGGAGTATGGAGAAGAACACTGACCAGCTGAGAGAGAGGTGAGGGAGGAAGGGAGCGAGGGAGGGGAGTATGGAGAAGAACACTGACCAGCTGAGAGAGAGGTGAGGGAGGAAGGGAGCGAGGGAGGGAGGGAGCGAGGGAGGAGAGTTACGTGAGAAAACCGGGAAGGCGATTCAGACAGACACCTTTGGCCCCCAATCACAAAACAGCCTCTGCCTTGTGTCCCGCCCCTCCCGCTTCTGCCCTGCAGCGTGATTGGCTGGATTGAGGAGATGCTAGAGCGGGATGTCAACGACAACAAGAAGATCGGTAACTATGGCGCCCAGCACATCCTGTCTGGCGTCCCCAGAGACTCCGTCACCATCCTCACACACTGCAACACCGGCTCACTGGCCACAGCTGGATATGGCACTGCTCTGGGTACGACAAGGTTGTGTGTGTGTTGGAAGGGGGTTGTGTGTGTGTGTGCGTTTTCTTCTAAGTCATATGAGTACAGACACCATACCAGACTTACTAACCATTTGTGTGTCTCTCTCTCTCTCTTTCTCTCTTTCTCTCTCTTTCTCTCTATCTCTCTCTCTCTCTCTCTCTCTCTCTCTCTCTCTCTGTGTGTGTGTGTCCAGGTGTGGTGCGCAGCCTCCACTCCCTGGGCCGTCTGAGGCGTGTGTACTGCACGGAGACGCGTCCCTACAACCAGGGCGCCCGGCTGACGGCCTACGAGGCGGTGTCTGAGGGCTTCCCTGCCACGCTCATCACCGACAGCATGGCCGCGCTCGCCATGAGGGAGAGGGGAATCACAGGTGTGTGTGTGTGTGTGAGAGTCACTTCATCACTACCGTCTCTGATGCCGTGAGAGGAGGTGTGTCTCTGCCTGAACCCTACGCCGCTCTCTTTCTCTTCTCTGACTCCCCCCCCCTCTCTCCCTCTCTCTCTCTCTCTCTCTCTCTATCTCCATTCTGACTCTTCTCTCTCTCTCCTCTTCCTCCCCTCGTCACTCTGCCTCAGCCGTTGTTGTCGGGGCCGACAGGGTGGTTGCCAACGGCGACACGGCTAACAAAGTGGGCACGTACCAGCTGGCCATCGCTGCTAAGCATCATGGGATCCCGTTCTACGTGGCGGCGCCCAGCACGTCATGTGACCTGAGTCTGGAGAGCGGCCGGGACATTGTGATAGAGGAACGCCCCGCGGAGGAGCTCACCAGCATCAACGGCATCCCCATCGCTGCGCCAGGTGTGTGTGTTCCTCCGATAGAGGAGTCTGCAGAGCACGCTGAACTAGCTTGCTGCAGTGAGAGATGCTTGGAGAGAGATGAGAGAGAGAGAGATGAGAAGAGATTAGATGAGAGATGAGAGGGAGATGAGAGGGGGAGAGACAATGTGAAAGGCTGAGAAAGGGAGAGAGTCTGTCCAATGTTGCTTCCAAGTGTGCGTGTTCAGTACTGATTGAGTTCTGTTTAGTAATCTCTAATTAGAGAGCTGCTGTCTTTCACAAGCAGTAATTAACCAGTCTCTGTTAATGGAACCATAGATCCCTAGAGAGGTGTGTGTGTGTGTGTGTGTGTGTGTGTGTGTGTGTGTTCCTAATAAAGATCCATGAACATTGTAACTATTCTATATTTTCCTTCTACTAACCTCTCTAATCCTTTCTTTCTTTCTTTCTTTCTTTTCACCCCCAAATCTCCACCCCCTCCCAGGAATAGACGTGTGGAACCCGGCGTTTGACGTGACCCCCCACCAGCTTATTACGGGGGGCATCATCACAGAGCTGGGGGTCTTCCTCCCCTCCGAGCTGCAGGCTGCGCTTACAGGGCGCCTCACCGCCCTGTAGACATGCTTGGCTCCCCCTGCTGGCAGCAGAGCGGTACTGCCCCCCCCCTCACCACACACACACACACACACTCATACTCTGTTCTCTCTCACACACACACACGCACACACACACACACACACACGGGTGGGACAAGTCCCCCGTCCAACATACACCTTTTATTATGAAAATTATCTTTAACGGACGCAAAAAAAGAAAAAAAAAACACATTTGAAAACAAACCTACGTCCCTGATACACACATACCGTCCTCACACAACTCAGTTAACTACACACACACCGTTAGTGTAATGCTTCCATGCTTAGCTACCACTGTCTCACTAAAACTCACAGGCTTCTGTAGTTTCCCCTTGGGATTAATAAAGTACTTACTTACCTACACACACACACACACACACACAGGGCTCAGACAAACACACAAAGACATACACACAATCTCTTTCTGTCTCTCTCTCTCCTTGCTCTGGTGTTTTCTGTGCTCCAATGACATCCCATGGTCTCTCCTCTCTCCTTCCCGATCTCTCTCTCTCACCCCATCTCTCTGTCTCTCTCCATATCTCTTTCTCTCTTTCTCCATCTCTCTACAAAGAATTTAAGGTTTTAATGCAGTGAATGAAGCCTATTTATCAGTTGTCTCTAAACTCACAACCTTGATAATCCTTCGAAAGGAGAATTGTACAACAGCCATTATATTGGAAGAGACTTTCCAAGGTTGCATTTTTCTCTTCAGTGGTTTGTGGTGCTTAAAATGCTGCTTCTTCTTACTTTAGGTGTAGATACATATTCATCTACACATGTGTACATATGAACTTAAGCTACCACCGCCCTGAGAATTGAGAGTAGCAAGATATTGATAATTAATTTGTAGAAAAAAAAAACTCCCAATAGCCCCCCCCCCCCCCCCATTTAAATGTTATATTAACATTTATTTCCCTAGTTGTTTAACAGAGTTGTAATAGTATGGTTTAAAGGTAAAGTTACACGGATCATGAAACATGACAGGAGATAGTCAGGCACAGGCCCTTTAAGATGCTTTAAAAAGTTCTATTGGAAGCCAAGTTCTAATAGGAACTCTGTTTGGATTCTCAAGAACACCCTCCGCTCTGATTTCCCCCGCACAAAAACCTCCACACACACTAAGACAAAACATAATTGCTTCTTTGGTGACTTAATATCATGACTGGTGCCATGATTTTGATTATGTAATTAAAACAAACAAAAACATTTGGGAAAGGGATACTTACATGAAAACAATATTGGCAAACTAGCTTCGATATTACTACACCTCTCACCAATCTAGTGTGAATGAGATACCAGGAAGAACCCGCTCACTGTACTGAATGTCTCAGGCCCCTGGCAACAGGCCGGCTCTGTTCACTGCCTTACACCACCAGCAGGTATAGCACCACTGCTACTTTACATGCTAACAGAATCAGGACTAAAGCTAAGCTAACACGCTAACAGGACAACTGCTAAGCTAACACGCTTTTGGAATCAGGACTACAGCTAAACTAACATGGTAAGAGGACCACTGCTATGCTATCAAGACCAATGCTACTCTAACACGCTATCAGAATCAAGACTACAGCTAAACCAACATGCTAACAGGACCACTGCAATGCTAACATGCTATCAGAACGAGGACTACAGCTAAGCTAACGTGCTAACGGGAGAAAACAGTCCTTGCACTGTTCCCAAAGCCTGCCTTCCACTCCTCCCCAAACACAGACATCCCTTCTGTTCTTCACCAGTGACCACACAAATGCACCCCTTCATCTCTGCTCCATCCCTCGAACCTACTCCACCCACCCCCACCCCTGCAAATTCAATTTTCTTCGCCCAGAGGACGGCCTGTCCAGATGGAAAGTTCCAGAACCTTCCTGTCAGAAAAAAAAAAAGAAAAAAAATCTAACAAAAACAAACCACCACCACAAAAAAAAACTAAAATAAAGAAATCTAGAATCAAACAGTGTCACAGTTTCGTTCACATTCTAGAATGTGCCGTAGATTAGAGCTAGACCCAACTCTGCCCCCCTCACCTCCCTCCTTCCCCATCTCCTTGCCTCTCTGCCCCTCCCCCCAAGACCGGGGGAGATTCTCCCTCCCTCTCTCTCTCTCCTCACTAGGATGCCATACGGTGTCAGATCACAGAAGGCTTGCTGTTGACACACACACAACTCTGCTGTGCTCCATGGGCTTGCTTTCTTTCCATTTTCTTTGCATTTCTTATTTGTTGTCGTTGAGAAATTGAACAAAGAGTGAGATGGAAGAGAGTCACAGGTCCAGAACAATGTAGCAACTTTGTGGCCATCTGTAATTTTGTTCCAAAATAGAGAAGAAAAAAACGAAACAAAAAAAATGGTACGAGAACGTTACGGGTTTTGTTTATTTTGAATGTTCGTTCGTTGTCACAACAACGATTATTTGCTGTGTAGTATGATGTTTTTTTTTGTTGTGATTTTTCTTCGTGATGACGCTGTTGTTTAATAGCCTACACTACACCGAGGAGGCCTCCTCGACCACACACACTACCGGCCAAACACACACACACACAAAGAGTGAGAAATAGCCTCTAAAACAGGCTGTATTGCCAAATTCTGGCGCCAGCAGTCACACACTCTTTCCGCCCATCTTGCTAAATCAACGAATGGAAGGCAGCTCTGATGACAGTTTATCTATGTATAAGCCAATTAAAAGAGAGCTATGTGTCTGGTGCTGGTTTAGGTAGAAGTGAAGTTAAGAGGGCCTCTGAGTGTAGTATTCTACATTTTTATTGTTATTATTGATATTCACATCTGGGTTTAGTTTTGTATTAAGTGAAGATAGTTCAAACTGGATGTTTTTTTTATATATATGTATATGAATATAATGCTGTATACTGCAGTCATGAAACAAGAGATTTCTCTTTCACATCAGTTCAATAAAAATGAAGGGACAAACTATGGTGTCAGTCTTTCTTTGATTTAATTCTTATTAATCTATTATAATAATTACTAAAATATCACTATTAAACCAAATTACATTAGGTGTATTCGACCTCATGCAGCTGGCAGCGCAGACAGTCAGCTGCCTTGAAGCTGAGAATCCCATTGGCTGCTTCAAGTCAGCCGGGCCGCAGGCGACGCCGGCGCTGCATGCAGTCGAACGCACCTAAAATATGTCACGGTAAACGATCCGCCCATCTTGGTCTTCGACGGTCCTACAACTGACATTCTGTATCCGGGTCAGAGGTCTAATCGTAATCGCATTAGTTGAAAAAGATGGCGCAAGGTAAACAGAAGTTCAAGGCACAGCGACCTGGTGGAGCCAAGAAACCGCAGTCAAACAAACAGAAAGGGCCAAAGAAAGGAGGTATGTTCGATGTTACTCTTCTGCTGTGTTTGTTTTTTTTGTTTCCCCGTACCTTGTAAATTTTAGAAGGTGGTGCGACATGCGTTGTGGTGGCCATCTTGGATCAAACGGGGCGAGTAGGGCTGGAATGGCTTAAATTCCATGTTTGACAGTGGAAACTGAAACGTCTGGCCACACACACAACGTCAATCCCTCTCCTTTTCAACAGGCAGGGTGATCGCTCCCAAGAAGGCTGTGGTTGTTCAGCAGCAGAAGTTGAAGAAGGTAAGAAACACTCCGGAAAAAATATTATATATTAGCAAAAGCTTGAAAGTAAACTAGGATTATCCATTTGTCTGGCAAACCATGAACGTGTGCTGCTCACCTCTAAACCAAGTTTTGCAGTAGGCTGCCTACCCGTTCAGAATAGGTTGCCATGATCGAGGCGATCTTTCGTCTTTGGCTAACTTTGACAAGACACAGTGAATCAAACTCAAATTGGAAGAGCGGAAGTTCACACAAATTGGGGGCGCAGTTTATAATATTTGAATTTGTTTAGTAATGTTTACTGCACCCGTGAAGCTTTAACGCCGTTAATAACGGCGGCAAAGTCTGGCTAGTGTCGCACTTAATGAGGTTGGCTCACGTTTGACTTAATATAGAGGTCGTAGGTTTAAATCGCCCTCTAAGTCGCTTTGGATAAACGTGTTTGCTAAGTAGGCATATATGCATACTAAACCATTTAATATCCACGTATTAAAATGTTGCAGAGCTACACCTGTTGTTGGATCTCATTAAGGATTTACAGGACGCGGGTTACAGGCCTGCCTTCACTGTAACCAGCGAACCTGAATCTTGCCTCTTTTAACCTCTGACCCCTGGTCCTACCCTGCAGGGCCTGGAGGTGGCGATCAGGAACAAGATCGAGCAGGAAGTGACCCACAAGGCGTCCAACTCGCTCCACAAACACCTGAGCATCGTTAAGGGAGCGGAGAGGAAGCCCCCCCCAGGTGTAGGGCAGCGTCCTGGGGCTAGCACCTCCAAGTAACCAGGATACTGCCCTCTCCTTCCTCCACCTACCTCCTCCCTCCTCCTAGACTAACCCGTGAATGTAGACTAGATGAGGAACCGGTGGGAACGCCCTCTCTCATCCCCACTGAGTCTTCGACCTGTGTTTGGGAGAGCTTCAAGGAGCTGCTTGCTTCGTAGAAGAGACGATCTGATGGGACTAAAATGAGTGGTGGTGTCACGCTGAAAGCCTCCACTAGGTGGCGATCAGTCAATCAAGCCTGAACAGAAACCTGTTGGAAGAAGTCTGGCTTGTTTTACACCTTACAGGGCAGCTGGCTTGTGTTTCTTCATTGTTGTGGTCTTTCAGTTATGATATCAAAGACACAATCAAGGTTTTATCTGACATATGGTCCAAATGCAAAAATAGAAATAAAAAGTATGTGGACATATTTATACAAGCAGTGTGTTTTTGTTTTTGAAGATTGTCCCACCTTAACAAATCTTTTGTTCGGTGTGAACCCCCAAAAAAATATTAGGTGTAAAGACAACAATTATCTTCCACGTATAATTTTTGAGTGGGGGTAGGCTGCACAGCACAGGCTGAGAGAAAGTAACAGGTGTTACTGCAAGACGCATGTGTGTGTTCTTATGTGTGTGTTTGCAGTGCTCAATGTCTTGTTCTTGTTCTCAACTTGAATTGCACGGAGAGGGGAGGGGGGCATGTTTGAAACAAGGCTTTTAGCAAGTTATTAGAACGGGCCATCGACCCAACCAATCAAACGCAAGCAGTAGCCTAAGTGCTTCACGATCACAGACTTTTAGATAGGCTAATCCGTTTTCAGTTAACCTTGTCTTAACAGTCATAGTGCGTGTGTACATAATAAACTGAACGTGAACGCGTTTTCCTTGAACGGCGCATGACTCGCGCATACTTCATTCCCTACTCTTGTCGTTAACCACTGTTTCGACGCTCACGCGCTGTCGTAAGGGAGAGCGAGACAGTGCTCCGTGCCCAAAGCAAGGGCACGTTGAGAACAGGATGAATCTATGCGTGACAACCAAGCCTGACAGAGACCACCGAACATATATCGCGTAACTCTAGTCCATTTTACGTTATTCCAACCATGCGGTAAAGCGAGGCGCTCTCACGCCTTTTTAACGTCAGTACTGTTTCGCCCGTAGGCTTCAATCTACTTGCGTGCAGTAGAAACGAGACGAAAGCACGTTTAATCTCCGAATGTTCAGTACATACCCAGTACAGGCATGAATATGACACCGGATTAGCGTTACCGACCCGGCCATCTAAGGAGAACCGCAGTTTAACCGTACTGGCAAAGAAGTGAAGAAGAGAGCGGGAGGAAAGGAGAGACGACGTTTCTTATGATCGCTTCCTTGTTTCTTCAACTTGTAAACATCGAGTAATTATGGACATTTGAGAGGAACTGACACGTTCCAGCTGTTAACCACAGGGGATGTTAGCCGCGTCATTTGTTAGATTTATGCGGCTCGAGATCCTAAATTACATGGGCGTCATTGTAGATTACCGTCCACTTGGAAACCTGTGATCTAACCCGTGTCCCTGGGGCTGTCACTGGGTCTCGTGTCTTTGCAGTCGCCATATGGGGCAGCCGGGGGCTCGGGTCCCCCGGGGCTGGATCCGTGCCCAGTGTCAGGACGGCGGCGGTTCTGACACGGACCGGGAGAAACGGTGGGCGGAGCTGTTTGACGAGCTCGATCTCAATAAGGATGGACGGATCGACATATACGAGCTGCGGACCGGGCTGGCCGCGCGGGGACTCTCTCGCGGCTCGGTGGACAGGGTAAGCAGGCCCCTGCGCGCTGCAAAGAGAAAAGCAAACAAAAATACAGGCCAAGAAAAACATAGCATGTGCGCTTGTGTGTGATGTCACAGATGCAATCCCCCCCCCCCCCCCCCGCAATGCTTAACTGGGGGACCCCCTTCCTATGAATGACCGCTCGTGGCAGTATGAGCCCAGTTAGCCCTAGAGGAAACGACACTGTTGCTAGTTCGGTTCCTATTATCCAGGGCCGTGTGTGAAGGTTTGTTTACAGTAAAAGTCGCTCTGGATAAGAGTGTCTGCTAAATGACTATATGTAAAATACATTTCTATGCCTGCAGTCCTACTTGTCCTCCAAATGCTGTTACACTGCTTCTGGCAGTGTAATGACATTTCTCACCTTTGTTTATTTAGGTTAGTTTGTCTACTGGCTGGCAGTGTGGGTGGACATAGAGGGATGCGTGTGTCTGTGTGTGTGTGTGGGTACTACACGTGTTGGAAGGTACATGCTAGCTATTTTAGTGCAGGGAGATGAACTTTGTAAGATGAGAAAGGCTTTAACCTTTCTGCAGAGATGGCAAAAGTACACACATCCTTTACTTAAGGAGAAGTACAGATACTAATGTTTAAAATTACTTTGGTAAAAGATCGTAATTGATGATCTCTGCAATACCGCACAACACGGAGTCCCCAAGTACTCATCAATGATGCAGACTTTCAACCTTTCAAAACGTTTATTTGTAACTTTTTTCCAAATCCTTTTTTTTTTTTTTTTTTAAGAAATCTAAACGAAATGATTATTTAAAAAATGTCTTTCAAAACTGTGTTCACCCACAACACCACACAAAGTTTCAAGTTAAAAAATATATTTTTTTCGAAAATCTTTTTTTCACCTTTTTTTTTCGTGTTGCCTTCAGCCTTGCTTCATGGTAGCTTTGTAGACTAGCTAAAGTTTGTTGTGCATGATAGCCAATAAATAATATTGATCATGCCACCAAATACAGATTAAAGCTAGGTAGGGAGTCAGATGGCTGAGTGGTGAGGGAATCGGGCTGGTAATCAGAAGATTGCTGGATGGATTCCCCGCCGTGCCAAATGACTTTGTCCTTGGGCAAGGCACTTCACCCTACTTGCCTTGGGGGGAATGTCCCTGTACATACTGTAAGTTGCTCTGGATAAGAGTGTCTGCTAAATGACTAAATGTAAAACTAAAGCTATCAGTATCTGTGTGTGTGTTTCCCAGTAAGGGTTCTCAAGGGTGTAGCTTAAAGATAACAGGCTGTCCCTCTCCTGTCCTGCATCCCTTCATCATCCCACCCCTCCATTATCCTTTGTTTCTAACTTCTCTGGGGTCTCTCTGGCCTCTCTCCTCCCTCTCCATCCATCCTTCTATTCCTCCCCCTCCTCCCTCAGCAGATAGTTAAGGCAGGAGACACCAACCATGATGGAGAGCTGGACTTTGAGGAGTTCCGCCAGTATCTCCAGCAGCATGAGAAACAGCTCAGACTCATGTTCCGCTCTCTGGACAGCAACCACGATGGTGCGGCACACACACACGACAGACACGCACACACGACAGACACGCGCACACACACACACACTACAAACACACACTACACAGACACATACACACTACACAGACACACACATACACACTACACCGACACACGCACACACGGACTGACAGATGGTGTGTGTTTGTGTGTGTGTGGTTTCAGGCGAGATTGATGCAGGTGAGATCCAGCAGTCCCTCCATGCCGTGGGAGTGAACGTGAGCCTGGATCAAGCAGCCAGGATCCTGCACAGGTCTCCTCCATCCCGTACCAGCAGATACAGGGATAGTTTTTACCCACATGCCATCAGGATGCTGAACTGTCCTTGAAAAATCTTTTTGCACTACAATTTTTTTCTCTTTTTCCTACCCCTTTTCTCCATTCTCCAGTATTTAATTAATTTATTCTTAAATTGAACGGACATTGAGCACAAAGAATTTCATTACTGATAAATGCTGTTTATGAGTAAATGATAATAAACTTGAACTTGAACTTCCTTCTCCAACCCTCCAGGACTCTAGAACATTCTAGAGCTCTTTAGAACATTCATCACATCTGTATTTATCATATAATTCAAGACTCTGAATGCTTAAATACTTCTGCACATGTTTCTGTGTGTGTGTGTGGTCTGTGTGTGTGGTGTGTGTGTGTGTGTGTGATCAGTATGGACAGGGACGGCACCATGACCATCGACTGGGACGAGTGGCGAGATCACTTCCTGTTCAACCCCCTGCACAACATGGAGGACGTGGCGCGCTACTGGAAACACTCCATGGTGAAAACACACACACACACTACTCACACACACTACACACCACACAAATCCACACTTCACAGTTCTTATTTTCTTTGTTTCTCCCATCCTCCTCCTCTCTCCTCCTCTCCTCTCTCCTCTCTCCTCCCTCCTCCCTCCCAGATGTTAGACATTGGGGAGCAGCTGACCATACCAGATGAGTTTACGGAGCAGGAGAAGAAGTCAGGCTTCGTGTGGAGGCAGCTGATGGCGGGGGCCATGGCTGGCTCTGTGTCCCGCACCGGCACCGCCCCCCTGGACCGCCTCAAGGTCTTCCTGCAGGTGGGGAGAGGCCAGGGGGGCGTGTGTGTGTGGGTGTGTGCGTGTGTGTGTGTGGGGGGGTCTGGTGTGTGCTTGTGCCATTAGAGCGTTAACTGCTTTCTCCCTTCTCACTGTCTCTCTCTGACTCCCGCCTTCCTTAACCCCCCCCAGGTGCATGGCCAGACCCCAGGCAGGGGCTCTGTGCTGGATGGACTGACCCCAGGCAGGGGGTCTGTGCTGGATGGACTGAAGGCCATGGTGAAGGAGGGGGGGGTGGGCTCCCTCTGGAGGGGCAACGGGGTCAACGTGCTGAAGATCGCCCCGGAGACCGCTATCAAGTTCCTGGCCTACGAACAGGTGAACTGTACCCCTCTCTGTCTCTCTCTCTCTCTCTCTCTCTCTCTCTGTCCCTCTGTCTCTCTCTTTCAGTCTCTCTCTCTGTCTCTCCCTGTCTGCCTGCCTGTCTGCCTGCCTGTCTGCCTGTCTCTCTCTCTCTCTCTCTCTCTCTCTCTCTCTCTCTCTCTCTCTATCTCACTCAGACATTCTCACAGACAACGCTACTCCCATTCGCTCTGACATTGTCACATTGAATAACTTCTAATATACTATTGTGCTTTGCTGATTTATTCATTCTCGTGTCTCCCTCTCCTTCTCCCTCTCTTGCCTCTTCCCATCCCTTCCCCCTCTCCCTCCTTCTCTCCCTCTCTTTCCCCCTTCCCCCTCTCTCTCCTTCTCTCCCTCTCTTTCCCCCTCTCCCTCCTTCTCTCCCTCTCCCTCTCTTTCCCCCTGCCCCCCTCTCCCTCCTTCTCTCCCTCTCCCTCTCTTTCCCCCTGCCCCCCTCTCCCTCCTTCTCTCCCTCTCCCTCTCTTTCCCCCTGCCCCCCTTCTCCTCCTCCCTCAGATCAAGCGTGTGATGCATGGCAGTAAGGAGGGCGGGACATTGAGGGTGCACGAGAGGTTTGTGGCCGGCTCATTGGCTGGAGCCACGGCACAGACCGTTATCTATCCAATGGAGGTCAGACAGTGATTCTCACACACACACACACACACACACATCTATATCCCCCTTTGCTAACTCCTTTGTCTGTTCTGCTTCCCCTCTTCATCCCTCCCTCCCACCTCCTCCCTCCCCATCTCTCTCCCTCCCTCCCTCCCTCCCTCCCTCCCTCCCTCCCTCCCTCCCTCCCTCCCTCCCTCCCTCCCTCCCTCCCTCCCTCCCTCCCTCCCTCCCTCCCTCCCTCCCTCCCTCCCTCCCTCCCTCCCTCCCTCCCTCCCTCCCTCCCTCCCTCCCTCCCTCCCTCCCTCCCTCCCTCCCTCCCTCCCTCCCTCCCTCCCTCCCTCCCTCTGTCTCTCATTCCTCCCCATCTCTCTCTCCTGTCTCTCTCTCCCTCCCCTCCTCCCCCAGGTCCTGAAGACCCGCCTCACCCTGCGCAGCACGGGGCAGTACCGCAGTGTGGCCCACTGTGCCAGACAGATCCTGGAGAGGGAGGGGCCTAAGGCCTTCTATAAGGGCTACCTGCCCAACCTGCTGGGCATCATCCCCTATGCCGGCATAGACCTGGCCGTCTACGAGGTCCCCACACACACATACACACGTGCACACACACACACAAACACACATGGCCTTCCACACACACGAGAAAACCACTTATCCTCTCCACCCCTCCTCCTCCTCCCCCTCTGCCCAGACCCTGAAGAACGCCTGGCTCCTGAGGAACACGACCTCTGCAGACCCCGGGGTTCTGGTCCTGGTGGGCTGTGGAACCCTGTCCAGCACCTGTGGCCAGCTGGCCTCCTACCCTCTGGCCCTCATCAGGACACGCATGCAGGCCCAGGGTGTGTGTCTCTGTGTGTGTGTGTGTGTGTGTCTCTGTGTGTGTGTGTCTCTGTGTGTGTGTGTCTCTGTGTGTGTCTCTGTGTGTTTGTGAGGGGTGCTAAATGGGAAAGGTGTGATTATGACTGATTCTGTGATACATTTTTCTGACTCTCTTCTTGGCCCCATCCACCTCTACTTCTCCTCTCCCTACCTCTCCACCCCGTTCCACCCAACCACATCTCTCTCGCTCCCTCCCTCCCTCCCTCAGCCACAGTGAAGGGTGCCCCCCAGCTCTCCATGCTGGGGTTGTTCCGGAACATCGTGACCCAGGAGGGCGTGGCCGGCCTCTACCGAGGCATAGCGCCCAACTTCCTGAAAGTCATCCCCGCCGTCAGCATCTCCTACGTGGTGTACGAGCACATGAGGAAGGTCCTGGGGGTGGAGGGGGTGAGGGGGAGGTGAGGGAAGTAGGAAAGGGAATGGGGGAGGGGAGGTGAGGGGGGGGTGGAGGAGGTGAGGTGGAGGTGAGGGAGGTAGGAAAGGGAATGGGGAAGGGGAGGTGAAGGTGAGGGAGGTAGGAAAGGGAATGGGGAAGGGGAGGTGAAGGGGGGGGTGGAGGAGTTGAGGTGGAGGTGAGGGAGGGAGGTAGGACAGGGAATGGGGAAGGGGAGGTGAAGGGGGGGTGGAGGAGGTGAGGTGGAGGTGAGGGAGGTAGGAAAGGGAATGGGGGAGGGGAGGTGAGGGGGGGGTGGAGGAGGTGAGGTGGAGGTGAGGGAGGTAGGAAAGGGAATGGGGGAGGGGAGGTGAGGGGGGTACATAAGGAATGTCCATGGGGTATGGAGAAGAGAGGATGGAGATAACCGGAAAGAAACACCTGCAGTTTCAACATTGTGGTGGCATGCTGTCTTGGAGGAGGAGGTGGTGGAGGGCATGAGGTGGAGGGCATGACATGGAGGAGCGAGCCAGACCTGCCACAGACTCCTGCTAACGTTTCCAAACCCTCCCCGTCATACTGTGTGCGTGCCAGGCGTTGCCGTGGAGTGGCGGGACTTCTGTACTTTGCATGGGCAGCATGCAGAGGGGTGTGATCAGTGTTGTGACCAGCCAGCGACCGTAACACGCTACCGCCCGTGTCCTTCACATGTCCTACATGGGCCACCTGAGGAGAACCTGCTTGGCTCTGGGTGCTGACTAACTCACTAGCGCCCTGTGAGAGTTCCCCTGTGTGCTGGAGAACTGTCTTTTTACATCCCGTACTAAGAAAAGACGACTGTGGAAAGGATTTCTTGTTTTGTTTTAAAGTCCGGCCCTCCCCTTCCAATACAATTTTAGGTGGAGCATCGAGGTAGCCCTGGAGTAGAGCAGGGCTTAACCATCTCCTGCTGTTCTCTGGGAGGAGGAGCTTGCACCCACCGTGATCCCAGGGGAAGCACGGAATCACAGAACCACAGAATCATGGAATCATCGTATTATCGAAGTGTGCTAGTAAAGTTCTGCAATGAGAATTGGACAAACCCCAGCAGGAAAGACTGACTGATGAGGAGGAGGAGGATGAAGAGTTGGGTTGGCAGACCATGTTTTCTGTTACCTTGAGAAAAATAAATACAAATAATAAGATATATTTTAGAATTTTAAATACCACAGGACAAAGTGGTATGATGATAAAGTATTAAAACCATTCAATTTCACATATCCGTTATTGCCAAAGACATTCAAAGAGTAAAGGGTCCAGATTCAAACTATAAATCGTATTTATCTAACAGTTATTTTACCTCAAGCTAAAGGTCAACAGTAGTGCAAGTGTTTTAGTACCAGACTTCTCTCAGCATGAATTGGAGATTAAATATTTTTTAAATCCAAAAACAGGACTGAGGCACACGCTGCAGATCTTGACAAATGCATGGTTGGATGTATTTATCCTGAGTAGCCAATCCCAGGGCTCAGCACTGCTGATGTCATGACGATGATGTCATGTACAAGAAATTGAATCCCATTGCATGTGTATGAGTCTGTGTCTGTGATAGAAAGAGAGACTTTGTGTGTGAGTCTGTGATTGAGAGGAAGTACACTATTGTAAGGAAGAGTTTTGTTCAACCACAGGCCTAAACTGCCCTCGTTATTTCAATGTTGTTGTTTTTTCAGACAACTTCAGTGTCAGTGTATCAGATAAAGGAATGTGCGTATTGTATGAAAGTATATTCTATATGCAGATTGACTCTGCACGTTGACTGGATGTGTTTGTTTAGGAATTAAATGAGACCCTCAAAAGTATGTTTCTGTTTAATTATGGGATTTTATGCAAATGAAGGCGTATTAGTGGTGCCTTGAAATAAAAACGCTAAAATATTAAAATAACATTTGCTGTCCAGTCTGTTTTTTTCGATAACATTATACAAGTGTAAGTTTCTAAAAATAAACACAATGAATTCATACAGAATAGGAAAAGATCGTTTGCAACGAGGTCCCGGCAGTTGCAAAGTGCACTACATGAGATGTAAAACGAGGGTCCCGTAATGCAAGCGTCCATTCTACAACAACAAAAAAAATGATCTCTCAATCCGATTGGCTTCTAAAATAGCGCCCATCTCATGATTGGCCAAACACGAGCTGTCGATCAACAAACCCCGTTGACTGCTGCCTGCGCGGAAATGAACCAATAATTGGCATTACTTTAATTGGTTCAGCCTCCGTCACTGTTCGGGATTGGTTACTTCAGAAGAGAGAAGCTTTCCAGCGTGTTTGATTTCCACCTCCTCTGCCATCCACGTCCTTGCCTTTCTTGTCTTCCCGCTCCTGCGCAACTTGACCGGGCCCAAATACTACTTCGATCCCCGTGTGTGTGAGCGTGAATCCCCTCAACAGTGTGAATAGTATGTCGGAATACGGCGCGGTGCCGTCCAACGGGACCGGAGCTGGTGCCGGGGGAAAGAAAGATGCATTTGCAGACGCCGTGGAGCGAGCTAGACAGGTGAGAAACGGGAAAATGCGGAGCCCGATACTGAATGAAGTCTGCTAACTAGCTAGCTTATGCTAGGCTGTGAAGCTGCAACGAGGCCATGAATGGACCGGCGTGGTATGCGTAGCGGGCAGTTTACAGACATAAAGTGTGGAATGGTGGCAAGCTAGTTGTTGTAATTATGCTGTCCTCACAGCCCACTGAATTAGCTAGCGGGTGAGGATACACATGCATGTGTAATACATTGTTTACCTTTTATAGCCCCAAAATTATTTAGCCTAAGCTATTGTAATTTAGCTAGCTAGCCATAAAATAGAGAGCTAGCTAGCTAAATGGGTTGCAAGCTAGCTAGCTAGCCACATAGGCTCATGTGTTGCTAGCTAGCTCCCTCGCTTCCTACCAGTGCAAGCCAAGTAGTCGAATAAGTAATTTGTCGAGCAAGTTGCCTTAGTGCTCAACGTCTGTACGGACCTAGCTTTTTACCAAGTTTTTAGCATTGCACGTGGTTTACAAAGTTTACAAGCTAGCGTTTCTGGCTAAATTACCAATACATTTCTACTCCGCTACCAATTGAGCGGCGCTAGTTCGCTAGCTTACGTTCCTAGCAGGGTTCATGAGGACAGCGTGACGTGACTTAAGTCATCAGGTCAATGTCTTTAGACAGTGGGTAATGCTACTTCTCTTAACATTATCGTGGCTTTGAACTCTTGAACCGTCTCAAGATTAGCTAATCCTCAGACGGCTAGGTAACAGTAAGATGGCAACCTAACGTAAACAAGCCAACTGTGTGTGAAAGAACTTACTTTGAAGGGTAAACTTTGTCCGACTTAAAACCCAAGTTGAATAGCAGTTTTAAAAGTAGCCAGCCCCTGGCACCCCACATCCTTACCCCGTACCCTGTTGCTGTCCTCCAGATTGCCGCTAAAATAGGGGGAGAGGCAGGTACTCCAATGAGCAACAACGGTGGGGCAGAGAGTTACTCATTCGCAGGACAGAAACGCTCTTTAGAAGATGGAGGTACGCAGTCTTACACACACACACACACACACACACTGAATATCCCAATCCCGAGCAAAACATACTCTGACGGATCTAACTTGCACTACTCTCTTTTTCATTAGACCAACCAGATGCAAAGAAGATGGCATCCCATGGCGACAGAGATTCAGGCAATGCTCTGTGTATGTTTATCTCACCATCGCTCTCGCGCGCACACGCACACGCGCACACACACACACACACACACACACACACACTCACATTCTCACACTCACTCATTGTCTCTATCTTGCGCTTATTTACTGTCTCCCTCACGCATTTCCTCAGTCTTCTCTAACACACTCCCTCTCTCAATGACACTCCTACTGCACTCTGTAATTGATTATTCTTGCCCGTTCTAGCTATCGGAGCTCAGCTGGCTGCCCTGTCCCAGCAGAGGTAAGGATGGAGGCAGTCTTGGTCTCTTAGTTGTCTGATGTTGGTATCACTGAATTAGGATTTCACCCATGTCCTCCAACCTCTCGTTTCTCCTCCAACCTCTCGTTTCTCCTCCTCCAACCTCTCGTTTCTCCTCCTCCAACCTCTCGTTTCTCCTCCTCCAACCTCTCGTTTCTCCTCCTCCAACCTCTCGTTTCTCCTCCTCCAACCTCTCGTTTCTCCTCCTCCAACCTCTCGTTTCTCCTCCTCCAACCTCTCGTTTCTCCTCCTCCAACCTCTCGTTTCTCTTCCTCCAACCTCTCGTTTCTCCTCCTCCAACCTCTCGTTTCTCCTCCTCCAACCTCTCGTTTCTCCTCCTCCAACCTCTCGTTTCTCCTCCTCCAACCTCTCGTTTCTCCTCCTCCAACCTCTCGTTTCTCCTCTCCATCCTCTCGTTTCTCCTTTCCATCCTCTCGTTTCTCCTCTCCATCCTCTCGTTTCTCCTCTCCATCCTCTCGTTTCTCCTCCTCCACTCTCTCGTTTCTCCTCCATCCTCTCGTTTCTCCTCTCCATCCTCTCGTTTCTCCTCTCCATCCTCTCGTTTCTCCTCCTCCACTCTCTCGTTTCTCCTCCACCCTCTCGTTTCTCCTCCTCCATCCTCTCGTTTCTCCTCCTCCACTCTCGTTTCTCCTCTCCTCCTGCAGTGTCAGACCCTCCACCATGACGGAAGACTACAGAGTGCCCGACGGCATGGTTGGTCTAAGTGAGTACACGCGTGCACCCTTTCACACGCACGTACGCCTGCACATGCTCACATAAACTTACGCTCACAGTCGCCTCCAACTGCACACGTTGTCCAGAGCAGTGTTTCTTAACCCTGGTCCTCAGGGACCCCCTGTCCTGCATGTTTTAGATGTTTCCCTGCTCCAACACACCTGATTCAAATAAACGGGTTGTTATCTAGCTCTGTAGAAGCCTGGTAACGAACATTCATTTGAATCAGGTGTGTTGGAGATCTATAACATGCAGGACAAGGGTTCTGGGGACAGGGTTAAGAACCACTGGTCTAGAGGAAACGTGCCTTCTCAGAAACTCTCACAAACTCTCACACACACTCGGCCCTCCAACCCATGGGGCAGGAACACCCCCCCCCCCCCATTGGTCAGCAGTATAAGACTAGATATCTCTCTGTCCTCCTCCGCAGTCATTGGTCGAGGCGGGGAACAGATCAACAAGATCCAGCAAGACTCTGGCTGCAAGGTCCAGATTGCTCCAGGTGAGCTAGGTGATCTACCTCGGTTCTCTACCTCTCACCCTCAACTTGACCAAGCTGCAGATGGTTTTGGATTGACGTTGGTGTTTGCCTGTGTCTGTTTCCCCTGTGTGTGTGTGTGTGTGTGTACCTGGCTGTGTCTGTTTCCCCTGTGTGTGTGTGTGTGTGTGTACCTGGCTGTGTGTGTTTCTAGACAGCGGTGGTCTTCCAGAGAGGAGTGTGTCACTAACAGGATCGCCAGACGCCATACAGTAGGTCCCACTTTCTCTCTGTTTACTGTAATAGTTATAATACTTCCTTCATTTGTTCTTAAATGTCCATATCCTCTACCTCCCTCCATTCCCTCCCTCTACCCCTCCCTCTACCCCTCCCTCCCTCCACTCTTCCCTCCCCCTCTCTGTCCCCCTCCCCCTCTCAGGAAAGCTAAGATGTTTCTGGATGAGATTGTGTCACGGGGGCGTGGCACCCCGCCCTCCTTCCATGAGTCGTCCAATGGGCAGGCAGGATCCATGCAGGAAATGATGATCCCTGCTGGCAAAGCTGGCCTCATCATCGGCAAGGGAGGAGAGACCATCAAACAGCTACAGGTAACACACAGGAAACACTCAAAGCTACAGGGAACACACACACACAGGAAACACTCAAAGCTACAGGGAACACACACACACAGGAAACACTCAAAGCTACAGGGAACACACACACACACACACAGGAAACACTCAAAGCTACAGGGAACACACACACACACACAGGAAACACTCAAAGCTACAGGGAACACACGCACACACACACAGGAAACACCAAAGCTACAGGGAACACACACACACACACACAGGAAACACTCAAAGCTACAGGGAACACACACACACAGGAAACACCAAAGCTACAGGGAACACACCAACAGGCGGTACACACATGTTGTCAAGGTGTGCTTCTGTAATCCAGGGAGGAAATGGTGCATATACTACAAGTAGGTCTCCCCAAAAGTCACTGTCACCCTCCCTCCTATCAGGAGAGGGCTGGCGTCAAGATGATCCTGATCCAAGATGGCTCCCAGCCTCCCAACATGGATAAACCTCTACGCATCATAGGAGACCCCTACAAAGTTCAGGTACACACACACACACAAACTGGTGCTTTTGTATGCTTAGTCCCAGAGATGCACTGGATAACCTCTCGCTCGCTTGCTCTCTCTCTCGCTCTCTAGCAAGCGAAGGAGCTGGTGAATGAGATCCTCCGAGAGAGGGACAACCCCAACTTTGGAGAGCGTGGAGAGTACGGGGGTCGTATGGGAGGGGGAGGAGGAGCAGCAGGAGCAGCAGGAGGAGGAGGAGGGATGGACGTGAGTACTGGAGATCTGCTTAGGAGCGTCCACAGACGGGCCTGGACCAGGGAAAGTGCTGATCAGCATCGGGTGTTTTTATTGGTCAGGTCGCCGTTCCGCGCCACTCTGTGGGTGTGGTGATTGGTCGAAATGGGGAGATGATCAAGAAGATTCAGAACGACGCCGGAGTCAGGATACAGTTCAAACCTGGTGAGCTCTCTCTGTCTCTCTCTTTCTGTCTCTCGCTTTCTGTCTCTCTCTCATTCTGTCTCCGTCTGTCGCTCTCTGTTTGACTGTAAAAAGCGGGCTCACCTTTTTTCTAAAGAGTTTCTCCCCCCTCCTATTTCCTGTCTGTCGCCGTGCCGACCAGACGATGGCGACGGCCCTGATAAGATCGCCCACATCATGGGTCCTCCAGACCGCTGTGAACACGCCTCCTCCATCATCAACGAGCTGCTGCAGAGCATCCGTGTTCGGGAAGAGGGGGGCCAGGGGGTAGGTACCTGGGGAGGACGAGGGGGCCAGGGGGTAGGTACCTGGGGAGGACGAGGGGACCAGGGGGTACGTACCTGGGGAGGACGAGGGGACCAGGGGGTACGTACCTGGGCAGGACGAGGGGACCAGGGGGTACGTACCTGGGGGAGGACGAGGGGACCAGGGGGTACGTACCTGGGGGAGGACGAGGGGACCAGGGGGTACGTACCTGGGGGAGGACGAGGGGGCCAGGGGGTAGGTACCTGGGGGAGGACGAGGGGGCCAGGGGGTACGTACCTGGGGGAGGACGAGGGGACCAGCGGGTACGTACCTGGGGGAGGACGAGGGGACCAGGGGGTACGTACCTGGGGGAGGAGGGGGAGGGGACCAGGGGGTCGGTACCTGGGGGAGGACGGGGGGGCCAGGGGGTACGTACCTGGGGGAGGACGAGGGGACCATGGGGTCGGTACCTGGGGGAGGAGGGGGAAGGGACCTGGGGGAGGAGGGGGGTGGCAGGAGGAGTGGGGCCAGGGGGTAGGTACCTGGGGGAGGAGGGGGAGGACGAGGGGACCAGGGGGTCGGTACCTGGGGGAGGAGGGGGGTGGCAGGAGGAGGGGGGCCAGGGGGTAGGTACCTGGGGGAGGACGAGGGGACCAGGGGGTCGGTACCTGGGGGAGGACGAGGGGGGCCAGGGGGTAGGTACCTGGGGAGGAGGAGGAGGTGGGCCAGGAGGGGGCAGGAGGGTCAGGTACCTGTATTGGACTGACTTGAACATTGCTTATTTGTGTCCCCTCCCTTCACAGGGCCCCCCAGGTCCTCCAGGAACAGGCATGTCGCCTGGGCGGGGCCGGGGGCGGGCCCAGGGGAACTGGGGTCCTCCAGGAGGTGAGGTGACCTTCTCCATCCCCGCCCACAAATGCGGCCTGGTTATTGGCCGGGGAGGGGAGAACGTCAAGTCCATCAACCAGCAGACGGGGGCGTTTGTGGAGATTTCCCGCCAGCCCCCGCCCAATGGGGACCCCAACTTCAAGCTGTTCACCATCCGGGGTTCCCCCCAACAGATCGACCACGCCAAGCAGATGATTGAGGACAAGATCGAGGTAGGGTCACGCACATGCGCACATGCACACACGCACACAGACCAGGCCACCAATCATATATTGACTACACCCGTTCTCTCTCTCTCCCTCTAACTCCTCCCCCTCCCACCCCGTCCCCTCCCCGGCTCCTCCTCTTCCCAGGCTCCTCTGTGTCCGATGGGGGGAGGTCCTGGTGGCCCAGGTCCTGCTGGCCCCATGGGGCCCTACAACCCCAACCCTTACAACACGGGGCCCCCTGGTGGCCCTCCACAGTAAGTACACCCTCCTGTCTCTCCCTCTCTCGCTAGCTCAGTCTCTCCCCACAATCATGGTCCAGATCCTTTATCAGGCATCGTCTAACCAGTCGTATGTCGTGTTCAGCCAGAGTGCTAGACCGTAAGATTCACCCCTCCCTCCTCCACAGCGGTGGCCCCCCAGGTGGCCAGTACGCCCCCCAGGGATGGGGCAACACCTACCAGCAGTGGCAGGCTCCAGGACCCCACGACCCCAGTAAGCGCACACACACACACACACACACACACACACAGTCTTTACCCCAAAGTGTTTACCCCCTCCCCTCCCCCCTCAGACAAGGCAGCAGCGGACCCCAACGCAGCCTGGGCAGCCTACTACGCGCAGTACTACCAGCAGCAGCCAGGGGGCGCAATGGGGGCCCAGGCCCCGGGGGCTCCAGGGGCCGGGGGTGCGGGGGGCCCTGGGGCAGGGGACCCCAGCCAGGGCCAGGGGCACGCCCCCGGGGGCCAGCCTGACTACACCAAGGCCTGGGAGGAGTACTACAAGAAGATGGGCATGGGTACACACACACACGCATGTTTTCTACATCAATGCTCGCCCGCTTCCAGACTAGTCTTGGATAAGCTGGCCTTAGCACAAAGTAGCATGCTAAGTTATGTTAGCATGACGTAGCATCCTAAGAAATATCAGCACAAAGTAGCATGCTAAGTTATGTTAGCATTACGTAGCATGCTAAGGCATCTTAACTCAGACTGTAGCCCCGGGGATATCCTGGACGAGCTGGCTTGACATTTCTCTTCATTGTGCTCTCCTGCTCCCTGCGTACTCACACACCTCTCACCCCCTCCAGCCCAGGGCGGGGCGGCCCCTGCAGCAGCTCCAGCCCCAGCCCCAGCAGGGGGCGCGGCCCCAGCAGGGGGCCAGCAGGACTACAGTGCTGCCTGGGCAGAGTACTACAGACAGCAGGCGGCTTATTATGGCCAGCCTGGCCAGCCTGGAGCTCCACAGCAGGGACAACAGGTGGGGAACACACACACACATGCAGGAACACACACACACACACATGCAGGAACACACACACACACACATGCAGGAACACACACACACACATGCAGGAACACACACACACACATGCAGGAACACACACACACACACATGCAGGAACACACACACACACATGCAGGAACACACACACATGCAGGAACACACACACATGCAGGAACACACACACACATGCAGGAACACACACACACATGCAGGAACACACACACACATGCAGGAACACACACACACATGCAGGAACACACACACATGCAGGAACACACACACATGCAGGAACACACACACACACACACATGCAGGAACACACACACACACATGCAGGAACACACACACACACATGCAGGAACACACACACACACATGCAGGGACACACACACACATGCAGGAACACACACACACACATGCAGGAACACACATGCAGGAACACACATGCAGGAACACACATGCAGGAACACACACACATGCAGGAACACACACACATGCAGGAACACACACACATGCAGGAACACACACACACACATGCAGGAACACACACACACACATGCAGGAACACACACACACACATGCAGGGACACACACACACATGCAGGAACACACACACACACATGCAGGAACACACATGCAGGAACACACATGCAGGAACACACATGCAGGAACACACACACATGCAGGAACACACACACATGCAGGAACACACACACACACATGCAGGAACACACATGCAGGAACACACACGGACACACACACACATGCAGGAACACACACACACATGCAGGAACACACACACATGCAGGAACACACACGGACACACACACACATGCAGGAACACACACACACATGCAGGAACACACACACACATGCAGGAACACACACACACATGCAGGAACACACATGCAGGAACACACACGGACACACACACACATGCAGGAACACACACGGACACACACACACACACATGCAGGAACATACACACGTGCATAATACGCATTATATATCAAAAGGTGTATTAATCAACTCTTCCCTGTTCTTTCTCTCTCCTCCTCCAGGCCCAGTGAAGAGAGAGGAAACATCCTCCCAGAGACTGGTCCTCTCTCCTCCTTCCTGACCAGAACACCTCTCTGGATGTTTCTCTCTGGACTTTTTACTGTTTTTTCATGAGATTCTGTCTCTCTCTCTGTCTCCCTCTCTCTGTGGTTTTGATCAAAACTAAACGTATCCTTCATTGTCTTCCCTCCCCCAGCCACTCCATCCTTTCACCAACTCCTTCTCCCTTTATCCCCCTTTTTTTGGTAAAAAAAAAAAAAAAGAGAAAAAAAAGAGAAACAACAAAAACGTCTGAATATTTACTATTTTACTGATGAAATTAAATGACCCCCCCCCCCCTCCTCCAGTGTTCTTGGAGAGGGCAAGACAGGATAGAAAGTTCCAGATCACTGCTGTCTGCATCTGTATGATAATACAGCACTTCACCTAGTACCCTTGTTTCTATTGCGTTTCCTGAAGGGAGAAACTTCAACTCCATCTGTCAGAACTTTAATTACTAATATTGAGGATCAGTATGGAAGAAAGGATTTTTTTTATTTTATTTTGCAAGCGAACTGATTTTTTTGTTGTTGCTTTTTAGACTTTTTTCCCCCTTGTTTTTGTTTTTAATCTCTAGTCCTGTTAATACATTCCCAATATTGAAGTAGCTGAAACTTAAAATTGTATTTGATTGTTTATCATTTCATTTTCTTTTAGTTTGAAGAGGGTTTTTGCCAGCGGTGTGTGTGTGTGTGAGAGAGACTGGGCTTACTGTCTATGATGGTACAGTGTGTGTGTGTGTGTGTCATGTTGGTGCAGTGGGTCTGACAGTAGCAGACCTGCTTCCTCCCCCTCCTTCCCTCTACTGACAAACGCATGTCAGAAAAGCCTTTGTTGTTCCAAGTCAAGTTGTATGCTTTCTTTTTTTTTTTTTTTTTTTTACTTTTACTTTTTACTGCTTGTTTTTAAAAACTTCACAATAAAAACTATAAAGAAATGTTTGGTTGCTGTGCTTTGCTCACTACCGGCACCACAGTTAAAGGCAGCCGTCTAGCTAGTGTTCATGAAATCTGCAGTTTCTGGATGAGAATCTGTCCTTTGGATGTAGAATATTTGTATTTCATTTAGCAAACTCATTTACCCAAAACTTTGATCCCCCAAAATATTTGTTTTGACGACAGAGATTGCAACATAATGGAAAAAAACACGCATTAAAAAAAAAAAAACGTCATAAAAAGTAGCCTCATTAAAGATGAGCACAGACTGACTCCAAATATGTTTGCAACTTTTATTTATTGAGTAGTGCTAAAATAGTCCCAGTTGAACAATTCTTGATTAATTGGCAACACTTGCCTTGTTTATCACATGCAAATACATTTCCCATTATTCCCCGGTACAAAATTACTTATAGAATTCAGCCATTTACTGAGCACATGGAAACCTATCCCCAACACAATATAAAGGTGGTAGTTGATTGTATTAAATCATATTACTCTTATATATTACTGTAGAGTGAATCATCACCAAAAGACAAGAGTTTGGGCTGGTTGCCATAGGGATGGTCATGAAGCCGTTCTGAGGGAGGTGTGACTTCATCAGCTCACTCTACACTCTGGCCCCCTGGAGGTCAGAGGTCAGGGACAAACACAGTGTTACCTGGGAGACCGTTACTATGACAACATCATGAGTCGTCATGGCTGTGGGTTATACTCACAGATGATTGGTCCGATGGTGACGGGCTTGAGGGGTACGAGTTCGTCGACAGAGCGGACAGACCTTCCTGAACACATCTGTGGAGAGACATCAGAGAGTCAGAGAAACCAGAGAATCAGAGAGACCAGAGAGTCAGAGAAACCAGAGAGTCAGAGAGACCAGAAAGGAGGGTGGGAGGACTCACAGGGGAGCAGGAGGAGTTCCTCTGGTCACACAGGTTGAGGCTGCAGTGCAGGTAGACGTCCCTGTAGTCCCCCTGGAACAGGAACAGCAGCGCAGAGAAGCGAGCCTGGAGGGACAAGCCACTCTCCTCTACGGTCACCTGGCGACGGTTGACAGGGCATCTGGAGGTATGATGAGTTTTAGACACAAACACACACACTCACATATGCAAACATATTTTAATATTCAGGCTCACATACTTGTGCTGGATGAGGAAGTGTTTCAGGAGGTCATCAGGAAAAGGGGAGTGGGTGGCGTAGCAGTCCTCCAGAACGACCACAAAGGCCTCAGCGTCCGTCTCTTCAACAGACACGCCCACATGCAGTATGGAGCCCAGGGGCAGAGTGACCGGGCCTGCAGTGTAAGGAGCTGTGTAGTTGGCATCACGGAACAGAGACATGGAGGCCCTGGCCTGGGCACCCTCATCTTTCACCGCACCTTGAAGACTGACAAGATATGGAACAAGTAAACAAAGTCAGAACAAAGTTAAAGTGGAAACTAAGTGTGTCAATGTTTGAGTTTGCGAGGGTCCACCTACTCCAGGTATGGTTTGATGGCCACATCCAGGCTGGCCTCTGTCTCCAGAGGATAGGAGCAGGAGAAAGGGATCCTCACGGGTCGAACCATGGTCACATTTCTGGTAGGGTAGACAAACAGACTGTTGGAGTAGATGGCGTGGCTGCCGTTGGTCTGGAGAGAGAAGGAAGAGGTCAATAGGAGTTACCCAGCCTGTGCAGGGTTGATCAATCAGGCAGAAACAGACAGACTGGTAGAGTAACTGTGTCCTCACCGTCAGAGTGGTTCCACAGCTGCCCTCCCAGCGCTCCATCTGGAACCACACCGTCCCGTTAATCTCCTGGGAGGAGGAGCAGCGAGGGTCGGCCAGGTGAACAGAGGAGGAGTCCAGATGTTTGGCCGCTAGCTGAGACTTGAGGAGACCCACATCAAGGAAGCTCCTCCCACACACCAGCTCTGGGGTGACTGAGGGAATGAAAGAGAGATCAAATCAGAGTGAGGTGATAGTAGATTGAGAATAAAATAACTGATAACTGAGGAAGAAGTAGAAAGAAACAAATTATTTCCCTCTGGTAGCCATTTTAAATTAAGTTCAATTAAATCTTCTGCTTCCATGTCACATTAGATGAGTTGTTTGTACAGTTGTTCTTGTACTTAGATTAATATACATTAAAAACACTTGGCTTTCACACACACCTGTCGTTCCACAACTCAAAGTGACACCATCGTATCGCACACAGTCTTCGTACTCTTCACAGGTTGCACAAACTTTAGAGTTGGGATCTGGAAGAAAGTTGAGAAAACAAATGAGTTACTGTAGTTTGAAGGTCAACTTAGTTACATTTAACACATGTTCAGTATCGATGCAACTTTACAAAGCACTGTGTAAACGCAGTCCTTGACTAAAACCTTCTGGTAAACAACCATTATAAGATCAAAATCCTAGAAACTGGGCTTTCAGGACTAATAGAACAAGAAGCTCACAATGGTCACTTACCTGCACAATAAGCTGAGTTACAGTAATTCAATTGGGTAAACTTGTAGACGTAGTAGTTGCCAGGACAGGATTTGACGTGGATATTGCTTCTTACGAAGCAGCATTCATCCCCCCTCCCATGTACGATGTACCACCACCACCAGTTCTGGCCATTCCCGCGTCCACAGACATCACGTTCCACCACCCCGTCTCCCAGCAGGGGGTGAGAGGAACTGAGCCACATAGGATACTTGGTCCCACACCTGTTCATATCCACACACTTCTCTGACATCTGAACACTGGTGCCCTGCAGGAACATACGATACCATCCCTGCCCACTAAACCCACTATCACAGTTATCAGCGCGGCCGTAGCCTGTTGAGCGCCAGGCATCGTCCAGGACTGAGTACTGCTCACAGGGGTCAACACAGCGAAGAGCTCCGTTGATACTGATACAGTCCTGGCCTGCTGGGCAAGGTGTGGCCCCACACCAAAACCTCACAGAGCTGGAGGGTGTCTCGGGAACAGCTGGAGTCGTCGTGGGAACAGCTGGAGTTGTCGTGGGAACAGCTGGAGTTAAGAAGTTGGGAAGAGACGTAAACAACACAACTGGGATGAAGCTGGGTGCATCATCTACATTAACTGAATAAATACTGAATACTTGTATCCATGACATTTAACTGTAAATAATAAATTAATGTGCAAATCAGCGTACAGACTCATGAATGAAATGAGTTACTGAAACACTGAATGCTTGAGCTTAAGTAATGATCTCACATGCTTTGTCATGTGAATGATACTAGATGATGTTTCTCCTGTTACTATGACTACAGTGGTGGATTCAACAGCTCATACCAGTTATATCAGTAACAGCAGTTACTTATTATGACTAATCAAACAAGAAACTCACAATGACTACATACCTGCACAATAAGCTGAGTTACAGGAAGACAACGGGGCAAACTTATAGACGTAGTAGTGGCCAGGACAGGATTTGACGTGGATATTGTGTCTGTGGTAGCAGCAGTTGTCCACCCACTCTGCCTGCCTGCTATAGGGGTTGAAGTATTTAACGTGTCCACAGACCTTACGTTCCACCACCCCGTCTCCCAGCAGGGGGTGAGAGGAACTGAGCCACAGAGGAACCTGGGTTCCACACCTGTTTACCTCCACACACGTCTCTGACATCTGGGTGCTGTTCCCATCCAGGAACATACGATACCATCCCTGCCCACTAAACCCACTATCACAGTTATCAGCGTGGCCGTAGCCTGTTGAACGCCAGGCATCGTCCAGAACTGAGTACTGCTCACAGGGGTCAGCACAGCGAAGAGAACCGTTGACACTGATACAGTCCTGGCCTGCTGGGCAAGGTGTGGCCCCACACCAAAACCTTACAGAGGTGGAGTTTGTTGTGGGAACAGCTGGAGTTGTCGTAGGAACAGCTGGAGTTGTCGTAGGAATAGCAGTGGTTTTGAAGTTGGGAAGAGATGAAAACAATACAACTGGGATGAAGCTGGGTGCATCATCTACATGAACTGAATAAATACTGAATACTTTTATCCATGACATTTAACTGTAAATAATAAATTATTGTACAAATCAAGATACAGACTCATGAATGAAATGAAAGAGTTACTGAAATATTGAATGCATGAGCTTAAGTACTGATCTCACATGCTTTGTGATGTGAATGGTACTAGAAGAGAACCCCCCAAGTTGTTTCTCCTGTTACTATGACTACAGTGGTGGATTCAACAGCTCCTGCCAGTTATTGCAGTAACAGCAGTTACTTATTATGACTAAATACAAGATCACAATGACTACATACCTGCACAGTAAGCTGAGTTACAGGAAGACGACGGGGCAAACTTATAGACGTAGTAGTGGCCAGGACAGGATTTGACGTGGATATTGTGTCTGTGGTAGCAGCAGTCGTCCACCCACCCTCCCTGGTTGCTCCACCAGGAGTAGTGGGAGTAACTCCAGTGTCCACAGACGCCACGTTCCACCAGCCCGTCTCCCAGCAGGGGGTGAGGGGAACTGAGCCACATAGGAACCTGGGTTCCACACCTGTTCATATCCACACACGTCTCTGGCATCTGGGTGCTGTTCCCATCCAGGAACATACGATACCATCCCTGCCAGCCTCTCCAAGCATCACAGTTATCAGAACGGCCATAGCCTGTTGAACGCCAGGCATCGTCCAGGACTGAGTACTGCTCACAGGGGTCAGCACAACGAAGAGAACCGTTGACACTGAGACAGTCCTGTCCTGCTGGGCAAGGTGTGGCCCCACACCAAAATTGTGCATAGATTGTTGTGTTAGCCTCTGTACTTGTCGTGGGAGCATCTGTAGTTGTCGTGGGAGCCTCTGTGGTTGTTGTGGGAGCAGCTGTGGCTGTCGTGGGAGCAGCTGTAGTTGTCGTGGGAGCCTCTGTAGTTGTCGTGGGAGCCTCTGTGGTTGTCGTGGGAGCCTCTGTACTTGTCGTGGGAACAGCTGTGGTTGTTGTGGGAGCAGCTGTAGTTGTCGTGGGAGCCTCTGTAGTTGTCGTGGGAGCAGCTGTAGTGCTTGTCGTAGAATCATGTACAACTGCAAAATATGAATGTACAAACTAATTAAGTTACAGATTCATGAATAAATCAGTGCATGGAAAACAAGTGAACAACAAAATATGTGTGTAGTGTTTTGTGTAGAGCCATTTATCAAATTTTTTGTGTGAAAAGTGTTGAAATAACTTCTTGTTGAGTTTTGTTTTTCTTTCTATTATTGTGATCATTATGATGAACAGAGAAAACATCATCAGTAGGTGTGGTGTGCCAGGATCGTGGCCAGGGGGAAAGGATTTCCCGTGAAGGAAGGAGAAATATTTTTCAACTGCACAACCTCTAAACAACGGTGATACATACATATTTTAAGTTGTCTGTTTTAAAAGTTCAATCAAAGGCGATTCACTGCAAACGAGAGAAGAAGAGTTGATGTACGGAGCGCTCCTACAGGTGGGCATGTGTAAATGCACTAATGGAGGAGTAACTGAAGGAGTTACTGAATAATTGAAAGCAGGATAAAAAATAATTAATCTCACATGCTTTGTGATGTGAATGGTACTAGAAGAGAACCCCCCAAGTTGTTTCTCTTGTTACTATGACTACAGTGGTGGATTCAACAGCTCATACCAGCTATTGCAGTAACAGCAGTTACTTATTATCACTACAGTTTTTTACAATCGCTATGACAGTTTTTTCAATACCTTTAACAAGTTTTCTAAACTCTTAACGCAACAACACACCTACCACACACAATTGGCAAAACTGTTAATTTCATGCTCAAAATCACACATTGTAAACTAAACTCAAACACTAATTGTCATAACACAAAAATACACTAAACATGACACCATGTCTACCAAACACTAACACGTGTTCTCTTTTCACAGTAACATTTAGTCAATCATAGCACAATGTCATAAAAAACACTAACATCAGATGGAATTACAGAAACTGCATTCATTTATGCAGGTATGTGTCAGGTGTCACAGTATATGGATTATAGATTGTGTTTGCAATGCAGTTTCTTTTGAAGCCTCTACATTTTTGTTTTGTTGGGTTTAGAAAATGCATGCATTTTGTTTCTTTTGCTGCAGAAATTCAGAACAAAAAATGAATGACGATGTCAGAATAGCTTTATAGAATGTATGGTTACTGTATTGAAAAAAAAGAAGCCAGAAACATAATTGCTGCAGTAAAGGCTTCATTTGCAACAGGACATTACTGCAAGAAATATGCAATATAACTGCCAATTACCCTAGCTCTGGCCCTTCTCTGAGCGCCACCACACATTCTAACTCCTCTCCCTTGCCCTTGTCCCACTCCTCTCCCTTGTCCTGGTACTTGTCTTCCTCTCCTTCGTGCAGGTATTACTGTACTGTATTCTTACTTTCTTCGTGTTTCTCTATATTGGTTTTTTTCCACACAAGATCAGCACAAAGAGCTCCACTTTGCAGTATATATACCATATAGTCATGCGATTGAAAGAACCTCAACACCATAGTGTTTCCTAGTTGGGAATCAACTGTAATTTATAGTATTTGCATAACTTCAACCAGCTTTTTCTCAGTAGCAATGGAATAAAATACAGGGTACATATTTGTGTTTCAATTCACAATATGAACAGCTGTTCACTTTGACTTTAGCCAATAAATTAGGTTTTGAACATAGTGTTATCTGTTCTGACATACAGTGTTAAAGCATTGGTAAATTGGTCCGTAAAAATCGATTGTTTTGGTCTTGGTGGAGCTTGTGTGTAAAAGAAGTTCAAGCATTTAAAATTTGTGTTTACTCTATGCATTTTGTGTCAAAGCAACAAGAAATGTGTTAATTGCATAGCCAACACAGGCGGATGTTCTGCTAACTGTGTCAAGAGTTTAGAAAACTTGTTAAAGGTATTGAAAAAACTGTCATAGCGATTGAAAAAAACTGTAAATACAAGATCACAATGGTTACATACCGGCACAATAAGCCGAGTAACAGACATTGGATGGGACAAACTTGTAGACGTAGTAGTTGCCAGGACAGGCTTTCACGTGGATCCTGTTAGATTTGTAGTAGCAGCAGTCGTCCACCCCCCACCAGTACTCTGGGTCGTAACTCCAGTGTCCACAGACACCACGTTCCACCACCCCGTCTCCCAGCAGGGGGTGAGGGGAACTGAGCCACAGAGGAACCTGGGTTCCACACCTGTTCACCTCCACACACGTCTCTAACATCTGGCTACTGTTCCCCTCCAGGAACATACGATACCATCCCTGCCAACTAATCCAAGCATCACAGTTATCGGAAACATTGTAGTTTGTTGAGCGCCAGGCATCGTCCAGAACTGAGTACTGCTCACAGGGGTCAGCACAGAGAAGAGAACCACCGACACTGAGACAGTCCTGTCCTGCTGGGCAAAGTGTGCCCCCACACCAAAACTGCACAGAGGTGGAGGTTGTCATGGGAGGGGTGGTTGTAGTGTCTTGACCAGCTGGGTTAACATTTAAAACTGGGAAGAGAGGTAAATAATCTGACTAAATCAATGAACACATTTAGGATCAAAATTGTATATGTGAACCATATTTTATTAAATGAACAGATCCATAACTTATTAACTATAAATTAAACAAATGCTTTGATACTCAAAAAGGTATATTGGGAAAAAATATATTTAGTGCTGGAGACTTGCAAAGGATCTCCCATGAACATCATGAACATGATAACATCAATGGACCAGAAGTAGTAGTGTGCAGTATTGGAGCATGTCAAGCCTACTTCCTTTTATAAGTGTACTTCTTATTAGACTTCTTATTCTTATTAGGGAGGGGGGGGGGGGGGGGGGTAGAAACCACATCAGGGGTAGAATATGACGAGTCTTCACAGAATGCCGGATGATGTGATGCTACGTTGAAGACAACTCTACGGGACAAAACCCGTTCCGTATTGATTCAAAACGGGACGCGCTATTTTATTCTCAAATACGGGACGATTCCGTATTTTAAGGGACCCGCAGCACAACACCGAGGTGAAATCAGTTTCATATTCGAAATTCAACAGACATTCATATTTGTACCTCCGCGTCATATTTAGGGACCGGGGTAAAAGAGTTGACAATCCGAATGTTTCTTCGAAATCGACCATACAAACTTCAAACTTGTTGCACATTCTTCTAATACTGACTGACCAGTTTGTCCAACCTTTGGATTGGTGATAACATTGATTATTGATTAACCCATAGCCAATAAATCAACAAAACACCAATATTTCAGGATTTCCTCAATATCTTTGTCAATAATGACCAGAGAACCTTCAGACCTGTTTTAAATTCTTCTACTACTAGCTGACCAAGTTGTCCAAGCTTTGGTTTGGTGATAAACTTGATTATTGATTAACCAATAGCCAATAAATCAAGAAAAACACCTATATTTCAGTATTTCCTCAATATCTTTGTCAAAAATGACCATAGAAACTTCAAACCTGTTTCACATTATTCTACTCCTAGCTGACCAAGTTGTCCAAGCTTTGGTTTGGTGATAAACTTGATTATTGATTAACCCATAGCCAATAAATCAATAAAAACACACATTTTCCAGTATTTCCTCAATATCTTTGTCAATAATGACCACAGAACCATCAGACCTGTTTAACATTATTCTACTACTAGCTGACCAAGTTGTCCAAGTTTTGATTTGGTGATAAAGTTGATTATTGATTAACCTATATTGCCAAAATATCAACAAAAACACCAATATTTCAGTGTTTCCTCAATAACTTTGTCAAAAAGGAACATAGAAACTTCAGACCTGTTTCACATTCTTCTACTCCTAGCTGACCAAGTTGTCCAAGCTTTGGTTTGGTGATAAACTTGATTATTGATTAACCTATATTGCCAATAAATCAAGAAAAACACAAATATTTCAGTGTTTCCTCAATAACTTTGTCAAAAATGAACATAGAACCTTCAGACCTGTTTTAAATTATTCTAATACTAGCTGACCAAGTTTTCCAAGCTTTGGTTCGGTGATGAAATTGATTATTGATTAACCCATAGCCAATAAATCAATAAAAACACACATTTTCCAGTATTTCCTCAATATCTTTGTCAATAATGACCACAGAACCATCAGACCTGTTTAACATTATTCTACTACTAGCTAACCAAGTTGTCCAAGCTTTGATTTGGTGATAAAGTTGATTATTGATTAACTTATATTGCCAATAAATCAAGAAAAACACAAATATTTCAGTGTTTCCTCAATAACTTTGTCAAAAATGAACATAGAACCTTCAGACCTGTTTTAAATTATTCTAATACTAGCTGACAAAGTTTTCCAAGCTTTGGTTCGGTGATGAAATTGATTATTGATTAACCCATAGCCAATAAATCAAGAAAAACACACATTTTCCAGTATTTCCTCAATATCTTTGTCAATAATGACCACAGAACCATCAGACCTGTTTAACATTATTCTACTACTAGCTAACCAAGTTGTCCAAGCTTTGATTTGGTGATAAAGTTGATTATTGATTAACTTATATTGCCAAAATATCAATAAAAACACCAATATTTCAGTGTTTCCTCAATATCTTTGTCATAAATGAACATAGAAACTTCAGACCTGTTTCACATTCTTCTACTCCTAGCTGACCAAGTTGTCCAAGCTTTGGTTTGGTGATAAACTTGATTATTGATTAACCTATATTGCCAATAAATCAATAAAAACACCAATATTTCAGTGTTTCCTCAATAACTTTGTCAAAAAGGAACATAGAAATTTCAGACCTGTTTCAGATTATTCTAATCCTAGCTGACCAAGTTTTCCAAGCTTTGGTTTGGTGATAAAGTTGATTATTGATTAACCAATAGCCAATAAATCAATAAAAACACCAATATTTCAGTATTTCCTCAATATCTTTGTCAAAAATGACCATAGAAACTTCAGACCTGTTTCACATTCTTCTACTCCTAGCTGACCAAGTTGTCCAAGCTTTGGTTTGGTGATAAACTTGATTATTGATTAACCTATATTGCCAATAAATCAAGAAAAACACAAATATTTCAGTGTTTCCTCAATAACTTTGTCAAAAATGAACATAGAACCTTCAGACCTGTTTTAAATTATTCTAATACTAGCTGACCAAGTTTTCCAAGCTTTGGTTCGGTGATGAAATTGATTATTGATTAACCCATAGCCAATAAATCAATAAAAACACACATTTTCCAGTATTTCCTCAATATCTTTGTCAATAATGACCACAGAACCATCAGACCTGTTTAACATTATTCTACTACTAGCTAACCAAGTTGTCCAAGCTTTGATTTGGTGATAAAGTTGATTATTGATTAACTTATATTGCCAAAATATCAATAAAAACACCAATATTTCAGTGTTTCCTCAATATCTTTGTCATAAATGAACATAGAAACTTCAGACCTGTTTCACATTATTCTACTCATAGCTGACCAAGTTGTCCAAGCTTTGGTTTGGTGATAAACTTGATTATTGATTAACCAATAGCCAATAAATCAATAAAAACACCAATATTTCAGTGTTTCCTCAATAACTTTGTCAAAAAGGAACATAGAAATTTCAGACCTGTTTCAGATTATTCTACTCCTAGCTGACCAAGTTGTCCAAGCTTTGGTTTGGTGATAAAATTGATTATTGATTAACCAATAGCCAATAAATCAAGAAAAACACCAATATTTCAGTATTTCCTCGATATCTTTGTCAAAAATGACCATAGAAACTTCAGACCTGTTTCACATTATTCTACTCCTAGCTGACCAAGTTGTCCAAGCTTTGGTTTGGTGATAAACTTGATTATTGATTAACCTATATTGCCAAAATATCAACAAAAACACCAATATTTCAGTGTTTCCTCAATAACTTTGTCAAAAAGGAACATAGAAACTTCAGACCTGTTTCACATTATTCTACTCCTAGCTGACCAAGTTGTCCAAGCTTTGGTTTGGTGATAAACTTGATTATTGATTAACCCATAGCCAATAAATCAACAAAAACACAAATATTTCAGTGTTTCCTCAATAACTTTGTCAAAAATGAACATAGAACCTTCAGACCTGTTTTAAATTATTCTACTACTAGCTGACCAAGTTGTCCACGCTTTGGTTTGGTGATGAAATTGATTATTGATTAACCCATAGCCAATAAATCAATAAAAACACACATTTTCCAGTATTTCCTCAATATCTTTGTCAATAATGACCACAGAACCATCAGACCTGTTTAACATTATTCTACTACTAGCTAACCAAGTTGTCCAAGCTTTGATTTGGTGATAAAGTTGATTATTGATTAACTTATATTGCCAAAATATCAATAAAAACACCAATATTTCAGTGTTTCCTCAATATCTTTGTCATAAATGAACATAGAAACTTCAGACCTGTTTCACATTATTCTACTCATAGCTGACCAAGTTGTCCAAGCTTTGGTTTGGTGATAAACTTGATTATTGATTAACCAATAGCCAATAAATCAATAAAAACACCAATATTTCAGTGTTTCCTCAATAACTTTGTCAAAAAGGAACATAGAAATTTCAGACCTGTTTCAGATTATTCTACTCCTAGCTGACCAAGTTGTCCAAGCTTTGGTTTGGTGATAAAATTGATTATTGATTAACCAATAGCCAATAAATCAAGAAAAACACCAATATTTCAGTATTTCCTCGATATCTTTGTCAAAAATGACCATAGAAACTTCAGACCTGTTTCACATTATTCTACTCCTAGCTGACCAAGTTGTCCAAGCTTTGATTTGGTGATAAAGTTGATTATTGATTAACCTATATTGCCAAAATATCAATAAAAACACCAATATCTCAGTGTTTCCTCAATAACTTTGTCAAAAAGGAACATAGAAACTTCAGACCTGTTTCACATTCTTCTACTCCTAGCTGACCAAGTTGTCCAAGCTTTGGTTTGGTGATAAAGTTGATTATTGATTAACCCATAGCCAATAAATCAACAAAAACACCAATACTTCAGTGTTTCCTCATTAACTTTGTCAAAAATGAACATAGAAACTTCAGACATATTTCACATTCTTCTACTCTTAGCTGACCAAGTTGTCCAAGCTTTGGTTTTGTGTTTTTCTTGATTTATTGGCTATGGGTTAATCAATAATCAATTTCATCACCGAACCAAAGCTTGGAAAACTTTGTCAGCTAGTATTAGAATAATTTAAAACAGGTCTGAAGTTTCTATGTTCCTTTTTGACAAAGTTATTGAGGAAACACTGAGATATTGGTGTTTTTATTGATATTTTGGCAATATAGGTTAATCAATAATCAACTTTATCACCAAATCAAAGCTTGGACAACTTGGTCAGCTAGTAGTAGAATAATGTTAAACAGGTCTGATGGTTCTGTGGTCATTATTGACAAAGATATTGAGGAAATACTGGAAAATGTGTGTTTTTATTGATTTATTGGCTATGGGTTAATCAATAATCAATTTCATCACCAAACCAAAGCTTGGAAAACTTGGTCAGCTAGTATTAGAAGAATTTAAAACAGGTCTGAAGGTTCTATGTTCATTTTTGACAAAGTTATTGAGGAAACACTGAAATATTTGTGTTTTTGTTGATTTTTTGGCTATGGGTTAATCAATAATCAACTTTATCACCAAACCAAAGCTTGGACAACTTGGTCAGCTAGGAGTAGAATAATCTGAAACAGGTCTGAAATTTCTATGTTCCTTTTTGACAAAGTTATTGAGGAAACACTGAAATATTGGTGTTTTTATTGATTTATTGGCTATTGGTTAATCAATAATCAACTTTATCACCAAACCAAAGCTTGGACAACTTGGTCAGCTAGGAGTAGAATAATCTGAAACAGGTCTGAAATTTCTATGTTCCTTTTTGACAAAGTTATTGAGGAAACACTGAAATATTGGTGTTTTTATTGATTTATTGGCTATTGGTTAATCAATAATCAAGTTTATCACCAAACCAAAGCTTGGAAAACTTGGTCAGCTAGGAGTAGAATAATGTGAAACAGGTCTGAAGTTTCTATGTTCATTTATGACAAAGATATTGAGGAAGCACTAAAATATTTGTGTTTTTCTTGATTTATTGGCAAAATAGGTTAATCAATAATCAAGTTTATCACCAAACCAAAGCTTGGACAACTTGGTCAGCTAGGAGTAGAATAATGTGAAACCGGTTTGAAGTTTCTATGTTCATTTTTGACTAAATTATTGAGGAAACACTGAAATATTGGTGTTTTTGTTGATTTATTGGCTATGGGTTAATCAATAATCAATGTTATCACCAATCCAAAGGTTGGACAAACTGGTCAGTCAGTATTAGAAGCATGTGCAACAAGTTTGAAGTTTGTATGGTCGATTTCGACAAAGATATTGAAGAAACATTCGGATTGTCAACTCTTTTACCCCGGTCCCTAAATATGACGCGGAGGTACGAATATGAATGTCTGTTGAATCTCGAATATGAAACTGATTTCACCTCGGTCAGCACAACCCATGGTTGGCAATATTACTAACCCTCTCGTGGTTTATTGCTTTATTAAGCTGTTTTACATTGAAATCGGTTTCTTCTTAAAATACGTTTATTTTTTATGGTTAATCATTAAGCTACATCTGCTGTTCGAAGTTACATCAGCAATTTTGCTGATTAAGTTTCCCGCAAAAATGCGCAATCGTTTTGGCGGTGGGCACATGTCCCTCCATGAATTGTGGGATCAGATTTGTATTTTTTTTACATTGAAACTAATTCATGTTTCAATTTTAAAGAGGTGAATTCAAAACCAACAATTTCGTTGATTTCAATATTAAGTAGGCCTATTCAATGCCTTTTAAAATTCAAAACATGATGTCACTGATTTACTTCCATATAGCTTTCTATCCATCTTTTTCTAATAATAACCAGCTAGCTGACACTAACATTACGTTTAGCCCCTTAAATAAATTTCGATGAGAAAATCCCCCCCCCCCCAATTTTTTTTTAATAGTATGAAGGTGCAGAAAATGTGGGTGTTTAGTTACACTTTAACAGTTAAATGTCATACAGGTTCACATCCTACCTGATAGTAGGCACAGGAACAACAGCAGGCCCCTTGACATCATCATTACAGGCCGCATCATGTCAGACAGAAAACCTTGAAGGAATTGAGAACATTCAGTCGTGTACGTCACAGGCTATACAGGGAGTGTTTGCAACGGCAAAATATCCCCCCCCTCCACACATTTTATTAAGAAAATCATATTTAACGGCCACATCCTCAGTAAAAACTGTCCCACCCACATTTGAAAACCAACAAAAGTAGGCCTTTCGATTAACCCATTCTGAACAATGAGCCATTGTAACAAGGAAAGTCAACTACTAGTCAACTAAAACGGCTACTGCATGTCGATTTTGATTACGTTTCAATTACCGAAATATGAGCGATAGGAGATGCACGTTCAAACGTGGGATAAATGTAGCAATTTATTTTTTCATCAAAGCATCTAGAAGAAAATGTTGCTTCTTTTACAATATCTGGTACCTTAACAATCGTTTGAAAAGTGACGAAAAATGTTTTCGTTTGGACGCAAAAAGGGCTAAAATGCAGTGAATTTTCCCTCCAAATGACAAACATTTTGTGAGTCACGCCAGCATTAGTGACGGCTCAGTTCAATAGGCAGACATCCTTTTAAGGAATTCACCCTATAAGCATGTTATCAAGCATTCATTACATTACATGTCATTAATTAAGCAGACGCTTTTGTCCAAAACGACCTACAAATAGTGCATATTACACAATTACATTTTAATATCCCTCTTGTTTCAGTATAAATGAACATGTGATATGTGGCACATACTGAACAGCATCAGAATCACCTGCAACTAACTGCGTGTCTGCCTACAGGCACCTTTCAGCTGCACCGATCTGACGGCATGCTTTACATGAAATTAAGAGTACAAATGTGTATGATTCCCATAGGTTACTTTCGTACATTAAATTTGGCATAAAGGTTTAGGGTTCGGGGAAGTAAAAAAAAAAAACTGTGATGAAAGTAATACAAAAGTAGAGATAGTTGTCTTCCCCAGCTTTCCAGTATATTAAATCCCAAGAGCACACGCATGTGATGCATCATATAGCACATGCATGTGATGCATCATATAGCACATGCATGTGATGCATCATATAGCACATGCATGTGATGCATCATATAGCATTCTCAATGTACTGCAGTTACTGTATCCATCCAGTACCTCATGCTTGTTTAAACTTTTTTTTACCTTTATGTTTTTTATTTGAAAACAGTCACATCTCAGAAATACAGTAATTAAATAACAACAAAGTGTCGGGGTCCACAGTAGTACTTACATGCA
>NC_140381.1:1875000-2010000 GCF_054491055.1 Hypomesus nipponensis | reverse complement strand
CGCTAAAATGCTCAAAGTTGAACAATTCCTGATTAATAGAGGCAATACTTGCCTTGTTCACATGCAAAGACATTTTCCATTATTCCCCGGTACAAAATTACTTGTCATGCTCTCTCCTCAGTCAGACAGATGTCAGTCAACGTCTTTTATGTGGTTCCATGGTGTGATGTCACATGGGTGTGATGTCATTAGGGTGTGATGTCACTAGGGTGTACTGTTGTCTGATCAGGGAGGAACACCCACCTGCTACAGGTATGTTTGATACGAGAGTTTCTACCTAAAACCATTGACACAAGAAAGTTACAATCTTAAAAATGGTAGTTATGTGTAGTTTCCTTTCTCTGTACAGTATGATTATATTTAGTCATTTAGCAGACGCTCTTATCCAGAGCAACTTACAGTAAGTACAGGGACATTCCCCCCCAAGGCAAGCAGGGTGAAGTGCCATGCGCAAGGACACAATGTTGTTTTGCTCGGCCGGGAATCGAACCGGCAACCTTCCGATTAATAGCCCAATTCCCTAACCCCTCAGCCATCTGAACCCCGTTCCATGCAGGGTCACACTCACACATTCTAGAATCTGTACCTGGGGGTTCTGGAGATTGCCAGGATTACCTGGCGGCAGGGACATGTCAAAGGTCAAGCCACGAAGTCAAGCTTGAAAATATCCAGAAATAAAAAGTAAAAGATTATTTAATTACCTGGGTGACAAATTTGGTTGGGTTTGTAAGAATTTGGAATTACATAGAGATTGGTGAATTTATTTAAGGGTGAGCTACATCATTTTCTGCAGCTTTCCTGTGTGCTTGAAGTCATTAAGGCCATCCTCCAATGCTGTGCCACTAAACAGCACGCCAACCGCAAGACTTTCAAACATGTGAGTGTCTCACTTACTGGAACTGCTGATGTGTTTACTAGTATTAACTAGACATAGCACATTGATTGATTAATAACATCAATGAGAATGATAGATGGCATTGCAGTCACTAGAGGACAACAGCCAATTAGAATTAACACAACATGCATGTCCATTCCCAGTTCAACAAAGTAGGCAGCAGTGAGTGAACCTCAGGATGAGAGATGAAGGCCACACTCTAACACCAGCAGAACACATGATCAACACCAGCCTATCAGGGCTCTGAGCCAAGCACACACCTGTAAAACCCCCATCATGTAAGACTGTCTCATTTACTGTCATTTACTGGAACAAGCAAGTCATCTGATTTGCTGATACACCCTCCTTCAGTTGTCACAGCTAAGGAGAGGTGGAATGTAGTAATACAATGAGATGGAAATCATAGTGATAGAGATCAGTATGCGTTTTTTGTTGCGTTTATTTTTTTCGACAGAGAGAGTCAGAGAAGCAGGGAGGGGAGAGATGCAGGGAGGGGGAGAGAAGCAGGGAGGGGGAGAGAAGCAGGGAGGGAGAGAAGCAGGGAGGGGAGAGAAACAGTGAGGGGGAGAGAAGCAGGGAGGGGGAGAGAAGCAGGGAGGAGGAGAGAAGCAGGGAGGGAGAGAAGCAGGGAGGGGAGAGAAACAGTGAGGGGGAGAGAAGCAGGGAGGGGGAGAGAAGCAGGGAGCGAGAGAAACAGGGAGGGGGAGAGAAGCAGTGAGGGGAGAGAAGCAGGGAGGGGGAGAGAAGCAGGGAGGGAGAGAAGCAGGGAGGGGAGAGAAGCAGGGAGGGGGAGAGAAGTGAGGATAGCAGGTTCAAACCCGGGCCCTTGCGTTTGGGCATCTGCCTTAATGATGCACACTCTTACCTGGTGGGTCACCTTAATGATGCACACTCTTACCTGGTGGGCCACTTTAATGGTGCACACTTTTACCTGGTGGGCCACTTTAATGGTGCACACTTTTACCTGGCGGGTCACCAGAACAGTCACTCTCTATGAAGGATTTATATTCTATGTTGTGGTGCATGTTACACTGCTGTGATGCCAAACAGAGTGCATGATCACGCCCCTTGTGTGCACAGGGACAAAGCAAAACTCATGCATTCGATTAATAACTTGATTCAATTTACTGCAATTTTTAAAATGTGTTGTTTTCCTGACCCTGAAACGTCGTACATCCCTCAGTCTGCGCTCTGATTGGACGACTGCCCTCGGCTAAGTTTACCTGAGTTCACTAGAAAGCGAAGAATGCTAACCCTAACTCACTAGTAAGTTTCTGTGCTAAGTTCACATCACACTATTCTTACATTCCTACTGTATGATTGTCTCTCATTTCCAGTCACTGTCAAGTTATCTGATCTACTAATTGGTTCCCAACAGTAGCGTGACCACGAGGGGGCTTGGGGTTGATTGTTCCTCTGTCAGGTTCACAGCAGAACAATACAGCGACACTAGCCACGGCGGTTTCTGTGCCAAGTGAACACTGCATAACTTTCAATTTCTCAATGCATGAGTATCTATTATTTACTGGAACAAGTAAATGACTTCCGCTGTGCCCTGCCAGTCATGCTATGGACGCCAGAAGCTTGTCACCAGTTCACTAGTGGGCACGAAGGGTACATGCAGTCTGTTCCATAGAAGACATGGAACTAATGCAGATAATGCTACTGCAGCTAATGCTAACGCTGATAATGCTACATTTTACTGTGAGCACGTACAGCCACCCAGTGGAACGTTTTAGATCGGTTCCAAGGTTCCTGTGGGGGAAATTCTAAAGGGAATGGAAGCACAGGGGCATGACAGACAGTCCAACACATACGATTAAGCAGTATAACATGTTCTCCTTTACAGACATTCATTAGCCGATCGATTATTTGGCCCAACTGCTTTTGTAAAGCAGCACGTTGAATTAATAGCACCCGTACTGACCCATTCCAAGTCAACATGTGTGCAGGGATCCCTGACTAGGAAAACGGGTGGGAAGATAAAAACAAGAAAATAGAGCGGCGGGCTACGTTATGCAAAATTGCAGGTGGCCAATTAGCATGAATGGAACATGTGTGTCCATTTCCAGTTCAACAAAGTAGACAGCAGTGAATCAACCCACAGCTCTGATGAGAAATGAAGGTTAGACTCTAATCCCGTGCCACACCAAACAGTACAACAAAGCTAGTCAAGCGGGTTTCTGTGCCAAGTGAACGCTGCATTACTGTCATGTCTCTCATTTATTGGAAGTGTCAGGCTCCTCCCTGTTGATGCCATGGCTGCACCAATCACCTCTTGAGCTCCAGTCCAACATTCCACACACTTGAATGATGAAACAGCACATCAATCAAACAAGATAATCAATGCTATTGTTTTCCATTATTGTAACCAGCTTAGATAACCAGATAATCAAGTTATCTGACAGCTTCCCATCAAAACAGCCTGAGGGCCTGCCAGTCATGATATGTACGCTAGAAGCTTTTCACCAGAGAACTGGAGGCCATTGAGGATTCATGCAGTATCTTCCATAGAAAACGTGTAATGAATCTAACTAATGCTAATGACGATTAGCATTTTCTTCTGTTATACATAAGAAACGTTTGAATCTATGAGTTGTTGTTGTATCGTGTTCGACCTGGTAGAATGTCTTAGTTTTCTCCATTAGTTGTCTGGCACAACCCCTAGCAGTAGAATCCCTATGGAAATGTGGAATTACTAAATATGTTCACAAACAATTGTCAACATATTTCAGAACACTATTTGGTTTAGATTCAAAATAATTCAGTTACTAAAAGTGTCACCTTATCTCATACTGTGATAATCTGATGATTGTGTTAAATGTAATGAATGAACCACGTTTATTGATTAAAGCATAATAGTATGATTGATCTGGCCTTGAATGTCCACCCCCCCAACCCACTCGCTAACAACTTGGTACACACACACACACACACCCCACTCGCTAACAACCTGGTACACACACACACTAACAACCATGCACACAAACACACTAACATGCTCGAAAGTTGGCACTCTCTCTTGGCACCAGAACCTGCTTAGCTGGAGTTGTTTGGTGGCATGACACTAAGGCATGACCCTTATCCCTTATAGCCTACACAATGAGAAAAGATAAATACTTTCTCTCCCTTATAGCATACACATTGAGGAAACCTGGATGAATACTTTCACAAAAAATAAAATTAATAAAATTGTTGTACAGTTTTTGTTTTGAGTTTTGTTTCAAAACTTTCATACGACAGGAAAGTATACAGCAGTATAAAATGTATATGCATGACTTTATAATTATTAAGGACAGCCTTTTCTTGTTTGTTAATACTTTGATTGTCTTTTGCCTAGACATATGATTTGACCAACTCTGGGAAACAGTCTAAGATCCCAAGGCTATTGTCAGCCCAATGAAGCTTTCTGTATATCAGACACGTTCCGTTTATTAAATCACAAGTCACGTGTCAGGCACCGGAAAAAACATTTAAACCTCAGGAATATTTTCTAAGTTGGCAGTGCAGTGATACAAGTATATTTTCATCAGGTTGCAGGATAATACAGAAATCTTCCAAAGGTTACACAGTCAGTGAAACATCCCAGTTTACATTCGACAGGAGAGATGATGTCGTGGTCACCATGATTATGGCTACATGTTGTTTTTCCAGAAATCAGTTCTGAGGGAGGAGTGACATCATCAGCTCGCTCTGGTCTCTGGTCCCTGAAAGGTCAGAGGTCAGAGACAAACAAATTAATACTTTAGAGACCTTCACTGTGACATAATCATGATTGACAGATCAGGAGGCGGGGATGAAGCCCATACTCACAGCTGATTGGTCCGATGGTGAGCGGCTTGAGGTGGAGGGACTCAGAGACAGAGCGGGCCGTCCTTCTAGAGCACGCCTGGAGAGAGACCAGAGAGAACAGAGAAAGTTAAGAAAAAAATCTCAAAGGGAATTGGAGAGTAAGAGAGATTGGCCGGTTTTCCCAGATTTGTTAAGAAGCTCTTAACGCTGAGAGCTTCTTCTAGAACGCTCTTAGAACGCTCCTAAGAAGCTCTTAGCGTTAAGAGCTTCTTAACGAATTTGGGAAACCCGGCCATTGTAAGTACAAGAGAGACGAGAGGCAGAGAGACTAGAGACATAGAGACCAGACACAGAAACACCAGACACAGACACACCAGTAGCAGAGACACCAGAGGCAGAGAGACAAGAGAGTCAGAGAGGCCAGGGAGGAGGGTGGGAGGACTCACAGGAGAGCAGGAGGAGTTCCTCTGGTCACACAGGTTGAGGCTGCAGTGCAGGTAGACGTCCCTGTAGTCCCCCTGGAACAGGAACAGCAGCGCAGAGAAGCGAGCCTGGAGGGACAAGCCACTCTCCTCCACGGTCACCTGGTGACGGTCAGTAGGACACCTGTAGTAGAAGAGTGAGAAGGAAAATAAACACAAATCCCTCTTCAGCTGATTTTAAACACACACGCACAAACACACACGTCAATAGTCAGGGTCACATACTTGTGCTGGATGAGGAAGTATTTCAGGAGGTCATCAGGATCAGGGGAGTGGGTGGCGTAGCAGTCCTCCAGAACGACCACAAAGCGTTCAATCTCCGTCTCCTCAACAGACACGCCCACATGCAGGGTGGAGCCCAGGGGCAGAGTGACCGGGCCTGCTGGGTAAGGAGCTGTGTAGCTGGAGTTGGGGAACAGGGACATGGAGGCCCTGGCCTTGGGACCACTGCCTGACAGCCTGGCAAGATAGGATGGAACCACAAAACAACACGGTCAAGGTAGTGTGTGTTTGTGTGTGTGTGATGTCAGTGTGTGTGTAGTGTCAGTGTGTGTGTTTGTTGTCAGTGTGTGTGATGTGTATGTGTGTTAACCTACACCAGGTAAGGTCTGATGGTCACATCCAGGTTGTTCTCTAATGGACATTCAGGAAAATTGATTAGTAAAAAGTTGAATTTATTTATAAGAATTAGTTGAAATATCAGTTTTTGATATAATTAGCAGTAATATTTACTATATACACTCAAAAAGGAAATACATTAACAGCAAATAAGTGAATGATTTAATAAAACGTAAACTATCGAGTACAGGAAGTATATGTGAGTTAGTCAGTGCATGGACATCCGAGAGAAAACTTGGATAAAGGGGATTAATCCATGAAAATATGATTTTCCTAAATGTGCTGTCACATTTATACCCTATGATTTTGGTTGACAAGAGACTTTGAGACATACATTGCTAAGCATTAACCCATTCACACTCACCCTCACAAAGCACCCCTGCATCGTCTCCATGACCACAGTTGTGTGCGCCGAAGGGCAGATGGCTGCAGTTTGTCAGGGACGACTCTAACCCTGAACACCTGACATCATCCAGCCAGATGGGCCCGCTACCCAGGGAGAATCTGGCACCTGTCAGGGTAGACAGAGCATAGCCACAGCCCAGCTGCCTGCACACCACCTGGGCATGGCTGAGGTCCCAGATGTCGTCACACACCGTCCCCCACTGGCCCTGGTGGTAGATCTCCACTCTGCCAGAGCAGGCACTGTAGCCCTCAGCCAGACGTAACTCTCCCTCTACTTCTGAAGGGGTGGTGGGTGTGGAGGTGATGGGAGGGGAGGTTGGTGTGGATGTCTTTGGAGGAGAGGTGGGAGTGGAGGTGGTGGGTAGAGAGGTGGGTGTGGAGGAGATGGGAGGAGAAATTGGTGTTGAGGTAATGGGAAGAGATGTGGCTGTGGAAGTCTTGGGAGGAGAGGTGGAAGTGGAAATGATGGGAAGAGAAGTGGGAGTGGAGATGGGAGGAGAGGTGGGTGTGGAGGTGATGGGAGGAGAGGTGGGTGTGGTGGTGATGGGAGGAGTGGTAGGTGTGGAGGTCTTTGGAGGAGAGGTGGGTGTGGAGGTAATGGGAAGAGAGGTGGTTGTGGAGGTCGTGGGAGGAGAGGTGGGTGTGGAGATGATGGGAGAAGAGGTGGGTGTGGAGGTGATGGGAGGAGATGTGGGTGTGGAGGTGATGGGAGGAGAGGTGGCTGTGGAGGCTTTTGGAAGAGGGGTAGCTGTAGAGGTCTTGGGAGGAGAGGTGGTTGTGGAGATGATGGGAGGAGAAGTGGGAGTGGAGGGGATGGGAGGAGAGGTGGGTGTGGAGGTCTTTGGAGGAGAGGTGGGTGTGGTCTTTGGAGGAGAGTTGGGTGTGGAGGGGATGAGAGGAGAGGTGGGTGTGGAGGGGATGAGAGGAGAGGTGGGTGTGGAGGTGATGGGATGAGATGTGGGTGTGGAGATGATGGGAGGAGAGGTGGGTGTGGAGGTGATGGGAGGAGATGTGGGTGTGGAGGTCTTTGGAGGAGAGGTAGGTGTGGAGGGGATGGGTTGAGAGGTGGGTGTGGAGGTCTTTGGAGGAGAGGTGGGTGTGGAGGGGATGGGAAGAGAGGTGGTTGTGGAGGTCTTGGGAGGATAAGTGGGTGTGGAGGTGATTTGGAGAGATGTGGCTGTGGAGGCTTTTGGAAGAGGGGTGGCTGTGAAGGTCTTGGGAGGAGACGTGGGTGTGGAGGAGATGGGAGGAGAGGTGGGTGTGGAGGAGATGCGAAGAGAGGTGGGTGTGGAAGTGATGGGAAGAGAGGTGGGTGTGGAGGTCTTTGGAGGAGAGGTGGGTGTGGATGTGATGAGAGGAGAGGTGGGTGTGGAGGAGATGCGAAGAGAGGTGGGTGTGGAAGTGATGGGAAGAGAGGTGGGTGTGGGGGTGATGGGAGGAGATGTGGGTGTGGAGGGGATGGGAGGAGAGGTGGGTGTGGAGGTCTTTGGAGGAGAGGTGGGTGTGGAGGTAATGGGAAGAGAGGTGGTTGTGGAGGTCGTGGGAGGAGAGGTGGGTGTGGAGATGATGGGAGAAGAGGTGGGTGTGGAGGTGATGGGAGGAGATGTGGGTGTGGAGGTGATGGGAGGAGAGGTGGCTGTGGAGGCTTTTGGAAGAGGGGTAGCTGTAGAGGTCTTGGGAGGAGAGGTGGTTGTGGATGTGATGAGAGGAGAGGTGGGTGTGGAGGAGATGCGAAGAGAGGTGGGTGTGGAAGTGATGGGAAGAGAGGTGGGTGTGGAGGTCTTTGGAGGAGAGGTGGGTGTGGATGTGATGAGAGGAGAGGTGGGTGTGGAGGAGATGCGAAGAGAGGTGGGTGTGGAAGTGATGGGAAGAGAGGTGGGTGTGGAGGTGATGGGAAGAGAGGTGGGTGTGGAGGCTTTTGGAAGAGGGGTGGCTGTGGAGGTCTTGGGAGGAGAAGTGGGTGTGAAGATGGTGGGAGGAGAAGTGGGAGTGGAGGTGGGAGGAGAGGTGGGTGTGGAGGTGATGGGAGGAGAGGTGGGTGTGGAGGTGATGGGAGGAGAGGTGGGTGTGGAGGGGATGAGAGGAGAGGTGGGTGTGGAGGGGATGGGAGGAGAGGTGGGTGTGGAGGTCTTTGGAGGAGAGGTGGGTGTGGAGGTGGTGGGAGGAGAGGTGGGAGTGGAGGTGGGAGGAGAGGTGGGTGTGGAGGTGATGGGAGGAGAGGTGGGTGTGGAGGTGATGGGAGGAGATGTGGGAGTGGAGATGGGAGGAGAGGTGGGTGTGGAGGAGATGCGAAGAGAGGTGGGTGTGGAGGGGATGGGAGGAGAGGTGGTTGTGGAGATGATGGGAGGAGGAGTGGGAGTGGAGGGGATGGGAGGAGAGGTTGGTGTGAAGGTCTTTGGAGGAGAGGTGGGTGTGGTCTTTGGAGGAGAGTTGGGTGTGTAAGTAATGGGAAGAGAGGTGGTTGTGGAGGTCTTGGGAGAAGAGTTGGGTGTGGAGGGGATGAGAGGAGAGGTGGGTGTGGAGGGAATGAGAGGAGAGGTGGGTGTGGAGGTGATGGGATGAGATGTGGGTGTGGAGATGATGGGAGGAGAGGTGGGTGTGGAGGTCTTTGGAGGAGAGGTGGGTGTGGAGGGGATGGGAAGAGAGGCGGGTGTGGAGGTCTTTGGAGGAGAGGTGGGTGTGGAGGGGATGGGAGGAGAGGTGGGTGTGGAGGTCTTTGGAGGAGAGGTGGGTGTGGAGGTGATGGGAAGAGATGTGGCTGTGGAGGTCTTGGGAGGAGAGGTGGGTGTGGAAATGATGGGAAGAGAAGTGGGAGTGGAGATGGGAGGAGAGGTGGGTGTGGAGGTGATGGGAGGAGATGTGGGTGTGGAGGGGATGGGAGGAGAGGTGGGTGTGGAGGTCTTTGGAGGAGAGGTGGGTGTGGAGGTAATGGGAAGAGAGGTGGTTGTGGAGGTCTTGGGAGGAGAGGTGGGTGTGGAGATGATGGGAGGAGAGGTGGGTGTGGAGGTGATGGGAGGAGATGTGGGTGTGGAGGTGATGGGAGGAGAGGTGGGTGTGGAGGTCTTTGGAGGAGAGGTGGGTGTGGAGGTAATGGGAAGAGAGGTGGTTGTGGAGGTCTTGGGAGGAGAGGTGGGAGTGGAGGGGATGGGAGGAGATGTGGCTGTGGAGGCTTTTGGAAGAGGGGTAGCTGTAGAGGTCTTGGGAGGAGAGGTGGTTGTGGAGGTCTTGGGAGGAGAGGTGGGTGTGGAGATGATGGGAGGAGAAGTGGGAGTGGAGGGGATGGGAGGAGAGGTGGGTGTGGAGGTCTTTGGAGGAGAGGTGGGTGTGGTCTTTGGAGGAGAGTTGGGTGTGGAAGTAATGGGAAGAGAGGTGGTTGTGGAGGTCTTGGGAGGAGAGTTGGGTGTGGAGGGGATGAGAGGAGAGGTGGGTGTGGAGGGGATGAGAGGAGAGGTGGGTGTGGAGGTGATGGGATGAGATGTGGGTGTGGAGATGATGGGAGGAGAGGTGGGTGTGGAGGTGATGGGAGGAGATGTGGGTGTGGAGGTCTTTGGAGGAGAGGTAGGTGTGGAGGGGATGGGAAGAGAGGTGGGTGTGGAGGTCTTTGGAGGAGAGGTGGGTGTGGAGGGGATGGGAAGAGAGGTGGTTGTGGAGGTCTTGGGAGCATAAGTGGGTGTGGAGGTGATTTGGAGAGATGTTGCTGTGGAGGCTTTTGGAAGAGGGGTGGCTGTGAAGGTCTTGGGAGGAGAGGTGGGTGTGGAGGAGATGGGAGGAGAGGTGGGTGTGGAGGAGATGCGAAGAGAGGTGGGTGTGGAGGAGATGCGAAGAGAGGTGGGTGTGGAGGTGATGAGAGGAGAGGTGGGTGTGGAGGAGATGCGAAGAGAGGTGGGTGTGGAAGTGATGGGAAGAGAGGTGGGTGTGGAGGTCTTTGGAGGAGAGGTGGGTGTGGAGGTGAAGAGAGGAGAGGTGGGTGTGGAGGAGATGCGAAGAGAGGTGGGTGTGGAAGTGATGAGAAGAGAGGTGGGTGTGGAGGTCTTTGGAGGAGAGGTGGGTGTGGAGGTGATGAGAGGAGAGGTGGGTGTGGAGGTGATGGGAAGAGAGGTGGGTGTGGAGGCTTTTGGAAGAGGGGTGGCTGTGGAGGTCTTGGGAGGAGAAGTGGGTGTGAAGATGGTGGGAGGAGAAGTGGGAGTGGAGGTGGGAGGAGAGGTGGTTGTGGAGGTGATGGGAGGAGAGGTGGGTGTGGAGGAGATGGGAGGAGAGGTGGGTGTGGAGATGGTGGGAGGATTGGTGAGTGTGGAGGTGATGGGAGGAGAGGTGGGTGTGGAGGGGATGAGAGGAGAGGTGTGTGTGGAGGTGATGGGAGGAGATGTGGGTGTGGAGGGGATGGGAGGAGAGGTGGGTGTGGAGGTCTTTGGAGGAGAGGTGGGTGTGGAGGTGGTGGGAGGAGAGGTGGGAGTGGAGATGGGAGGAGAGGTGGGTGTGGAGGTGATTGGAGGAGAGGTGGGTGTGGAGGTGATGGGAGGAGATGTGGGTGTGGAGGTGATGAGAGGAGAGGTGGGTGTGGAGGTGGTAGAGGGAGTGTTAGATAATGAAGTGGATGTAGAGCTTAAGGCAGAGGAATGAAAACTGCTGAGCTTATAGATGGATGTAGAGATGGAGGTGGTTTCAGGAGAAGAGATTAATCTGGAGGTGTATGTGGAGGTGTCTGGAGTAGTCATAGGTGTAGAGGATGATGCAGAGGTGTCTGGAGTAGTTATAGTTCTAGAGGTGGATGTGGCAGAAGTGCTAGAGCTGAAGGTGGAAAAAGATCTGCTGGGTGTTGAGGTAGAGAAAGATGTGGTGGAGGTGGATGTGCTGGGTATGGAGGTGGAAATAGATGTGCTTGTTATGGAGGAATAGGGAAATGTGCTGGAGGTGGAGGTGGAAATAGATGTGCTTGTTATGGAGGAATAGGGAAATGTGCTGGAGGTGGAGGTGGATGTGCTGGGTATGGAGGTGGATATGAAGGTGCTGAGTCTGGAGATGGACGTGCTGGGTCTGGAGGTGGAGAATGAGATGGATGTGCTAGGTATGGAGTTGACAGGAGATATGCTGGGTCTGGAGGTGGTGGTGGGTCCAGGAAACGTGGTGACCACTGGACCAACTGGGGGAGAGAATTGTCAACATGGGATCATGCCGTTGTACGTACAGCAAAAATATTAGCTGACATTGAACTTCATAAATGTAAAAAAACATATGTATATATATGAATATGTAAATTAATAATAAAGCTACCAACTACTACTTTTAAGAAGTGAAGGAATCTTAATTACAGAATGTGTGAATTAATCTGTTAAAGGTTCCATGGCATGAAAATGTCACTTTAGGAGGTTTTTTAAACATTAATATGAGTTCCCCTAGCCTGCCTATGGTCCCCCAGTGGCTAAAAATTGCTCAGATGAGCCGATCTGGAATTGTCCCCTTAAGTCGTCATAAGGGGATAGGTTACCTCCCCTTTCTCTGCTTTGCCCGCCCAGAGAATCTGGCCCGCCAATGAGAAAATGTGCTTCGACCGTGCGAGAACGATATTGTTTTTTCCTCAAGAGACATCATGAGTGGCAAATGACCGAAGCATGGCAGTTAGCCCCGCCTCTCTTCTTCTCATAGCATTTAAAGCCACACACGCAAAAACTGCTCGTAGTTGCTGTAATTCTGCACCAAGGTGGAATTTGGGGAAAGATACTTCAGATACAGTATTAGGGGACCACTAAGGACTATATAAAAGCATCCAAAAACAGGATGTCATGGGACCTTTAATGGTTGAACAAGCGAACACATTTTGAATTTTAATCATTAAAGGCAGGGCAGGCAAGTTTTGCGAACCTTGCAAATTTAGCTTGAGTATGAAAGGATTCAAATCAAAATATCCCACCACCTCCCTTAAAATCCACTCCTCCAAAACACATGAACCTGATTACTGCTGGGAGGTAGGTAGGTAGGTAAGGGAAGTAGCCCATCCAATCATTGTATTAAGTCAGAATGTTGTCCCATCATTAGTGCAGGTCCAACCTTAAGGATTGGTTGTGTTTATTACAGTCCTGCGAGGCCTTCTGATATCGGACTTCTTTCATTTTAGTGTCAAACCTTTGGATTTACTGGTTGCTATCAGGATGTGAAGTATTTTCAGCAAACTACAAAAAAGGGATTCTCAACAATATTACCTACCTTGCCTTTAAAGAACTGGTCAACAATCAGACACTGGTTCCTACTCACCCTCACAGACGACCCCGGTGTCTTCACCATGACCACAGTCATGGGAGCCGAAGCCCCGATGGCTGCAGTCTATCAGTAAGGACTCAGACCCAGAGCACCTGACGTCGTCCAGCCAGATGGGCCCGCTGCCCTGGCCGAAGCTGGACCTGGTGGGGGCAGTGAGGGCTTGGCCACAGCCCAGCTGTCTGCACACCACCTGGGCATGGTTCAGACTCCAGATGTCATCACACACCGTCCCCCACAGGCCCCGGTGGTAGATCTCCACTCTGCCAGAGCAGGAATTGTTCCCCCCAGCCAGACGCACATCCGCTTCCCTTGCGGTGGAGTTGGAGGGCTTTAGGGTGGGGGTGACAGGGTCACTGTCATCCGGGGTGGGAGATGTTGTGAAGATGGAGACCACTTGATCCACTAGGGAAGAAGAAGACATATGCGTGTTGAAGTAGCTGTGTGTACAGTGTTCATACTGAACAAATAACAAAGGAATTTATCAATAAAAGTGGGAAAGTAAATGAATACATAAGTGAACAAAACACAAACTAAAATAATGAAAATTATAAATATCTTAAATGTTTCTAACCACACCCTTAGTTGAAGAGATTGGCCCCTCAACATTCACCCATTCACACTCACCCTCACAGACCACCCCTGCGTCTTCATGATGGGTACAGTTGTGGGGTCCGAAGCCTTGGTGACGGCAATCCATCAGGGAGGACTCCCACCCCGAGCAGCCCACGCCGTCCAGCCAGATGGGGCCGCTGCCCTCGCTGAAGCTGGACCTGGTGGGGGCAGAGAGGGCGCGGCCACAGCCCAGCTGTCTGCACACCACCCGGGCATGGCTCAGACCCCAGTTGTGATGACACACCGTCCCCCACTGGTCCTGATGGTAGATCTCCACTCTCCCAGAGCAGGCGTTGTCAGGGTAACCGTTGACCAATCTCAGAGGAGCACTGGCTGTAACAGCAGACACAAATCCTGACTCATAGGTAGTTGCATTGAGAGGAATATATTGAAATTATGTGTGAAAGCTTCCTTTTTGCTGAAAGATTTTATTCATGGATAATTACAATTCTGACACTCAAATCACAAAAAAACCTTGATCACTAAACATTCACTCATTCACACTCACCCTCACACACGACCCCGGCATCTTCACCGTGCCAACAGTTATGGGCGCCGAAGACTGGGTGAGGACACTCTGCCAGGGAGGACTCTGACCCTGAGCACCCCACGTCGTCCAGCCAGATGGGCCCATGGCCCTGGCCAAACTTACCCTGGGTGATGGGAAACACTGCGCGGCCACAGCCCAGCTGCCTGCACACCACCTGGGCGTCCGACAACTCCCAGAAGTCATCACACACCGTTCCCCACAGGCCCTGGTGGTAGATCTCCACTCTGCCAGAGCAGGCGTTGTCAGGGTAACCGTTGACCAATCTCAGAGCAGGTTCTGCTGTAATTACATATGTACCATATGATCCTGGCTGTCACAGAGTTGTAGAAATGTTGTTTTTGGTACCCTTTCATAATTTAATATGATAACAATAATGTAATATCTGGAATACACCAAGATAATTCTGTATGTCCGGGAACACATTGTTTATTATCCTGCAGGAACACACGCTTGTACATGACACTACTTTAGGTTTTGTATGTGGATATTAATGTGGATACATTGATAAAACAGGGAGCCTATAATGACAACCGTCTCGTCACTGCACAGCCTACCTGAGGTGACTCTGCCAACAGCTTGTATGGACAGGAACAACAGCAAACCCTCTGACATCATCATTGTGCGCCACATCCTTCAGATCAGACATTGACCTGACAGGAAGCGTTGTGTTAATGCATATTGATTTGATATTGATATTATGAATGCCATTATAGATGTATAATGTGTTAATTAAATTCAACAAAGATATTGAGGAAAAAACAAAACAGGAAACATTAAGAAAACCAGGACAGACACATACAGACTCTGATTGGCTGAAGGCTATATCAGGCCTTTGCATAAAACGACATTCTGGAAGGGCAAAATTCGATTACAATTTGCTATTCTGACTATATTCATTTGTTAAAAACGTACCAAAAAGTGATTCTCGTCATTTAAATTACAGTCTAGTTTCCAGGTTTAGGCCTTAACAAGGATTTTAAACAGACCGAAAACACAGCCTAATCATTGGAAACATTAGGCCTAGTCTATAATCACGTAAATGTCATGCCTGATTCCGCTACAAACTGCAAACATTTATTTTGCCAAAATTGTGATTGTTTCTTGGAGGCAAACCAAATTTTGTTTGACAAGCACAAATCTTTGCAATTACCACGTAGGCCTACATAAGGTTATGTGTGGGCTATGTGCCTGGTATTGCTGTTTTATCCAGATCAAAAGTAGCGGTAGACTGTAAAATGAGGAAATCCGTTTTTGGCAGATAATCACCTTTTGCTCAGCAGCGGTGGTAGGAGTTTTCTTGCAATAAAAGGTTGAGAAACCATTATATTTTTGCTCAGTCAATGACAATAGCAGAGAAGGTATAAGTTCTAACTAGTTTTAACTTCTGATTGGGTGAGCAGCCCCTACAGAGATGGCCGTGTCTGCTACGCGCCCTTGGCAAGACTATCCGACTGACAAGAGACACGGTGCAATTATGACAACTATCCATTTAGGGCCCCTTGTAAAATGTGATTGTCCTTACTTTCATAACGTTTGCTTTATTGACAAACGAACACGCTGTCAATAAAGTTATGATAAGGTAGCCTACAAAACAATTTAAGTTGGGATTTATGAAAATGTGTTGAAGAAAAGTGTAAGAAACGGAACTTTCCATAGATGGGCCAGGTATATTTAGCCGAAGCACAGGCTATAGATCTATAAATAGGTTATATAGAAAGCTCGTCCCTTCACGAGTAGTAGGCTAGGCTAGTGCCTATAACATCATTAGTTCTAAAACACAGATCATTCCACAATTTCATCCCAACCTCCCACGTAAAAGCAAATTGTTGAGACTGGACCGTAATCAGTTTTTGTAGCCTACCCCTAATACACCAACTTAGTTAGTTCATACCTTTTGTAGTCCCTTTTGTTGTTTCAGCAGTCAGTAATTCGTTCTGACGATTCATTGCGTCGCACTCCTTTGCAATGATTGAGCTAGAAGTGTCAAAGTAATTTATGGTCAAGGATCATCTAGCCAAAACATAACATTTCTTTAAATGTGTCAGGGAATCTCATTCGCTTCCACCGTAAATGGGGTAGCCTGAGCTTGGATTGCTTTGTTTCATATTTTCAATATTCGTTGTGGATGCGCGGAATCGGCTTGAAATGGATTCCACGGATGTGCGCCAACTATGCAGGATCATTGCTTGCGTGTTTATATGTAATATGTTTATTTTTTGCATCCTATGACTCCGAGGCTTTGGGTCTATGTTTGACTGAAATTTTAGTTTATACCAAGTTTATTTAACTGTACAATAATAACAACAATAGCCTAATAGCCTGCCTAATAATGGCAATTAATAGGCTGATCATAAACTCCTATTAACACATTCTCCTTCTAGTCGGCTATTCACAAATTTGTATATGTGACTGTAGCATAACATTACACCAGAAAAAGATACACTCAAGCATGACATGGTTTATGGGAGTCAGGTGGCTGAACGGTGAGGGAGTCGGGCTAGTAATCAGAAGGTCGCCAGTTCGATTCCCGGCTGTGCCACATGACGTTGTGTCCTTGGGCAAGGCACTTCACCCTACTTGCCTCAGGGGGACTGTCCCTGTACTTACTGTAAGTCGCTCTGGATAAGAGCGTCTGCTAAAATGACTAAATGTTTATGGAAGACCATTTTACCAATCGGGATTAACGGTTTTCTTTTAAGAAAAGAAAAAGCTTAATACATTTAGCATAGCTTGCTAAATGAACTAACTACCTCGCAAGTTTAACATATCCTAGCCTTCTGCCATTTACATTATTATTACTACATAATCATATTATTAACATATATTTTACTCTATAGGCCTAAAGTGGAGGTAGGGGAGAGCAGGGTTGGTTGGCACACTTCACTGTCTGCCCTCTTTCTCTGGCTTCATTAATGTTAGAATATTCTAACCAGCAGCAAATGAAACGTTATGGTCTATGCTATAAACATATAAATATGTTTAAATGTACACAAATATTTTTAAAAATGTGGTGATTTGTGATTAAACTCATGTTGTGCATTTGTGATGGGGCTGGTTGGCACACAATATGGGTTTGGTTGGCACAATGTTAACATGCTAGAGTTACACAAAATGAAGCAAGCAATAGAAACAATTTGAACATTTAATAGTACATTTTAAGCAATTCATCATTTAATAACATGTTTTATGCAATTCATTATAAGGAATGTATATTTTAACCCTAACCCTAACCCTCAGGATAAGGCAAAAGGAATGAAGACCGAAATGTTGACAATGTTCTTATTAGACAGAATTTAAAGGGACAGTAACCACAACAGGAGACGAACAGTGGCCCTACAAGTAGCCCTCCTCCACCATCACACGTATAAATAGGCCTACATGTCTTACCACTGTTTGTATTAAATGCTTATATCTTCAAAATTACTGTGCCAACCAACCCCTTTCAAATTTAACCCAACTTTGGGACGAAATTATGTTAGCCAGCTACCATCACTCATCACAGACTTGCACAATTTAAATACAAATATAACTAAGTCCTATGTTTATTAACTACATGTAACATATTTCCAATATCTTTTTCTGACACCGTTTTATAATACATTTAGTCCACAGACCACTTTTGTACTTTTGATAGGCTAAAAGTGAAATGTTACCCCCACCAACCCTCGACAGCGCCCAATCGAATAAATAAAAGAATCGTCTCCGTTTGAGCCGTTATCACAGGTCTAAATGTTGGTATAGCTTTCAGGGCTCTCAAGTCTCACGCATTTTCAAACACATCACATGCTCTCACGCAACACCTTGTATTTCTCTCCCACGCTGAGAAGTAGGCGCCCAAGGGAGATCTTGTCCCGCTGTATAAAATTAATGGACAAGGCGCCGGCATACGGAGGTAGCCTACATTTTCTGCCGAGTTGAGAGCTGTCTCGTCTCGAGATAAACCCACTACTACACAGAAACACCAGTACCCCGAACACACATTGGTAGCCTACTTACATGTCATCTACTTGATCTCGGGGCTTCCGAGCGAAAATGATACTGACAACCCAGGATGCCTGTTCATGTATACACGTGGGCGTGTCTTCTGTGAGATACACCTGTTGTTCTCGCGGTGTTTATTGCAGAGTTCGTACACATGCGTTGCTTCCGTCAAGTATCAATAGGCTATATTACGTCTATGGAGTGACATCGCCATGTCACCCTTTGCAAAAAACAAAAAATGAACAAACAAATGAAGAACGGACTTAGAGTGAGTACACCTCAACGATAGGCACAACACCGGCCGCTGCATGAGAACGCCTGCCGGTATCCTCCCGGCTAACTAGATAAAAGAGAAGTCCAGGCAGACAAGGCCATAATCATAATACATATTAGGGGGGACACACACCCCCAATATTCAAATCTGTTCAACATTTGCCCCCAATATATTGATTTAAAATATGAATGTGCTACACTACGACAGGCAACCACGCTGTCCGAAATTATCATAAAACCTGTCATTCGTCCCCCCCCAATGTTTACTCAATGGCTACGGCCTTGCTGTCAGAGCCCCAAAACGTAGAGTTAGACAGACTACCAGACCAGTGGCATAAACTCCCGCTAAATCCCAAGTGACAGTCTTAAAGGTTTGACCAATTTGAGCTAATCCCGTCAGTGTTTTCAATTTAGAAACTTTGTTGCTCGATTCAGCAACTTTTCAGGCTACCATGGCAACTTTTATGAGCTGCCAGGGTTGAAATAAGCACATATTTGCTTCCACACAAATAAACGTCGTGAGTAAAGAGTAAAAAAGTTGGGTCTTTTCAGAATTTCACAAACAAGTTAGCAACATAATGTTTCATGTTTACAACGTTGGTTAAAGACTGCCATCTAGTGTAAACATTGAGAGTCGCAGTTTAGTAGAAAGAAATGTTGTTTGGACAGATCTTGAATATTGATACTGACACAACATATAAACAGTATCAGTTGCTAATTGGTATTTTTGTAGATGGTGGACTGTAGTTACATTTACTATAATTATTAACTGTATTATGGATTTTGAAACAGTTGTATCTGTCATCACCTTGGAGGACTGTTGTAAAATATGGTTAACAATTCCTGTATTCAAATACAGTTTTATTTAATTTATTAATTAGAGACAGATTCCACTAAGCCTTGATCATTTCTAGACACAGATCCCTGCTTTGGTTCCAGATACATGATTAAAATACAGGAAAAGTATTGCGTTTATTTAGTATACTAGTGTCCCAACTCTTCCCACATATAAAATGACTACTTAGAAAGTGCAAATCTTCAGTAACTGATCCACAATATAAAGCTGTATATTATAGCGACTATATAAAATAGTGATTTATATGCAGGTATTCTGTCATCCTTTCCATTTTATTATTATTTTATTTCCGTTTTTTTTTCTTTTCCAGAAGACAGGAGAGCCTGGGCTGGTTGTCATAGGGACGGTCATGAAGCCATTCTGAGGGAGGTGTGACTTCATCAGCTCACTCCACACTCTGCCCCCCTGGAGGTCAGAGGTCAGGGACAAACACAGTGTCACCAGGGAGACTGCTACCATGACAACATCATGAGTCGTTATGGCTGTGGTTTATACCCAAAGGTGATTGGTCCAATGGTGACGGGCTTGAGGGGTACGAGTTTGTCGACAGAGCGAAAAGACCTTGCTGAACACATCTGTGGAGAGACACCAGAGAATCAGAGAGACCAGAGAGTCAGAGACACCAGAGAGTCAGAGAGACCAGAGAATCAGAGAGACCAGAGAGTCAGAGACACCAGAGAGAATGAGAAAGTCCAGAGAGTCAAGTGACCAGAAAATGTGTAAAGAAAGTCAGAGAGACCAGGAAGGAGGGTGGGAGGACTCACAGGAGAGCAGGAGGAGTTCCTCTGGTCACACAGGTTGAGGCTGCAGTGCAGGTAGACGTCCCTGTAGTCCCCCTGGAACAGGAACAGCAGCGCAGAGAAGCGAGCCTGGAGGGACAAGCCACTCTCCTCCACGGTCACCTGGCGATGGTCGGTAGGACACCTGGTGGAACAGGGGTCTTAGACAAACACACACATTCACACACATCAATATACAGGATCACATACTTGTGCTGGATGAGGAAGTATTTCAGGAGGTCATCAGGATCAGGGGAGTGGGTGGCGTAGCAGTCCTCCAGAACGACCACAAAGCATTCAATCTCCTCAACAGACACGCCCACATGCAGGATGGAGCCCAGGGGCAGAGTGACCGGGCCTGCTGGGTAAGGAGCTGTGTAGCTGGAGTTGGGGAACAGGGACATGGAGGCCCTGGCCTTGGGACCACTGCCTGACAGCCTGGCAAGATAGGATGGAACCACAAAACAACACGGTCAAAGTAGTGTCAGTGTGTGTGTGATGTCAGTGTGTGTGTGATGTTAGTGTGTGTGTGTGAGTGTATGTGTGTGTGTTAACCTACACCAGGTATGGTCTTATCAAATCCAGGCCAGTCTCTAAAGGTATAAATTGAGAAAAATGTAAAGAGTAAAAAGGGAAAGCATTAGTCTGAAAGAATATATTTACAATTTACCCCCAAAAATCTAAAGATGATGAATTAATTCAGGTGAAATGAATGACCAAAGACATTTAGATTTTTTTCATTTCACTTTACAAAATATATTTATATATAAATGTATAGTATATGAGCTTGAAAGTGCATGATCAACTGAAGAAATGCTTTAGTAAATGATAGATTACATTTAAAAAAAACCTTATGAAATATTTGATGAAAAGCTACATTGCTTAGCATTAACCCATTCACACTCACCCTCACAAAGCACCCCTGCATCGTCTCCATGACCACAGTTGTGTGCGCCAAAGGGCAGATGGCTGCAGTTTGTCAGGGACGACTCTAACCCTGAACACCTGACATCATCCAGCCAGATGGGGCCGCTGCCCAGGGTGAATCTGGCACTGGTCAGGGTAGACAGGGCGCTGCCACAGCCCAGCTGTATGCACACTACCTGGGCATCCTGTAGGTCCCAGCTGTGGTTACACACCGTCCCCCACTGGCCCTGGTGGTAGATCTCCACTCTGCCAGAGCAAGAACTGTAGCCCTCAGCCAGACGTAACTCTCCCTCCACTCCTGAAGGGGTGGTGGGTACCAGGGAGGTGATGGGAGGGGAAGTGGCTGTGGTAGTGATGGGAATAGAGGTGGGAGTGGAGGTGTTGGGAAGAGAGGTGGGCGTGGAGGTCTTGGGAGGAGAGGTGGGTGTGGATGTGGGTGTGGTGGTGATGGGAGGAGAGGAGGGTGTGGCGGTAGATGTGGAAGTGATTGGAAGAGAGGTGGGTGTTGAGGCGATGAAAGGAGAGGTGGGTGTGGAGATGATCGGAGCAGGGGTAAGTATGGAGGTGATGGGAGAAGAGGTTGGTGTTGAGGTGTTGGGAGGAGAGGTGGGTGTGGAGGTGGATGTGGTGGTAATGGGAGGAGAGGAGGGTCTGGAGGCGATGGGAGGAGAGCTGGGTGTGGAGGGAATGGGAGGAGAGGAGGGTCTGGAAGTGATGGGAGGAGAAGTGGGTGTGGAGGTTATGGGAGGAGAGGTGGGTGTGGAGGTGATGGAAGGCGAGGTGGGTGTGGAGGTTATGGGAGGAGAGGTGGGTGTGGAGGTTTTGGGAGGAGAGGTGGGTGTGGAAGTTATGGGAGGCGAGGTGGGTGTGGAGGTTATGGGAGGAGAGGTGGGTGTGGAGGTGATGGAAGGCGAGGTGGGTGTGGAGGTTATGGGAGGAGAGGTGGGTGTGGAGGTTATGGGAGGAGAGGTGGGTGTGGAGGTGGATGTGGTGGTGATGGGAGGAGAGGAGGGTCTGGAGGCGATGGGAGGAGAGCTGGGTGTGGAGGTGATGGAAGGCGAGGTGGGTGTGGAGGTTATGGGAGGAGAGGTGGGTGTGGAGGTTATGGGAGGAGAGGTGGGTGTGGAGGTGGATGTGGTGGTGATGGGAGGAGAGGAGGGTCTGGAGGCGATGGGAGGAGAGGTGGGTGTGGAGGTTGGTGTTGTGGTGATGAGATTAGAGGTAGCTGTAGAGGTGATTGGAGAATAGGAGGGTTCGGAGGTAATGGGAGAAGGGGTAGGTATGGAGGAGTTGGGAGAAGAGGTAGGTGTCAAGGTGATGGGAGGAGAGGAGGGTCTGGAGGTGATGGGAGGAGAGTTAGGTGTGGAGGTGATGAGAGGAGAGGTTGGTGTGGAGGTGAAGGAAGGATAGGTGGGTGTGGAGGTGATGGGATGAGAGGTGGGTGGTGAGGTTTTGGGAGGAGAGGTGGGTGTGGAAGTGATGGACGGAGAGGTGGGAGTGGAGGTGGATGTGGTGGTGATGGGAGGAGAGGAGGGTCTGGAGGTGATGAAAGGAGAGGTGGGTGTGGAGGTGATGGGAGGAGATGTGGGTGTGGAGGTTGGTGTGGTGGTGATGAGATTAGAGGTAGCTGTAGAGGTGATTGGAGGAGAGGAGGGTGTGGAGGTTATGGGAGAAGGGGTAGGTATGGAGGAGTTGGGAGGAGAGGTAGGTGTCGAGGTGATGGGAGGAGAGGAGGGTCCGGAGGTGATGGAAGGAGAGTTAGGTGTGGAGGTGGTTGTGGTGGTGATGGGAGGAGAAGTGGGTGTGGAGGTGATGAGAGGAGAGGTCGGTGTGTAGGTGAAGGAATGATAGGTGGGTGTGGAGGTGATGGGATGAGAGGTGGGTGGTGAGGTTTTGGGAGGAGAGGTGGGTGTGGAATTGATGGACGGAGAGGTGGGAGTGGAGGTGGATGTGGTGGTGATTGGAGGAGAGGTGGGTGTTAAGATGCTGGAAGGAGAGGTAGGTGTGGAGGTGGGTGTGGTGGTGATTGGAGGAGAAGTGGGTGTTAAGATGCTGGAAGGAGAAGTGGGTGTGGAGGTGGTGGGTGTAGAGGAGGGTCTGGAGGTGATTAGAGGAGAGGTGGGTGTGGTGTTGATGGGAAGAGAGGTGGGTGTGGAGGTGATGGGAGGAGAGGTAGGTGAGGAGGCAGGTGTGGTGGTGATGAGATTAGAGGTAGCTGTAGAGGTGATTGGAGGAGAGGAGGGTGTGGAGGCTATGGGAGGAGAGGTGGGGGTGGAAGTGATGGACGGAGAGGTGGGTATGGAGGTGATGGGAAAAGAGGTTGGTGTTGAGGTTTTGGGAGGAGAGGTGGGTGTGGTGGTGATGGGAGGAGAGGTGGGAGTGGAGGTGGATGTGGTGGTGATGGCAGGAGAAGTGGGTGTGGAGGTGATGGGAGGAGAGGTGGGTGTGGAGGTTGGTGTGGTGGTGATGAGATTAGAGGTAGCTGTAGAGGTGATTGGAGGAGAGGAGGGTGTGGAGGTTATGGGAGAAGGGGTAGGTATGGAGGTGGTTGTGGTGGTGATGGGAGGAGAAGTGGGTGTGGAGGTGATGAGAGGCGAGGTCGGTGTGTAGGTGAAGGAATGATAGGTGGGTGTGGAGGTGATGGGAGGAGAGGAGGGTCTGGAGGTGATGAAAGGAGAGGTGGGTGTGGAGGTGATGGGAGGAGAGGTAGGTGTGGAGGTGGGTGTGGTGGTGATTGGAGGAGAGGTGGGTGTTAAGATGCTGGAAGGAGAAGTGGGTGTGGAGGTGACGGGTGTAGGGGAGGGTCTGGAGGTTATTAGAGGAGAGGTGGGTGTGGTGTTGATGGGAAGAGAGGTGGGTGTGGAGGTGATGGGAGGAGAGGTAGGTGTGGTGGTGATGAGATTAGAGGTAGCTGTAGAGGTGATTGGAGGAGAGGAGGGTGTGGAGGCTATGGGAGGAGAGGTGGGGGTGGAAGTGATGGACGGAGAGGTGGGTATGGAGGTGATGGGAAAAGAGGTTGGTGTTGAGGTTTTGGGAGGAGAGGTGGGTGTGGAGGTGATGGGAGGAGAGGAGGGTGTGGAAGTGGGTGTGGTGGTGATGAGAGGAGAGGTAGCTGTAGGGGTGATTGGAGGATAGGAGGGTGTGGAGGTTATGGGAGGAGGGGTAGGTATGGAGGTGATGGGAGGAGAGGTAGGTGTGGAGGTGATGGGAGGAGAGGAGGGTCTGGAGGTGGGTGTGGAGGTGATGGGAGGAGAGGTGGGTGTTGAGGTGTTAGAAGGAGAAGTGGGTTTGGAGGTGATGGGAAGAGAGGTGGGTGTGGACGTGATGGGAGGAGAGGTGGGTGTGGAGCTGGATTTCAAGGTGGTGGAGTAATTGTTGGGTCTGGGGGTGGAGGTGAAGGTGAAGGAGGGGGTAATAATGCTGGGTATGGAGGTAGAGCTGGCAGGATAAGTGACCATTTGAATAACTGGGGGAGAAACATGGGCATACAGTTGTATGATAATTCAAAACATAAAAGGACAGCTAACATAATAAATGCAAATTTCCCAAAATATATGAAAATGTTAAGCTAATAAAGTAAAGCTACTAACTAGGGACATTTAAGAAGGAATCTTTTTTGAGTTGCAAAAAGTGAACACTTTTTGAATTAAATCATTAAATCAACTGGTCAACAATCAGACACTGGTTCCTACTCACCCTCACAGACAACCCCGGTGTCTTCACCATGACTACAGTCATGGGAGCCGAAGCCCCGATGGCTGCAGTCTATCAGTAAGGACTCAGACCCAGAGCACCTGACGTCGTCCAGCCAGATGGGCCCGCTGCCCTGGCCGAAGCTGGACCTGGTGGGGGCAGAGAGGGCTTGGCCACAGCCCAGCTGTCTGCACACCACCTGGGCATGGTTCAGACTCCAGATGTCATCACACACCGTCCCCCACAGGCCCCGGTGGTAGATCTCCACTCTGCCAGCACAGGAACTGTTCCCCCCAGCCAGACGCAGCTCCCCTTCCATGGCGGTGGAGTTGGAGGGCTTTAGGGTGGGGGTGACAGGGTCACTGTCATCCGGGGTGGGAGATGATGTGAAGATGGAGATCACTTGACCCACTAGGGAAGAAGAAGACATATGCGTGTTGAAGTAGCTGTGTGTACAGTGTTGAAACTGAACGAGTAACAAAGGAATTCATCAATAAAGTGGGAAAGTAAATGAATACATAAGTGAACAAAACACAAACTAAAATAATTAAAAGAATAAATAAACCTCAAAAGGGAAATAGTGAGAGTGATTGAACAATGTTGGTATATACGTGAGTAAATGTGTTCAAAAGGGAATTATACATGTGAAATGAATGAATGAATAAATGTAATTTATGAATCCAACAACTTGTGAGGTGTTTTGTCAAATGTTTCTAACCACACCCTTAGTTGAAGAGATTGGCCCCTCAACATTCACCCATTCACACTCACCCTCACAGACCACCCCTGCGTCTTCATGATGGGTACAGTTGTGGGGTCCGAAGCCTTGGTGACGGCAATCCATCAGGGAGGACTCCCACCCCGAGCAGCCCACGCCGTCCAGCCAGATGGGGCCGCTGCCCTCGCTGAAGCTGGACCTGGTGGGGGCAGAGAGGGCGCGGCCACAGCCCAGCTGTCTGCACACCACCTGAGCATCATGCAGGTCCCAGACGTTGTCACACACCGTCCCCCACTGGTCCTGGTGGTAGATCTCCACTCTCCCAGAGCAGGCGTTGTCAGGGTAACCGTTGACCAATCTCAGAGGAGCACTGGCTGTAACAGCAGACACAAATCCTGACTCATAGGTAGTTGCATTGAGAGGAATATATTGAAATTGAATGTGAAAGCTTCCTTTTTGCTGAAAGATTGTATTCATGAATAATTAATTAAATTGATGAATGAACTTTAAATGAGTACTTAAATGTTAAATCAGGGAGTATAGGGTGATATTCCATTAGTACATTTAAATGCAAAACACTGATTAAACATGAAAAATTGAAACACGATCACAAAATTTTAAAAAATACTGAATAAAGATGGAATAAATGAATGCATGAATTGTAACTTTACCATTTAATCACACGTGTTACCCTGTCCTCATTTCCTTGGCTCAAATCAATAAAACCTTGATGACTAAGCATTTACTCATTCACACTCACCCTCACACACGACCCCGGCATCTTCACCGTGCCAGCAGTTGTGGGCGCCGAAGACTTGGTGGCTGCACTCTGCCAGGGAGGACTCCGACCCCGAGCACCTGACGTTATCCAGCCAGATCGCCCCGTTACCAAGGCCGAATCTAGCATTGGTGATGGGATACACGGCGTGGCCACAGCCCACCTGTCTGCACACCACCTGGGCCTCCTGCAGACCCCAGTAGTCGTCACACACCGTCCCCCACTGGTCCAGGTGGTAGACTTCCACTCTGCCAGAGCAGGCGTTGTCGGGGTAACCGTTGACCAATCTCAGAGTAGAATTCGCTGTAATGACAGACCAAACCTGACTTGTCGGTAATTGTTTACTTGGTACGTTCCTAGATTTCACACGGTCGTCGAAATACTGTTTTTGTCTTTGACCTTTCATGCATCCTTTTGAATGCATCGAATTTAAGAGAGTCTGAGACTGTTTGGTCACTTTCTGTCATTCCCCTGCATGACACTTCTGTACTCAGACCATTGGGGAAGTGTTTTAATGTGGTTACACTGCAGTGTAATATAAAACAGAAACCTACCAGAGGTGACAGCCTGTATGGACAGGAACAACAGCAAACCCTCTGACATCATCATTGTGCGCCACATGCTTCTGATCAGACTTTTACCTGACAGGAAGCCCTGAGAAAAAAAAGTATGAGATAAACATTAGCACTCAGTGTCTGCAGTCATCTGCCCACCGCACACAAATATTGTCTGTCTGTTATAGAATGGCAGGGCACAATCCTAATCAGTTCCCATAGTCAGTCATAAGTCACAAACTTGAATCCTACTTTTAAGAGTTTCTAGGAAAAGTTGTTGTTTGCACAACATATGTTGCGTATTATTAGGCTGGACTTTTTCAGTGCTTATGCTGTAGGCTGTAGGGTCCGTGTACCTGGTGGCGATTCGTTTTTCTATTTTGCAACCCGTGTTGTGCTGGCACAAGTCAAAGAGAGAGAGAGGGGAAGGGATGCGCAATGATTGGAGGTGTTATTACTTCCGAACACTAGAGGGCAGCAACGACTAGCTTCTTTACCTGTAATCTATAGGCCTACTTACAGTATATTACCTTGACTACACAGCAGATGTACACGCTCGCATTAACTACTGATGTCCCTGCCCAGGCTGATATCAAACTTGCGTCCCTTAACTGTTGTATAGTGGGTTAAGCAAGGGGAGTTTCTGTAGGCAAGGCAAGTTTATTTGTATAGCACATTTCAACAACAAGGCAATTCAAAGTGCTTCACATGAAACCATTAAAAACATCAACACATAATGCAATAGAAAACAAGATTTTAAAACAATTTAGAACAATCAATAAGAGATTAAAAACATGTCAAAAAGCAAGAAATTAAATGAAAGTTGCAGGGCAGTTTCAGAAATAAAATGCAGGAGTGAGATGCAGAAATTGATATAGTTGAATCTGGTTCAATTAAAGGCAACGGTAAACAGTAAAGTCGTGTGTACAGCAAGCTTGAAATAAATAATGGGGGCCTGTGTCCTTGAGTTTTATGTCTAAAAACGCCTTGGATTATTTTTCCATTGTTGCAAAGGCTAAATCGTCTTTAGGGACTTTGAAGCACCTGTGTGCCGATCTGGAGTAAACTGGCGATTTTAGCAAATACCACACAAACGGAATTGGGGCTTGCTAGCTCTGCAAATTCAGCTATTCTTGGAAGCCAGCCAATATAAATCCAAAACATGAATTAAATTAATATGACAAAAGGTTGCAGTTGCAGTCAATCCTTGCCAATGCAATCCGTTTCACCTTCCCAAGCTGACTGGCTAGCAATATAGGCTACATTCCTCAATATACATTTAAAATAGACAATTACAATGTAGACTCAGGAATTGCTCTTGAGAAAATTGAGGTATCGGCACCTGTGCTTTAACATGGGTGCGTGCTGCAGTGGCTATTTGGCAAGCTCAGAAGAGCGTGCTGACATGGAATTCTGGGGCATCGGTTTGTGTTTTTGGTTAACCTGCTTCGATATGACATGCGTTGATTGGGATACTGTTCCAAAATTTCCGGGATTATCAATCTAAATGAATGCACTGACTCAGGGGAGCCTTTCAAATTGAAAAAGACGGCAAAGATGTCCATCTGGCTGTTGCGTGGCAACGATTTATGTAGGAACTATACTTTGTAGTAGCGGAAGAATGACGGTTTATTATTAAACTATTTTGTTTTTATTGTTTTTATTGATGAAACCATATCAAATGTTTGTAGTAACAGTTTTAGAAAAGCAATAAGCCCCAAGAGGCCGTGGTTTACGCTGATTTTAGAACAGGTAAGGGGGTTTTCGGTACTCCGCTTCGCGTCGTGCCTAACAACTCCCCTTACCTGTTCTACAATCAGCGTCAACCACGGCCTCTTGGGGCTTATTGCTTAAATAATAAATGTATGACCTACAGCTCCGACTGTATGCCAAGAAATCAACACATTAGGCTATTTTGTTACATCGGATAGGCATGATTTCCCGATAGCCTATATCCTGTGTTTTTAGGAATATATGGCCAGGCTAAATTATATAGGCAAATAGTAGCCTACCCATAGTAGACCCCTATACCTCTAATAGGCTGTAAACAACAAATTAAGCTATATATATAGCCTACCTTTTGTAGTTATGTTTGTAGTTTCAGCAGTCCGTATTTTCTTACGTTTCATTGCGTCTCACTCCTTGGCAGTGGTTGAGCTAGAAGTGTTGAAGTCACAGTCATTCAAGTATAATGGACATAGCATATTGGCCTGTACCGTATAAGCTAATACATTTATATTTACTTGAATTTGACTGGGAATCTCTTTCAGCTTCATCGTAAAGGTAACCCATGAGCTTTCCACACGCAATTATATCTTTGAGCCTATATCCTACTATAAATTATAAATTATTAATAGTTACAATTGGCCTACATTAGGCCTATTTGCTAAGTTATATAGGTAGTAGGCCTGATATAAAATTAAATTGCAGTATTAAATCATAGCCTACTTGTCACATGTGTCATCGCGTCGCTCGTCAGTATGGCTTCCCTCGTCCCACACCTGGCCTCTACGGAGGTTCACACGTGCAACGAACACCTGTCATAAAAACTGCTTTAACCAGCTATTTGCCACCGAAAACCTAGCCTTTGGGTGGGTGGTGTTTAGCTTACTGAGGAGTGAGTTTAAACATTTAACATCGTTAACACTTAGCCTACATATTTTCAATCTACTGTTATTAATACATATGACCATAAGTAGCTATTATTGATACATGGGTTATATATGTTGGTCTATATAGCTATTAATTCAATATGAACAACATTATTATTTTATGCCTACAGCAGGGTCCACAAGTCTTCTTATTCAAGAACATTATTTAAGAATACAAATCTCATCTTGTTAGCTCTCTATCTCTGTTGTATGTCTTTATGAAATTGACATAGGCCTATATATATAAATATCCTCTTCACTCAACATTTACTTTTGCCTACTTTTACCTATACTTTTGCTAAATTATTTATTGCAGAATAAACGTGTAAAAGCATTGCTACGCATAGTTAAGGCAATCGATAAGGCTGACTGTGGTTGCATTCTGTAAGTAGGCTATAATCATTTCAATAATTATAATATGTCTTATTATCATAATTACCATAAAATATAAATAATAAAAATGAAAAAATAAGAATAATCGGCCTTCAAATAATAATAGCCTACAAATGAATAATAATTTGTTATTCACAAATTAGTCTAAGACTTTTAACGTCGAGTTCGGTTCGGAATATTCAATGTAGCGCTGGCTTTTAAAGTTTTTAGTTTAAGTTTGGGTCTTGAAAGGACAGCCTTCTTGCCTACCCTCTGACAAAAAACGCTAGTTTTTCCCATTTTTGTAAGTTACAAAATGTGCTCTTTTGGCTGCGGAGTTAATGTTGATTATTGAAAATACTGTAAAATAATAAACACTACAATGCTTTAATCACTGCTGTCTCCAACAGCGCTCCAGTGAGCAAAAAGTAACAAGCTTTCAACCTGCCTTGCACTCGGCTGATATAGCCTAATTTAAGCAAGTTTATATATATATAATACAAAAACGTTGTATCAACACTTGATAAGTTGTATCAGCTTTTTAAATAGATTCGAATACATTTAATAAATAATAAGACTATACTTATGTTATAAAGTATTTTATAAAACAAAATACAATTTTATAAAACAAAATGCAATTTCATAAAAAGGCCATAACAAACGCAAAACGCAAACCCTAAAACATATAGGCCTAGTTGTTAATGAAATAAATCCTTTGTTAACGATAAAAACAAGCCGATGCTGATCTTAAAGGTCAAACTGCTATAACCTATAGCACTCTGAACACACCATAGTACTTACATGTATATTATAAATTCCGCCTTGGATCACGCGAAAAGAATACTGACAACTGATCAAGCCCATTCCTCTCTTGCGTGCATGTGGGCGTGTCTTCGGTGACAGCGACACTTTTTTGTCCACCGTCTGGCACGTGCGCGACCAAGCCGTCACCCCTGCTCTTCGACTTGAAACAAACGCCCCGGTTGATCTTGATGGTTTTGTATTTACTGTTTTGCACCTGGATAATTCCGGTGATTTTATTAAAAAACTGATTTCAAAAATCTATAACTATTTTCCCAGTAGCTTACTATTTTTTTCTGTTGTCGAACCTGGCCCAAAGTAATAGCTTTCTATATATTTGAAATGGGGAAACTGGCACATAAACGCACATTTCTAATGTAAATGTAAATTTAGCGTATGCACCTCAAAATTAATGAACAACACCTGTACCATCAAAGAGATCATATCACCCCAGAAAACCGAATAAGGCAGGATCAGAGACAAAACAAAAATACCAGTGGGACATGAGATCAATGATCTAATAATGGAAAGCCCATTTTATTTTATTCACATGGCAATACAAATAAAACAGAATGAGATAAACAAGTTAATTGAGATTGAGCATTAATCTTTGAAGGAGTTTTAACAGAAGGAATCTGAGCGGCAGTTGGTCATTGCAGGGAAGGTTCTCATAAAGTCACATGATGTTTGGATCCAGGAAGCAGCCGAGGGAGGGAGCTCAGTCAAGTGTGCTGTCCCCTGGAGGTCAGAGGACAGAGAAAATCACATCGTTTTCTGGGTGACAATCACTATGATAACATCAACCATGCTTGGGAGACAGGTGAATACTCACAGGTGATTGGTCCAATGGTGAGGGGCTTGAGAGGGAGAGATTCAGAGACAGAACGTGCTGCTATTCTGGAACACATCTGTGGAGAGAGACCAGTAGAGTCAGAGAGACCAGTAGAGTCAGAGAAAAGAGAGCCAGAGAGACCAGGGTGTCAAAAGTCCAGGGAGAATGAGAAGGTCCAGAGAGCCAACTGTCAGATAGACCAGAAAATGTGTAAAGAAAGTCAGAGAGACCAGGATGGAGGGTGGGAGGACTCACAGGAGAGCAGGAGGAGGTCTTCTGGTCACACAGGTTGAGGCTGCAGTGCAGGTAGACGTCCCTGTAGTCCCCCTGGAACAGGAACAGCAGCGCAGAGAAGCGAGCCTGGAGGGACAAGCCACTCTCCTCCACGGTCACCTGGCGACGGTCGGCAGGACACCTGGAAGTGGAAAGAGAAGAGTTGGACACTAAAATAACAACTGACGCTACATACACACTCACAAACATGCACACATACTTGTGCTGGATGAGGAAGTATCTTGTGAGATTGTAAGGATTGGCGGAGTGGGTGGCGTAGCAGTCCTCCAGAACGACCACAAAGCGATCAGTCTCCGTCTCCTGTACGGACACGCCCACATGCATGATGGAGCCCAGAGGCAGAGTGACCGGGCCTGCTGGGTAGGGCTCCATGTAGTCAGCGCCGTGAAACAGAGACATCGAGGCCTTGGCCTTGGGACCCACATTCACCAGGCCTGCTCCATCCATTCTGTCGACATTGAGAACAGGAAGATCACCTTGAGGAACACTGCACATTCAATACTGACCTGAAACTTAAGACAATGATTCAGTTAACAAGTGTGATGATACCCTAATCAAAGCTTCAATATACACATTGTTTACCCACTGGTATTCTGCTTCACAACCTCAACTTTTTGTGACCTCTATCCATTTGTCTACTCACCCCAAATAAGGCTTTATTACCACATCCAGACTGGTCTCTGTGTCCATTGGGTAGATGCAAGAGAAGTGGATTCTGATTGGTTGAGACAGAGAGTCAGAAGCTAGGTTCAAAGGGTAAACAAAGATGTTGTTGGAGAAGATAACGTGAGATCCGTTGGTCTGCGGGGACAGAAAAGAAAGATGTAACAAGCTAGATACAGTATACGGGGGTGGATGAACGAACGTTAGATTGGATGAATTCATGGATTCATGGGCTCTCCTCACCTTCAGACTGTTTCCACAGCTGCCCTCCTTGCGCTCCACCTGGTACCACATCTTCCCGTCACGCTCCAGGTGAGTGGAGCAGAGACGATCTGACAGGTGTGCTGAGGACGAGTCCAGGCCGATGGCCTTCATCTCAGCCGACGGGAGCCCCACTTCTATGACATTCCTCCCGCACTCCAGGTAGGGCTTTGCGATTGGTGGAAGAATTGTGGGTTCAGGGGTCATGGTAGTTGTAGTTGTGGGTTCAGGGGTCGTGGTAGTGGTGGATTCAGGGGTTGTGGTAGTGATGGGTTCGGGGGTTGTGGTAGTGGTGGGTTTGGGGGTCGTGGTAGTGGTGGGTTCGGGGGTCGTGGTGGGTTCTGGGGTCGTGGTAGTGGTGGGTTCAGGGGTCGTGGTAGTGGTGGGTTCAGGGGTCGTGGTAGTGGTGGGTTCGGGGGTCGTGGTAGTGGGGGGTTCAGGGGTCGTGGTAGTGGTGGGTTCGGGGGTCGTGGTAGTGGTGGGTTCGGGGGTCGTGGTAGTGGTGGGTTCAGGGGTCGTGGTAGTGGTGGGTTCAGGGGTCGTGGTAGTGGGGGGTTCGGGGGTCGTGGTAGTGGTAGTTGTTGGGAGCTCTGAAACAGCTGAAATAAATGTAATTTGGATGGATTACTATCTACAGTAAACATTTACATTTTATTCTACGTTAAGCTGATCAAAGGTGTCAATTTCACCAGGACGACAACACGGAAGAGTAGTTTCGAACCACCTCAGTTTTACAGTCAGAATTAGCGGTTTACAGATCTCATGTAATGTTTCATTCCAAGTCCAGCAATTAGAATTTCTTTATCTTCTGTCAAATTTCAATGTGGTTGATTACAGTTGTTCCACAAGTGACAAAAGTGTTCATAATTTACAAAATACAACTCAAACTGTTTGTTTTAAATTGGAATTATTTAAATGAAATGGTAGCCAGCCACGTACCGGCACAGTAGGCAGAATCGCTCTTAGAAGGTGTCACCAGCTTGTAGATATAGAAGCCTCCGGGACACATTTTCACGTGTATCTGCTTAGAGTCATACCTGTCAGAGCCAGCGGGAGACCAATAGTAGAGTCAAAGAAAAAATGATTGGCTTCACTAAATCAGTTAATTCCCAAATGAACTGTGTTCAACCAGAAACTATTCAGGACTGAGATTTGATGAATCAACTGTACCTGCAGCAGCTGCCCCTCCCCACGCCACACACATTGGAACGAACCACTCCCTCCTCTGGACGGGGGTGTCTGTTGCTGAGCCACAGTGGGTACTGGGCCCCACACATGGAATCTCCCACGCAGATCTCGGGAATCTTAGCGTTGACGCCGTTCAGCATCAGGCGGTACCAGCCGTCCCAGCGGATGTCGCGGTCGTTGAGAGAGTGCCTGTCCGAGGTGAGCTTGTTGGAGACCGAGCGGCGAGGGTCATCCAGGATGGAGTGGTGATCGCAGGGGTCCACACACTTTTTGGAGTTGTCGACGTTCAGACAATCCTGCCCGTTGTTGCAGTACCGGGACCCACACCAGAAATTGGACGAATAGGGAGCTGGACTCTCAGACACATCCATAGGAACTGGGAAAAAGGTTCAGTAAGTAAAGACAATCAACTGGTCGACTAACCTACCACTCAAATAATCAGTCAATCAACCAACTTTGTCTATCATCAATCAATGTATGGAAACAAACTATTGTAGGAACGTATGTAAGAACTTGATATGATTTGTGAATCATGAACAGTCACGATTCATTTTTAAATGCAGTTTGTTATCTCCACAGCATTCCATTTTAAAGGATAAAATAAAATACAAATAAATATACAAAATGTTTAAGGAGTGCAAACATGACATGAAGCCGCCCACCAGTGCTCTGGTCTGCGGAGATGAAGCTTGCAAGCAGTAGGAGCAGAAAAACCTCTGACATCATTGCTGTGCGCCTCATGCTGGCGGTGTTTAGGGTTCATACAGGACACAAACCTTGACAGGGAAAAACAAACACAATCATTTGCTTTTTATTTGATTCATTCAGCAGACGGTTTCTTCCAAAGCGACATGCAAATGGTCCAGATGGAAAGTGCAAAGTATTTCAGTGGTCAGAGTCAAGGAAAAGTCTGTGTTTACTTGTTTCATATGCAAATTCACATATTAGCTAACATACTATATATTGGCTACATATTGGCTATAGTACAATAGTGCAAACATATCTAAATTGGTTAAATTTAATGCAACAATAACATTCTGATTACAGAAGGTAACTGATTAATATGAACAAAAATAATAAAACAACAGTAAAATAATCAAAGCATGTGCTCGCATCATTATGCTTTAAGTGAATATCTTAAATCTTTAAACCTCGACTAACTACTCCTGCAAGTATTTCTTAGCTTTGCAAAGTTTTGTAATAGAGTTCTTTGACTTACCACTGATGGGAAGATGTGAGCTGCAACCAGCTGGGGTCTTTTAAACACTTAGCCCAAGAGGTTATAACCTACATCACACAGCTCTACAGTACAGGGAAATTAAAGGCAAATATGATCAAGCTATGAGTTACTTATTGACAGCAAAGAAAACATATAATTTTTTTGGAGATAACGAAATGTGACAGGTCAGCAATGTATGGCTTCACCCTGCGTCAATACGCGGAGAATACGTCTGGAAATGAATGTTTCATCATCATCAGGATTTCTGCTCATGAGTGGTTGTATTGTCAGAGGGTGGGGTCAAATCATTTCAGTTCATTCATTCTGTGTTCTGTATACTCAGGGAGCATTTGTGACATATGCGGCAACCTTTTCTCTAATGTTGGGGATGATGCTTCATCCATCATAAGTCAAAGTGTTTAGACTTTGTCTCCTTACTTGCAAGCATTAAACTATGTACTTTCTTTGAATCCGACGACTCTGTGCATTACTTGAGAAATTATCTTAACAGTTTTACTTTTACAGTCACCCCCCGCTGAACCCCCAGTCCCCCCCACCAGTCCCCCAGTCTCCCTCACCAGTCCCCCAGTCCCCCTCACCAGTCCCCCAGTCTCCCTCACCAGTCCCCCAGTCCCCCCCACCAGTCCCCCAGTCCCCCCCACCAGTCCCCCAGTCCCCCCCACCAGTCCCCCACCCTAAGACATGTACTGGACCGGTGGTGGTCACCCTAAGACATGTCCTGGACCCGTGGTGGTCACTCTAAGACATGTTCTGGACCGGCGGTGGTTACCCTAAGACATGTTCATGCTTTTATTTTCATGAGTGTCGGAAGCGGATGAGGCAGAGTGAAGTTCAGTCAAGACACTGGCATGATTGATTTCACCATTTATTCATAATCATGAGAATAGGTTTAACATTGGCAGAATGGGTGTACATGGGGAAGCGCTGCCTGCCTTCAACTGCGGCATGCATGACATGAGGCAACAAGTTAAATCCCCCACGGAGAGCACAGACAGACAACATTTACATTTAGTCATTTAGCAGACGCTCTTATCCAGAGCGACTTACAGTAAGTACAGGGACATTCCCCCGAGGCAAGTAGGGTGAAGGGCCTTGCCCAAGGACACGTCATTTGCACGGCCGGTAATCAAACCGGCAACCGTCTGATTAATAGCCCAATTCCCTAACCGCTCAGCCATCTGACCCCCCATGGGGGAGAAGGTGGTGGGTGGCAGCAGCGCAGAACCCTGAGCTTATCAAGGATGCGTGTGTGTGTGTGCTTGTGTGTGTGCGCGTGTGTGCGTGTGTGTGTGTGTGTGTGTGACTTTATAGCGCTGCCTATTGAGCTAAGCCTATGGGCTAAGAACATGGCGATGGGTGATATGACGCATGCTGCCATCTCATGCTGCTCATTCTTATTCTTATTTTTATATATACTTTATATTTTAAAATAGTTTTATTTTAAGTTTTATGTTTAGTTCTTAGAAATAGTCAAACTTTTGTACTTTTACTCATTTAAGATCCTTATGTTTCTTGTTTGCATCTTCTTGCCACAGTAAATTCCATGTTTGTATAACATACATGGTGAATAAACCGAATTCTGATTCTAATTCTGTGTGCCATGCCTGAACTAGCTTCGCTCATTTTGTCAACAGTCCTAGTTAGCAGGTCGAGTGTTTGTTGTCCTGACCATACTTTGATCTCGCTATTTTCTGTTCCTCAAACTATGATCTTGCGTATTTACATGTCAAACTAAGAGGGTCTATTCAAGTCAAAACACTTTGGCCTATCAACAATTTGATTGATTAGCGTTTTGCCATGGTGAATGCTGACACAATCAATGTCTTAGGTTATGTGTGAGAACTAACTGTTCCTAAAGGACAATTACAGCTCTCTGTCAGAAAGTTTATTCCATGGTCAAAATGTCAAAATCACATTTGTCTTTTTTTGTGCAACATAAGCGGACCATGAACCTAAAAACAAATATTGGAGGTGTATTTTGCCCTTGTAATGATTGACTCACAGACCCCAGTGTATAAAAACGGCTCCTCATGCAGCAAGGAACTCCTCACATGTTGCCTACCTCTTCCCCTCATGGTAAGAACATTCTTTCTATAGTATAAACACCATACTGTACTATACCATTACTATACTTCACTATACAGTACTGTAGCATTAAATACTACACTGTGACATACTGTACTGTACTATAGACTCTATATACTCTATAGACTACCACCAGAACACGTAGGTATTTGTTGACTTCTAGGTAGAATGCCTGTATAGCATTTTAGAATCCTTTTTGTTCTCAGGATTCTGTCTCTCCAGGTTGTTTTGTTTTTAACCTGAAGGGGGATGCTGTGCACAATGATAACATTATCAGAGGCCCCTTCAGTTTCTGTTGCTGGTTTCAACCACATCTGGTCAGGTGACATAAGGAAGATTGCACATCCATTGATTGTTTATAATGATCAATAATCATAGTTTTGCACGTAGATAATTTATTTGTACCATATTCTAAATTACACTAAATTGATTTGGAATGTTATTAGATTTTGATAACTATAACTGTTTTCTACTAAATTTAATTCAATTGATTACTAAAAACTACAACTATTTGAAACTATTTGACTATTCACAGCCATGTGAAAATGAGTCACACAATCAATTTATGTTTACCTGATTACCCAGTTGTGTCCTGGCATCTCCCATCTGAAATGAACATAGAATAGGGACGATTCTGATTCCACATGTGACAGCTGCCAATCAAACGAGCTCCGCAGTAGAAACACCCAGGAACAGACCTGGCAGTGTGGGAGATATGGTGAGTCCTGTCTGCCTGTCTGCCTGTCTGCCTGCCTGTCTGTCTGTCTGTCTGTCTGTCTGTCTGTCTGTCTGTCTGCCTGTCTGCCTGTCTGCCTGTCTGTCTGTCTGTCTGTCTGCCTGCCTGTCTGTCTGTCTGTCTGTCTGTCTGTCTGTCTGCCTGTCTGTCTGTCTGCCTGTCTGTCTGTCTGTCTGTCTGTCTGTCTGCCTGTCTGTCTGTCTGTCTGTCTGTCTGCCTGTCTGTCTGTCTGTCTGCCTGTCTGCCTGTCTGTCTGCCTGTCTGTATGCCTGTCTGTCTGCCTGCCTGCCTGCCTGTCTGCCTGTCTGCCTGTATGCCTGTCTGTCTGCCTGCCTGTCTGTCTGCCTGTATGCCTGTGTGTCTGCCTGCCTGCCTGCCTGCCTGCCTGCCTGTCTGTCTGTCTGCCTGTCTGTCTGTCTGTCTGCCTGTCTGTCTGTCTGTCTGTCTGCCTGTCTGTCTGTCTGTCTGTCTGTCTGTCTGTCTGTCTGTCTGCCTGTCTGCCTGTCTGTCTGTGTGTCTGCCTGCCTGCCTGCCTGCCTGTCTGCCTGTATGCCTGTCTGTCTGCCTGCCTGCCTGCCTGTCTGTCTGTCTGCCTGTCTGTCTGTCTGTCTGTCTGTCTGTCTGTCTGTCTGCCTGTCTGTCTGTCTGCCTGTCTGCCTGTCTGTCTGTCTGCCTGTCTGCCTGTCTTCCTGTCTGCCTGTCAGCTGTTTGTCCGTTTGTCTAAAAGTATTCTCCACTACCCTCCCCCTAAGCCCCAGAGTTATTTAAATGAAATGATGGCCAGCGACGTACCACCACAGAAGGCAGAATCGCCTACTGTGAAGCCACCAGGAGCCACCAGGACAGATTTTCACATGTATCTGCTTAGAGTCATACCTGTCAGAGCCAGAGGGAGACAAATAGAAGAGTCAAAGAAAAAATGATTGGCTTCACTGCAGCCTCAACCTGTGTGACCAGAGGAACTCCTCCTGCTCCCCTGTGAGTCCTCCCACCCTTCCTGGTCTCTCTGACTCTCTGGTCTCTCTGCCTCTAGTCCATCTGTCTCTGGTCTCTCTGACTCTCTGGTCTCTCTGCCTCTAGTCCATCTGTCTCTGGTCTCTCTGACTCTGGTCTCTCTGACTCTCTGGTCTCTCTGCCTCTAGTCCATCTGTCTCTGGTCTCTCTGACTCTGGTCTCTCTGACTCTCTGGTCTCTCTGCCTCTAGTCCGTCTGTCTCTGGTCTCTCTGACTCTCTGGTCTCTCTGCCTCTAGTCCATCTGTCTCTGGTCTCTCTGACTCTGGTCTCTCTGACTCTCTGGTCTCTCTGCCTCTAGTCCGTCTGTCTCTGGTCTCTCTGACACTGGTCTCTCTGACTCTCTGGTCTGGTCAGGGACCAGAGACTAGAGTGAGCTGATGATGTCACTCCTCCCTCAGAACTGATTTCTGGAAAAACAACATGTAGCGATAATCATGGTGACCACGACATCATCTCTCCTGTCTTATGTAAACTGGGATGTTTCACTGTGTAACCTTTGTCGTGGAAAATTACGGTACTTCTTTGGAACCTGATGGAAGTTCATCAGGTTCCACGTACATCAACGCACTACCATCTTAGAAAACACAATTGTTTTATGAAGCAATGAGGCAATTGTTTCTGAAGAGATAAAAAGACATAACTTTCACGAGACAACGCACGCGAGCATTAAGTAATGAACTCCACATCAAACCCAGAATGCGCATTAGCAGGGCAGCTGTGGTGGCGTATGTGGGGGCCAGTTCTGGTGGGCCGGTCTGGATCAAAGTTCAGGGACAAATTTTTACTCAAAGTCCATCCCTTCCTCCCTGCAACATACATTTTTTTCTGGAATTATCAATCAATATAATCAATAAAGTAAATTGTTCGAACTCAAACTTTATATTTTACTGGGGCACAGCAGATTTATACTGGGGCATGTGCCCCACTATAAAGGGTTTAACGACGCCCCTGGATCATCTCTACAAAGATAATCCACCAAAGGCCGAACAAAACTCAAAAACATCTGTTACTATGAAAATGTAGTAAATATTACTGAATTATTATTATTATATTTATGAAATGTAATGTACATAAACAGAAACATTCAAGGTCACAAAATAATCGTGTCTCCTTCTGACCCTTCTGGCTCTAAGGACAGACTGACCCTTCTGGCTCTAAGGACAGACTGACCCTTCTGGCTCTAAGGACAGACTGACCCTTCTGGCTCTAAGCACAGACTGACCCTTCTGGCTCTAAGGACAGACTGACCCTTCTGGCTCTAAGGACAGACTGACCCTTCTGGCTCTAAGGACAGACTGACCCTTCTGGCTCTAAGGACAGACTGACCCTTCTGGCTCTAAGGACAGACTGACCCTTCTGGCTCTAAGGACAGACTGACCCTTCTGGCTCTAAGCACAGACTGTGGAGGGTTACGTGAATACTTTCTCTCTCTGAATTTGGACTCACTACTGGAGCAAGAAGTATAAATACAAAATAAGATACTATACCTGACAAACTCATGTTGCAAACACACACGCACATACACACACTTATACACAAATACACATGCATACACACACAAACACCTCACCAAATCACTCACACAGCTAACCACACAACTTGACAGGGATCCTGCAGTGGACCCCTGCATTACCTCGGACAGAGGCCACTGTCTACAACCATTAATTTACTAACTTACCGTAACAGTCAATTTCATCCAAAGCAATAAATACATAGTGTGGCTGGTAAGAACAGGACATCATTATGTCACAACCTCATTATATCTCAAACATAACATCAGTAATAGGTCAGCTGCCACCCAAAGGCCTAATCACTCACACAGCTAATCACTCAACCTGATGGGGACATTTGTCCTGTCAGGTATGAAGCAGGTATGTCAGTGTGCAACAGGTAAAGAACCGGAGCAGCAATATGTGCTGTGGTGTCCATTCCACAAACTCTAGCCGAGCAAATTCTTGTGCAGAAGGGAATACACAACTGACATTCCTACTGTGTGGGTGACTCTACAAAAGTATGTGAATATGCAAATTGTTTGAGATTCAAGAAACATTCTGAATGTTCCATGCCTCAAGGGAATACCAGTCATACTATGCACTATGTGCCCTATCTTTAAATTCCAAAATATGTTGTGAAAGATAACCTGTAGCGTGATCAGAGGCTTGGTTCTCAGCCGGTGACAAGGAGACACAAACAGGTTCAGGTTCGAGCCCCAAAATAATGGTTTTGTATTAAATGAACAAGGAAGTAGGTATTACAGTAGTAGTATTTGCTGCACAGAAATAAATGTATTGTTCTACTGGAGCATCCAGGGCATTGGGACTGTGTGCTTTCTCTTTCCGCTTCTGGACACTCCTCTCTCTCTCTCTCTCACCGCGCCATACTCTCTCTGCCCCTGGAATTCAGGTCCACATTCTCTTCAGAATAACCCTGAGAGCAACAGGTGTATGTACATCCCTCCCACCTGACAGAGAACACGTCTATGTGTACTGACCGCAGGCAGGTGCAGAACAGAATAAAAAGGCCCATTTGAAGCATCATCAGTGTCTTCACTTTGACTGAGGAGGAGAGAGCAGAGTGATCAGTTCTACCTTGTAGTCAATGTAAGTACTACAGTAATATCTGCATGTAAGTACTAACATCACCTGGGTACTTCTTTGTAATTATATATATTTGCATTTGCTTGACTTTATTGGCAACACCAATACATGTAATAAACATGACAAACAATAACATCCTAATGTTATATACACATTTTCTATATATTTTGTGCTGTTTCTGTATTACCTGTATTCTAACATTTACAAAAAAATTGCAAATACTCCCCTATGCAGTCATATATATTTATATATATATAATTATAATAACATATTGATATTAAGTCAAGAGAAATAAGCTTAATCATGCTTTCACTAAGGCAGGCAGGAACACAATTATTTAAGGCTGGACCAGAGACCTGCTTGCAAAACTTAGCTGATGCTGGACTCAAGTAGTGCAAACACTGTAGGATGAGTGAGTGAGATGACAATAGTGCACCTTGATAGCAAGAAAACTAACTAACCTGAGCTTGTGTCGTTCATATGTGAATCGAAATGTTTTTAAGGTTTTTTTGTCTGAGGAGAATGAAGCCTCTCATGATGATGATGTCAGAGGGTCTGTTGTTGCTTCTGGTCATACAAGCTCTTCATCATGCTTCAGGTAGGAAGTGAACATGTTGTTTCTGACAATGTATATCTGCTGACGAGTCTGATAAGGAAATGTAATTCCTAGACAATTTATATCACATGTATGATTGTAGTAAAATAAAATACAATGATACACAATCATTCCAATTTACCTAGTTACCTACCTGTCCTGTTATCTCTCTGGGCTGCTGTCTGTAACCTACTTCATACCTGCTGTCTATAACCTACTTCATAGCTGCTGTCTGTAACCTACTTCATAGCTGCTGTCTGTAACCTACTTAAATTATTTTCATTCTTCATCTTCTTTCACAACCACAGCTGCTCCCACGACAACCACAGCTGCTCCCACAACAACCACAGCTGCTCCCACAACAACCACAGCTGGTACTGGTATTTTTCATGTTAATAATTTTATTGTTGCCCCCTCTACTTGGTTTTCTCTTCATTAACTCATTTTTTAAATTTTCTTTCAATACACTCTCTCATTCTGTTGATCATTTCCTCTCTATCCTGAAGTCACTCCAGAGCTGGAGTGTGGGAGGAGCTTCCTTGATGTGGGTCTCCTCAAGTCTCAGCTAGCGGCCAAACATCTGGACAACTCCTCTGCTCACCTGGCCAACGCCCGCTGCTCCGCCCACCATGAGATTAACGGGACTGTGTGGTTCCAGATGGAGCGCTGGGAGGGCAGCTGTGGAACCACTCTGACGGTGAAGACAGTTACTCTACCAGTCTGTCCATCTTTGTGAGTTTTTCAGTATTCCTGCCTGTCTCTAAACACCCGTTGTCTTCCTCCTTCTCTCTCCAGACCAACGGCAGCTACGCCATCTACTCCAACAGTCTGTTTATCTACACCGTCAGTGAAACCTTGGTTCGACCCCTGATCATCCCTTTCTCCTGCTCCTATCCTCTGGAGACAGTGGCAAGCCTGGATGTGGCCATCAAACCATACCTGGAGTAGGTGGACCCTCACAAACTCAAACATTGACACACTTAGTTTCCAATATAAACTTGTTTCTTCCGACTTTGTTGTTTACTTGTTCCATATTTTGTCAGACTTGAAGGTGCGGTGAAAGATGAGGGTGCCCAGGCCAAGGCCTCCATGTCTCTGTTCCGTGATGCCAACTTCACAGCTCCTTACACTGCAGGCCCGGTCACTCTGCCCCTGGGCTCCATCCTGCATGTGGGCGTGTCTGTTGAAGAGACGGATGCTGAGGCTTTTGTGGTCGTTCCGGAAGACTGCTACGCCACCCACTCCCCTGATCCTGATGACCTCCTGAAATACTTCCTCATCCAGCACAAGTATGTGAGGCTGGATATTAAAATATGTTTGTATTAGTGAGTGTGTGTTTGTGTCTAAAACACATGACACCTCCAGGTGTCCCGTCAACCGTCGCCAGGTGACCGTGGAGGAGAGTGGCTTGTCCCTCCAGGCTCGCTTCTCTGCGCTGCTGTTCCTGTTCCAGGGGGACTACAGGGACGTCTACCTGCACTGCAGCCTCAACCTGTGTGACCAGAGGAACTCCTCCTGCTCTCCTGTGAGTCCTTCCGCCCTCCTTCCTGGTCTCTCTGACTCTCTGGTATCTCTGAATCTTTGGTCTCCCTGGCCTCTTTGGTTTCTGACTCTGCTCTCTCTGGTCTCTCTGGACTCTCTGCTTTCTCTGGTCTCTCTGACTTTCTGGTCTCTCTGACTCTCTGGTCTCTCTGACTCTCTGGTGTCTCTACAGATGTGTTCAGGAAGGTCTGTCCGCTCTGTTGACGAACTCGTACCCCTCAAGCCCGTCACCATCGGACCAATCACCTGTGAGTATGAACCACAGCCATGATGACTCATGATGTTGTCATAGTAACGGTCTTCCAGGTAACACTGTGTTTGTCCCCGACCTTTGACCTCCAGGGGCCCAGAGTCTGGAGTGAGCTGATGAAGTCACACCTCCCTCAGAACGGCTTCATGACCATCCCTATGGCAACCAGCTCAGACTCTCTCATGTCTTTTCAAATGTTTTAACTCTGGAAATGATGACAGAACACCCTGAAAACTATCAGCTTTACATGTGGGTTACTGTTTCTGAAGGTTTGCATTCTATAATTATTCATTTCATACTAGGTAATAATGGGAACACTGGGAAATGAGTATAGCCTACTAAATAAACATACTACTTGTCCTTTAACTTAATCACGTGTTTGTACCTAAAAGCATGGATTGTTGTGTATAATCAAGGCTTAATTAAATCTGACTATTAAAGTACATATTGCTTATCATATTTTGAATGAATCATTCACCCATCAGATTTAAGCTTTGCAAACCTTGATCACAGCCCTCAAACACAGTTTGTTAGTAAACATTATTAACAATCAACAGATATGGAAATAATACACAAGCAGCAACTAATACTCTTTATGTTATTCCAATATAAATATTAAAGATGGGTTATAACACAAATATGTTTCTCCTCCTAGTTCAAAACTGTAAATTTCAATGTTTACACTAGAAGGCAGTCTTTAACCAATGCACCGTAGCAAACAGTGCCAGTTTTGGCCAAGTCATAGGGCCTATCTAGCGGCACTAAGTCTCAGCTCTAAGCACAGTGTCTTTTCATCTCTAACAGCCATCATGATGATGCAGATCTCAGATGTGAGGATCTGTGTGTGTGTATGTGTGTGTATGTGTGTGTCGCCATCGTTGTCGTCATCTGCCGCTTATCCGGGGGTCGGGTCGCGGGGGCAGCAACCTAAGCAGGGAGGCCCAGACTTCACTCTCCCCGGCCACTTCCACCAGCTCTTCCTGGGGGACCCCGAGGCGCTCCCAGGCCAGCCGAGAGACATAGTCCCTCCAGTGTGTCCTGGGTCTTCCCTGGGGCCTCTTCCCAGTGGGACGTGCCCAGAACACCTCACCAGGGAGGCGTCCAGGAGGCATCCTAATCAGATGCCCGAGCCACCTCAGCTGGCTCTTCTCGACGCAGAGGAGCAGCGGTTCTACTCTGAGCCACTCCCGGATGACCGAGCTTCTCACTTCATCTCTAAGGGAGAGCCCGGACACCCTGCAGAGAAAGCTCATTTTGGCCGCTTGTATTCGCAATCTCGCTTTTTTGGTCACTACCCATAGTTGGTGACCATAAATTAGGGTAGGAACGTAGATCGACTGGTAAATAGAGAGCTTTGCCTTTCGACTCAGCTCCTTCTTCACCACAACGGACCAATGCAGAGCCCGCACTGCGGACGTCGCACTGATCTGCCTGCCAGTCTTGCGCTCCATTCTTCCCTCACTCGTGAACAAGACCCCGAGATACTTGAACTCCTCCGCTTGGGTCAAGATCTCCTCCCCGACCCGGAGATGGCACTCCACCCTTTTCCGGTCGATAATCATGGCCTCAGATTTGGAGGTGCTGATTCGAATCTCAGCCGCTTCACATTTGGTTGCCAATCAGCGTAAACCACGGACTCGCGGGGCTTATTGCTTTTCTAAAACTGTTACTACAAACATTTGATATGGTTTCATCAATAAAAACAATTAGAAACAAAATAGTTTAATAATAAACCGTCATTCTTCCGCTACTACAAAGTATAGTTCCTACATAAATCGTTGCCACGCAACAGCCAGATGGACATCTTTGCCGTCTTTTTCAATTTGAAATATTCGATGCGCCGTAATATGGAATGTTAAAGAATGTTATGAGGACAACCTGTGAGGTTATGCTGGATTTTACAATAGCATGGAACGCGATATAGCCAATCACAAACAAGGATGGGAACAACCAGTTTTAGAATTTGAAATATTCGATGCGCAGTAATATGGAATGTTAAAGAATGTTATGAGGACAACCTGTGAGGTTATGCTGGATTATGCTGGATATGTTACCGGCTCCAGACCTAGGGGATATCTGGACCGGCAGCAAGTGACACACAGGCTGAACAGTACTGTGTATCTTGGATTAAACTGTGAAAACACGGAGACACACAAGAGTTATCGTCTTGCTCAGACCCACGCCAGTTTAATACTGCGTACATAATAATCTTGCAATGCAATATAGAACCAATATATCATATTATACATATTATCTTGAGAAAATGCAAACAATCAAATATACTTGAATATATAATAGCATAGTGTAGTACTGACACGTCACATATATGATACTTTGTATCTCTATATCTAAATGTAGATACCTATACCCGCATATCATCCAAAAGTAAAACATATAAACATCCAAAAGAATATAACATCAATGCATTTCCACAAATGAAACAAGGACTTAACAACCACTAGTGTCTGTTCACCCACACAACCTTTATGCGCTATACAGGCTCATTTCACATGCGTAGTCTCACGCATGCGCAAATTAACTTGCAGCAGCAAAATACATAAAAACGCAGAACATAACAGTGCAGAACAGCATCTGCTAATTATAACTCAATACTTTTGATCCGTTAAACATATTTTCAATACAGCATGTTACCAACATTTCAGTACTGTACTTAAGGTTAAACGTAGTTTATCATCAGTATTGGAACGGGTTAGCTAGCATACTATTAGCCAGTCAATGGCGATCCTCAACAATGTTAGACAATCTATTACTTATATCTACACAACTCACAACGCTACCAACACACTATTGAAGATCACATTGATATCATATTCATATTTGAATAGCCATAAACTAATTTGGAATATGGTTTATTATACCTGTGAAAACACGGAGACACACAAGAGTTATCGTCTTGCTCAGACCCACGCCAGTTTAATACTGCGTAGCAGGCTCGGAGGAAGCTATGGTCTCCCGTGATTCACCGGAGCGCTTCAGCGCCATCTAACGGCCGGGCGTGTACAAACACGCTATAATAGAAAATTAGAATCGTTTTATGAATAAAAAAATAGGAGGGGGTGTCTGTTTAATGTAAACTAAATCATAACCCGTTACACATACAACGGCATGGAATGCGATATAGCCAATCACAATCAAGGAAGGGAACAACCAGTTTTAGAAGTAATATTTGCAGATGTTTATCGTTTATTCACATTGTTTGTATTACATTCAGTCATAGTCAAGTTTCCATCAATATTGTATTCTTGAATGTGTATTGCCAATTTACCAACTCTGTACTGGTACTGTCATGTTGATCTATAGTTACGTTGTGATTACAACGTTGTTTCAATAGTAATATTGGTGGAAATACAATTCATATCGCGTTGATTTTGCGTTGTGATTTCAACGTTGTTTCAATATTAAATAAGGGTGCAAAATACATCAGAGTCTGACGTTGGTTCAATGAAATTAGCGTTGACAGCAGAATATTGATTCAACGTAGTTTCAATGAAGTTTGCTATCTGGGTTATTTTGAATTAAAAAAAAAATTATAACCTGAGATGAAAATGAACAAAATAAAGGCTGTGCAGCATTAATGCATACTTCTTCAACATAATTTTGACACTCCTAGTTCATGTTGATGAAAAGCTATTAACTTTTGAAATGTGTAGGCTAATTTATTGATGGTCCCTAAACTTACGCGTTGTTTAGGCAGCCAATAGCATTGGCAAAGTCGTAGCAGTGCTACACACCGGTTAAAATAACAATAGTGGGCGTCCGAATATCTGTTTAATATCGAACTTCAAACTAACTTTACCACAGTCATCTTTGTTGCTGCTTTCCCAAAGCATTCACAAGTAAACGTTATTAACCTCAATTCAACAGGAAAAGTAACGTTGCAACTCCCGTTAACCCTGCACTTTTCTAATTATTAGTCAGTAATAGATAATTGCCTCATTCCTCCGGTGTGGTCTGCTGTCCGTGCCGAGTTGGAGCATTATGGTCAGTTCGCGCCTTCCGTTTCTGCTGCATTTTTTGTTGTTGATGTTATTAGGCAGACGCTCTTATCCAGAGCCACTTACAGTAAGTACAGGGACATTTCCCCGAGGCAAGTAGGGTGAAGTGCCTTTCCCAAGTCTAAAGGAGGAAATACATCTTTTGGGTACACGCTTGCAACCCTGACCGAGTGCCTTCACAAGACAGAAATATGCAAATGTCATTCTACAGTAGCTGCATATCCAGCAGGTATCTCGTTCATAGCCTGGAATTGTGAGGTGTTCTGATGGTTTATCTGATTTACTGGCATCGTTCTGTCCTTCCCCGAGGACCTACCTGTGCTCTACATACATTTACATATTATGATATATTTCTTCGCTGTGGATATTCTCATTTGTTGGTGATTTTCCTGATTTCAATTTATTGATAAAATTATTCCAATGTACTTTTACTTGTCACACACGCTAATTAACTTGAAACTCAAACTGAATTTAAAACATTTCTAATGGTACAGCTCTGCATAAAACAACATTAGGAGTGCCACTCCAGTTGGTGCATTGTACAAAGAAACTGTATAAAAACAAAAGGTCCAATCGAATATTAAATCATGTTGAAGTCAGGCCAGGGATGCATTTCAGCATGTCAGTCAGTCATGTGACGTGCTGTGTGACTACTTGAGTAGGGTTGCGTCCCTGTCAATGATTCAATTGATGCACTAATGCATTAAATTGTTCAATCTTTCTTTCACTTTTTTTCTACGTTTGTTTTATTCCAAACAGTTTCCTATAGTTTTTCCGTCTTCATTGATAAATACTGAACTTGTGTCTGCCAGCACCTCAGACAGAGGCTGTGGTTCCATCTTCAGGAGGGATCCTGCAGTGGACGCCTGCAGTACCATGGACAGAGGCTGTGGTTCCATCTTCAGGAGGGATCCTGCAGTGGACCCCTGCATTACCTCGGACAGAGGCCACTGTCTACAACCATTAATTTACTAACTTACCGTAACAGTCAATTTCATCCAAAGCAATAAATACATAGTGTGGCTGGTAAGAACAGGACATCATTATGTCACAACCTCATTATATCTCAAACATAACATCAGTAATGGGTCAACTGCCACCCAAAGGCCTAATCACTCACACAGCTAACCACTCAACCTGATGGGGACATTTGTCCTGTCAGGTATGAAGCAGGTATGTCAGTGTGCAACAGGTAAAGAACCGGAGCAGCAATATGTGCTGTGGTGTCCATTCCACAAACTCTAGCCGAGCGAGTTCTTGTGCAGAAGGGAATACACAACTGACATTCCTACTGTGTGGGTGACTCTACAAAATATCAAAGTATGTGAATATGCAAATTGTTTGAGATTCAAGAAACATTCTGAATGTTCCATGCCTCAAGGGAATACCAGTCATACTATGTACACTATGTGCCTTGTTTTTGAGTTCCTATATATGTTGTGAAAGATAACCTGTAGCGTGATCAGAGGCTTGGTTCTCAGCCGGTGACAAGGAGACACAAACAGGTTCAGGTTCGAGCCCCAAAATAATGGTTTTGTATTAAATGAACAAGGAAGTAGGTATTACAGTAGTAGTATTTGCTGCACAGAAATAAATGTATTGTTCTACTGGAGCATCCAGGGCATTGGGACTGTGTGCTTTCTCTTTCCGCTTCTGGACACTCCTCTCTCTCTCTCTCTCTCTCACCGCGCCATACTCTCTCTGCCCCTGGAATTCAGGTCCACATTCTCTTCAGAATAACCCTGAGAGCAACAGGTGTATGTACATCCCTCCCACCTGACAGAGAACACAGTTCCATGTTCTGAAAGCAGGCAGGTGCAGGTACAGAATTAAAATTCCCATTTGAAGCATCATCGGTGTCTTTATATTGACTGAGGAGGAGAGAGCAGTGAGATCAGATCTACCATCTAGTGCATGTAAGTACTAACATCTACCTGGGCACTTCATTGTGATTATATATTTGCATTTGTTTATCTTTTTTAGAAACACTGATTACTTCATTCACAACTATGTGATATTTCTGATTTGGCTGCATTCTAAAAATGAAAACATCTGCAATACCTGCCCTACATATTTTGTACAAATGTTATTTTTTTTACCCAAGATGTCTGACATCATGAATGTATAAAAAGTCAAGAGAACATGTACACTAACTAAGGTAAGCTGGAACACAATCATTTAACCCTTGTGCTGCCTTCGGGTCATTGTGAACCTTCGGGTCATTGTGAACCTTCGGGTCACTGTGACCCATCGTCATGTTCTAACTGAACTTTACCAAATACAAAAATAAAGTGAAGCATTTTCTTTTAACCGTCGTTGACAATGACCTGAAGGTTACACAAGGGTTAAGGCTGGCAAATTACCTTGCCGGAAAAAAGCAATTTTTGCAGCTAATAGCAGGTGGACTGTCTAAGTCTGAAATTACAGCCATCTTGTTTATCGTTTTCCTTGAATAGGTGCTTGTACTGTATTGGCAACATTGTTGCTACAGTATATTATCTTTAGATTAATTTATTAGCAGGTGGACAGTGTCTGGTAGCCTACTAATTACAGCAAACGTGTTTGTTTTCCTTAAAGGGGTGTCTGTATACTGTCCTTGGTAAGGAATAGGATGACCAAGGATGGTCCAAGGGGGCCTCATTTACTAACATTGCGACCGCAGCTTAATCTGCGCCTTTACCCAACCGCAAATAGCGGACGGTGTATTTCCGTATTTTGCGTGGTATTTATCAAACCAGATCCTCGTAGGGCAATCAGCGCCCATTAGTGTTAATTAGCGCGCCGTCAAAAGACGGGAAAAAATCGCCTGCATGTTACTGCCACCATGGGTGATTTGAGGAAAATAAGAAAATAAAGTTCAGCGAACAGGAGCTAGAAATATACACACACTTTCCCTTATACCCTCCCAGCAGCGGTAATTTGTGTTTTTAGTCAAAGTGCGCTGCATTTGTAAATACAGTGTTATGTCTTTACCCGCTATTTCACGAATTAAATGGGTTAGTTGTAGCCTGGCGTCTCCCGCCCAATTTAGCCCCGCCCACAACAAAAATTTGGTCGGGAAGTTGGGTCTGGAGGGGCTCGTATTGGGGACAAACTATATAAAACCAGGAGCTGGGAGGACCAATGAAATTGCCAGGGCAGGCTTTATACGATGATGGACAGATGATCAACAGTAACGTAATCAACATCGCCACTAAAGAGCGCTTGGGTTGAATTAGTTTTCAACAAACAACATATTACGTTGCTATGATTGGTTGTAGGTCTATCCAATTGAGCGAAGAGGCATTTGTTTTACGAGTTCGGTTGAAACATGCCCCATAGTCACAGCCCAACGGAGAGTTTTCAGACTCATATTCTGACTAGAATTATGAGTATGACAACGTCAGGCTAGGTTGGTTGTAGTAAATACTGTTAGTAAATGAGGCACTCAGACTCCTCAGCAAATATCGTCCCCCTCAATGTTGACTCCATGGCTACGGCCTTGGTGCAGATAGCCTACTGTAATGAATGTTGTAATCAAGACCATCTAAACCGAGGCCAAGTCATGACCAAGACCAGAGTGTACATTGCGTTTTGCCGTGGTGGATTGATATGATCCATATTCTACCTCTCGGGCTTCTTAAGAATATGCTGCACCCACATTTATCTTGGACACTTTAATCTGACTGGAATTAAACCTGCTGCACACTGTGCAGTTTGCGATAACGTTGGTTGTCCAAGACAATCTTTCAGAGAATGACTGAACAAAACTGGGTTTTCCTGTGTGCTTACATTATTCACTAATCAATAGAACTAGTCATTGTATACTAGTTAGTATGGAGCCAGAAAGCTGACAAAAGTATCTGAATTTGAATATGAAAGATCTGAAATATTTGTATGTCAAATTTCATAAAACTGAAATATTTTACTGTTGGTAAAGTTTGGTCGTTCCGAAATCGTCTACTTTTCCCTATGAAAGCAAGCTGTTTCACGTTTGGCCTAGTTCAAACGAAATCTGAATTTCCGCAATCTGAATTTCACCAATCTGAATTTCAATAATCTGAATTCTTGCAATCTGAATTTTAGAATTTAATTATTTTTTGCATCAAAATAATTCAGTTTTATTAAATTTGGCATAAAAATAATTCAGATATTAAATATTAAACAGCAAAATATTTCTGTTTCATGAAATTCAACACAGAAATATTTCAGATCTTTCATATTCAAATTCTGATACTTCAGTCAGCTTTCTAGCTCCATAAGTTAGTATGTTCTCACGTAAGCTTGCTATTAATAAGAGTAGATCGTGTGTTTGTGTCAGGGTTAATAGATGTTCAGGGTCCGGTAAAAGTACTGACTGAACGTCCCTCATCGGGCAGAGAATCCCCCAGTCTGAACCCTCACATCTCAATCTCCACCCTGAACCCTCACATCTCAATCTCCACCCCAAACCCTGAACCCTCAAGTCTCAATCTCCACCCCAAACCCTCAAAGACTTTCTTGAAGTCACATGGCAAGTGATTGACGGCAAGAGGCTTCAAGGGATCAAAATACCTTGAATAGCAATGACACAGCAATGTCCCGTGACCTATTCAATGCCGAAACATGTTACCAGAGCCGCATATAGAATATATATAGATGGGTTACATCTAGTGGGGGATCAAAACACTAAAACAAGGAAAAACAGAACAACTGATAAAGGACATGTGAAGAGATGTCAAAGACCGTCTGGCTAACAAGAACCATGTGTCTGTGTTGTAAAATTGTCTTGAATGTAACAACAATTTTAAACTTGAACTGTTGTCACGTTGGCCTAACTTATATAGTTAATATGTTAATGTAATAACTTTCTCAAAACTTTTAAGGTTTTACTGTGGATTGCATGATGGGTCGCATGATGATGATGTCAAGAGGTCTGCTGTTACTCCTGTGCATTCAAGCTCTTAATCACATCACAACCACAGCTGCTGATGACGTGACCACCACAGCTGCTCCCACAACAACCACAGCTGCTCCCACAACAACCACAGCTGCTCCCACAACAACCACAGCTGCTCCCACGACAACCAAAGCTGCTCCCACAACCACTACAGCTGCTCCCACGACCAGCACAGCTGCTCCCACGACCACCACAGCTGCTCCGACGACCATTACAGCTGCTCCCACGACAACAACAGCTGCTCCCACCACAACTGCTCCCACGACAACCACAGCTGCTCCCACGATAACCACAGCTGCTCCTACAACCACCACAGCTGCTCCCACAACAACCACCAGAGCTGCTCCCACAAAAACCACAGCTGATCCCACCACAACCAAAGCAGCTCCAACAAACACTACAGCTGCTCCCACGACCACTACAACTGCTCCCACGACCACCACAGCTGCTCCCACCACAACCACAGCTGCTCCCACGACCACAACAGCTGCTCCCACGACCACCACAGCTGCTCCCACGACCACTACAGCTGCTCCCACGACAACTACAGCTGCTCCCACGACCACCACAGCTGCTCCCACGACCACAACAGCTGCTCCCACAACCACCACAGCTGCTCCCACCACAACCACAGCAGCTCCCACCACAACCACAGCAGCTCCAACGACCACTACAGCTGCTCCCACGACCACCACAGCTGCTCCCACGACCACCACAGCTAATCCCACCACAACCACAGCAGCTCCAACGACCACTACAGCTGCTCCCACGACCACTACAGCTGCTCCCACGACAACCACAGCTGCTCCCACGACAACCATAGCAGCTCCAACGACCACTACAGCTGCTCCCACGACCACAACAGCTGCTCCCACAACCACAAAAGCTGCACCCACCACAACCACAGCAGCTCCAACGACCACTACAGCTGCTCCCACGACAACCACAGCTGCTCCCACCACAACCAAAGCAACTCCAACAAACACTACAGCTGCTCCCACGACCACTACAGCTACTCCCACGACAACCACAGCTGTTCCCACGACCACCACAGCTGCTCCCACAACAACCACAGCTGCTCCCACTACCACTACAGCTGCTCCCACGACCACCACAGCTGCTCCCACGACCACCACAGCTGCTCCCACGACCACTACAGCTGCTTCCACGACCACTACAGCTGCTCCCACGACCACTACAGCTGCTCCCACGACCACCACAGCTGCTCCCACGACCACAACAGCTGCTCCCACGACCATTACAGCTGCTCCCACCACAACCACAGCAGCTCCCACCACAACCACAGCAGCTCCAACGACCACTACAGCTGCTCCCATGACCACCACAGCTGCTCCCACGACCACCACAGCTGCTCCCACCACAACCACAGCAGCTCCAACGACCACTACAGCTGCTCCCACAACAACCACAGCTGCTCCAACGACCACTAAAGGTGCTCCCACGACCACTACAGCTGCTCCCACGACCAGTACAGCTGCTCCCACGACCACCACAGCTGCTCCCACGACAACAACAGCTGCTCCCACCACAACCACAGCTGCTCCCACGACAACCACAGCTGCTCCCACGACAACCACAGCTGCTCCCACCACAACCACAGATGCTCCCACGACCACCACAGCTGCTCCCACGACAACCACAGCTGCTCCCACCACAACCACAGCTGCTCCCACTACCACTACAGCTACTCCCACCACAACCACAGATGCTCCCACGACCACAACAGCTGCTCCCACCACAACCACAGCTGCTCCCACGACAACCACAGCTGCTCCCACGACCACTACAGCTGCTCCCACGACCACAACAGCTGCTGCCACGACAACCACAGCTGCTCCTACGACAACCACAGCTGTTCCCACGACAACCACAGCTAACCCCACCACAACCACAGCTGCTCCCACGACCACTACTGCTGCTCCCATGATAACCACAGCTACTCCCACCACAACCACAGCTGCTCCCACAACCACAACAGCTGCTCCCACGACCACAACAGCTGCTCCCACGACAACCACAACCAATCACACCACAACCAAAGCTGCTCCCACAACTACCACAGCTCCTCCCACGACCACAACAGCTGCTCCCACGACAACCACAGCTGCTCCAACCACAACCACAGCTGCTCCCACGACCAGTACAGCTGCTCCACCGACCACAACAGCTACTCCCACGACAACTACAGCTGCTCCCACGACCACTACATCTGCTCCCACGACCACCACAGCTGCTCCCACCACAACCACAGCTGCTCCCACTACCACTACAGCTACTCCCACCACAACCACAGATGCTCCCACGACCACAACAGCTGCTCCCACCACAACCACAGCTACTCCCACCACAACCACAGCTGCTCCCACAACCACAACAGCTGCTCCCACGACCACAACAGCTGCTCCCACGACAACCACAACCAATCACACCACAACCAAAGCTGCTCCCACAACTACCACAGCTCCTCCCACGACCACAACAGCTGCTCCCACGACAACCACAGCTGCTCCAACCACAACCACAGCTGCTCCCACGACCAGTACAGCTGCTCCACCGACCACAACAGCTACTCCCACGACAACTACAGCTGCTCCCACGACCACTACATCTGCTCCCACGACCACCACAGCTGCTCCCACCACAACCACAGCTGCTCCCACTACCACTACAGCTACTCCCACCACAACCACAGATGCTCCCACGACCACAACAGCTGCTCCCACCACAACCACAGCTGCTCCCACGACAACCACAGCTGCTCCCACGACAACCACAGCTGCTCCCACCACAACCACAGATGCTCCCACGACCACCACAGCTGCTCCCACGACAACCACAGCTGCTCCCACCACAACCACAGCTGCTCCCACCACAACCATAGCTGCTCCCACGACCACAACAGCTGCTCCCACGACCACAACAGCTGCTGCCACGACAACCACAGCTGCTCCTACGACAACCACAGCTGCTCCCACGACAACCACAGCTGCTCCCACCACAACCACAACCACAGCTGCTCCCACGACAACCACAGCTGCTCCCAGGACCACTACAGCTGCTCCCAAGACCACTACAGCTGCTCCCACGACAACCACAGCTGCTCCAACTACCACTACAGCGGCTCCCACAATCACAACTGCTGCTCCCACGACAACCACAGCTGCTCCCATCACAACCACAGCTGCTCCCACGACCACAACAGCTGCTCCCACGACCACAACAGCTGCTGCCACGACAACCACAGCTGCTCCTACGACAACCACAGCTGTTCCCACGACAACCACAGCTAACCCCACCACAACCACAGCTGCTCCCACGACCACTACTGCTGTTCCCATGATAACCACAGCTACTCCCACCACAACCACAGCTGCTCCCACAACCACAACAGCTGCTCCCACGACCACAACAGCTGCTCCCACGACAACCACAGCTGCTCCAACCACAACCACAGCTGCTCCCACGACCAGTACAGCTGCTCCACCGACCACAACAGCTACTCCCACGACAACTACAGCTGCTCCCACGACCACTACATCTGTTCCCACAACCACCACAGCTGCTCCCACCACAACCACAGCTGCTCCCACTACCACTACAGCTACTCCCACCACAACCACAGATGCTCCCACGACCACAACAGCTGCTCCCACCACAACCACAGCTGCTCCCACGACAACCACAGCTGCTCCCACGACAACCACAGCTGCTCCCACCACAACCACAGATGCTCCCACGACCACCACAGCTGCTCCCACTACAACCACAGCTGCTCCCACCACAACCAAAGCTGCTCCCACCACAACCACAGCTGCTCCCACGACCACAACAGCTGCTCCCACGACCACAACAGCTGCTGCCACGACAACCACAGCTGCTCCTACGACAACCACAGCTGTTCCCACGACAACCACAGCTAACCCCACCACAACCACAGCTGCTCCCAGGACCACTACTGCTGCTCCCATGATAACCATAGCTACTCCCACCACAACCACAGCTGCTCCCACAACCACAACAGCTACTCCCACGACCACAACAGCTGCTCCCACGACAACCACAACCAATCACACCACAACCAAAGCTGCTCCCACAACAACCGCAGCTCCTCCCACGCCCACAACAGCTGCTCCCACGACAACCACAGCTGCTCCAACCACAACCACAGCTGCTCCCACGACCAGTACAGCTGCTCCACCGACCACAACAGCTACTCCCACGACAACTACAGCTGCTCCCACGACCACAACATCTGCTCCCACGACCACCACAGCTGCTCCCACCACAACCACAGCTACTCCCACCACAACCACAGATGCTCCCACGACCACAACAGCTGCTCCCACGACAACCACAGCTGCTCCCACGACAACCACAGCTGCTCCCACGACAACCACAGCTGCTCCCACCACAACCACAGATGCTCCCACGACCACCACAGCTGCTCCCACGACAACCACAGCTGCTCCCACCACAACCACAGCTGCTCCCACCACAACCACAGTTGCTCCCACGACCGCAACAGCTGCTCCCATGACCACAACAGCTGCTCCCACGACAACCACAGCTTCTCCCACAACAACCACAGCTGCTCCCACGACCACTACAGCTGCTCCCACGACAACCACAGCTGCTTCCACGACAACCACAGATGCTCACACGACCACCACAGCTGATCCCACGACATCCACAGCTGCTCCCACGACATCCACAGCTGCTCCCACGACCACAACAGCTGCTCTCACGACCACAACAGCTGCTCCCACGACAACCACAACTAATCACACCACAACCAAAGCTGCTCCCACAACAACCACAGTTCCTCCCACGACCACAACAGCTGCTCCCACGACAACCACAGCTGCTCCCAAGACAACCACAGCTGCTCCCACGACCACAACAGCTGCTCCCACGACCACAACAGCTGCTCCCACCACAACCACAGCAGCTCCCACCACAACCACAGCAGCTCCAACGACCACTACAGCTGCTCCCATGACCACCACAGCTGCTCCCACGACCAACACAGCTGCTCCCACCACAACCACAGCAGCTCCAACGACCACAACAGCTGCTCCCACAACCACTACAGCTGCTCCCAAGACAACCACAGCTGCTCCAACGACCACTAAAGGTGCTCCCACGACCACTACAGCTGCTCCCACGACAACTACAGCTGCTCCCACGACCGCCACAGCTGCTCCCATGACAACCACAGCTGCTCCCACCACAACCACAACCACAGCTGCTCCCACGACAACCACAGCTGCTCCCACGACCACTACAGCTGCTCCCACGACCACAACAGCTGCTCCCACGATCACCAAAGTTGCTCCAACTACCACTACAGCGGCTCCCACAACCACAACTGCTGCTCCCACGACAACCACAGCTGCTCCCATCACAACCACAGCTGCTCCCACGACCACAACAGCTGCTCCCACGACCACAACAGCTGCTGCCACGACAACCACAGCTGCTCCTACGACAACCACAGCTGTTCCCACGACAACCACAGCTAACCCCACCACAACCACAGCTGCTCCCACGACCACTACTGCTGTTCCCATGATAACCACAGCTACTCCCACCACAACCACAGCTGCTCCCACAACCACAACAGCTGCTCCCACGACCACAACAGCTGCTCCCACGACAACCACAGCTGCTCCAACCACAACCACAGCTGCTCCCACGACCAGTACAGCTGCTCCACCGACCACAACAGCTACTCCCACGACAACTACAGCTGCTCCCACGACCACTACATCTGCTCCCACAACCACCACAGCTGCTCCCACCACAACCACAGCTGCTCCCACTACCACTACAGCTACTCCCACCACAACCACAGATGCTCCCACGACCACAACAGCTGCTCCCACCACAACCACAGCTGCTCCCACGACAACCACAGCTGCTCCCACGACAACCACAGCTGCTCCCACCACAACCACAGATGCTCCCACGACCACCACAGCTACTCCCACTACAACCACAGCTGCTCCCACCACAACCAAAGCTGCTCCCACCACAACCACAGCTGCTCCCACGACCACAACAGCTGCTCCCACGACCACAACAGCTGCTGCCACGACAACCACAGCTGCTCCTACGACAACCACAGCTGTTCCCACGACAACCACAGCTAACCCCACCACAACCACAGCTGCTCCCAGGACCACTACTGCTGCTCCCATGATAACCATAGCTACTCCCACCACAATCACAGCTGCTCCCACAACCACAACAGCTACTCCCACGACCACAACAGCTGCTCCCACGACAACCACAACCAATCACACCACAACCAAAGCTGCTCCCACAACAACCGCAGCTCCTCCCACGCCCACAACAGCTGCTCCCACGACAACCACAGCTGCTCCAACCACAACCACAGCTGCTCCCACGACCAGTACAGCTGCTCCACCGACCACAACAGCTACTCCCACGACAACTACAGCTGCTCCCACGACCACTACATCTGCTCCCACGACCACCACAGCTGCTCCCACCACAACCACAGCTGCTCCCACTACCACTACAGCTACTCCCACCACAACCACAGATGCTCCCACGACCACAACAGCTGCTCCCACGACAACCACAGCTGCTCCCACGACAACCACAGCTGCTCCCACGACAACCACAGCTGCTCCCACCACAACCACAGATGCTCCCACGACCACCACAGCTGCTCCCACGACAACCACAGCTGCTCCCACCACAACCACAGCTGCTCCCACCACAACCACAGTTGCTCCCACGACCGCAACAGCTGCTCCCACGACCACAACAGCTGCTCCCACGACAACCACAGCTTCTCCCACAACAACCACAGCTGCTCCCACGACCACTACAGCTGCTCCCACGACAACCACAGCTGCTTCCACGACAACCACAGATGCTCACACGACCACCACAGCTGATCCCACGACCACCACAGCTGCTCCGACGACATCCACAGCTGCTCCCACGACATCCACAGCTGCTCCCACGACCACAACAGCTGCTCCCACGACCACAACAGCTGCTCCCACGACAACCACAACTAATCACACCACAACCAAAGCTGCTCCCACAACAACCACAGTTCCTCCCACGACCACAACAGCTGCTCCCACGACAACCACAGCTGCTCCCACGACAACCACAGCTGCTCCCACGACCACAACAGCTGCTCCCACGACCACAACAGCTGCTCCCACCACAACCACAGCAGCTCCCACCACAACCACAGCAGCTCCAACGACCACTACAGCTGCTCCCACCACAACCACAGCAGCTCCAACGACCACAACAGCTGCTCCCACAACCACTACAGCTGCTCCCAAGACAACCACAGCTGCTCCAACGACCACTAAAGGTGCTCCCACGACCACTACAGCTGCTCCCACGACAACTACAGCTGCTCCCACGACCGCCACAGCTGCTCCCATGACAACCACAGCTGCTCCCACCACAACCACAACCACAGCTGCTCCCACGACAACCACAGCTGCTCCCACGACCACTACAGCTGCTCCCACGACCACAACAGCTGCTCCCACGACCACCAAAGTTGCTCCAACTACCACTACAGCGGCTCCCACAACCACAACTGCTGCTCCCACGACAACCACAGCTGCTCCAACCACAACCACAGCTGCTCCCACGACCACAACAGCTGCTGCCACGACAACCACAGCTGCTCCTACGACAACCACAGCTGTTCCCACGACAACCACAGCTGCTCCTACGACAACCACAACTAACCCCACCACAACCACAGCTGCTCCCACGACCACTACTGCTGCTCCCATGACAACCACAGCTACTCCCACCACAACCACAGCTGCTCCCACAACCACAACAGCTGCTCCCACGACCACAACAGCTGCTCCCACGACAACCACAACCAATCACACCACAACCAAAGCTGCTCCCACAACAACCACAGCTCCTCCCACGACCACAACAGCTGCTCCCACGACAACCACAGCTCCTCCCACGACCACAACAGCTGCTCCCACGACAACCACAGCTGCTCCAAGCACAACCACAGCTGCTCCCACGACCAGTTCAGCTGCTCCACCGACCATAACAGCTACTCCCACGACCACAACAGCTGCTCCCACGACAACCACAGCTCCTCCCACGACCACAACAGCTGCTCCCACGACAACCACAGCTGCTCCAACAACAACCACAGCTGCTCCCACGACCAGTTCAGCTGCTCCACCGACCACAACAGCTACTCCCACGACCACAACAGCTGCTCCCACGACAACCACAGCTCCTCCCACGACCAAAACAGCTGCTCCCACGACCACAACAGCTGCTCCCACGACAACCACAACCAATCACACCACAACCAAAGCTGCTCCAACAACAACCACAGCTCCTCCCACGACCACAACAGCTGCTCCCAAGACAACCACAGCTCCTCCCACGACCACAACAGCTGCTCCCACGACAACCACAGCTGCTCCAACCACAACCACAGCTGCTCCCACGACCAGTTCAGCTGCTCCACCGACCACAACAGCTCCTCCCACGACCACAACAGCTGCTCCCACGACAACCACAGCTCCTCCCACGACCACAACAGCTGCTCCCACGACAACCACAGCTGCTCCAACCACAACCACAGCTGCTCCCACGACCAGTTCAGCTGCTTCACCGACCACAACAGCTACTCCCACGACAACTACAGCTGCTCCCACGACCACTACATCTGCTCCCACGACCACCACAGCTGCTCCCACCACAACCACAGCTGCTCCCATGACCACAACAGCTGCTCCCACGACCACAACAGCTGCTGCCACGACAACCACAGCTGCTCCTACGACAACCACAGCTGTTCCCACGACAACCACAGCTAACCCCACCACAACCACAGCTGCTCCCACGACCACTACTGCTGCTCCCATGATAACCACAGCTACTCCCACCACAACCAAAGCTGCTCCCACAACCACAACAGCTGCTCCCACGACCACAACAGCTGCTCCCACGACAACCACAACCAATCACACCACAACCAAAGCTGCTCCCACAACTACCACAGCTCCTCCCACGACCACAACAGCTGCTCCCACGACAACCACAGCTGCTCCAACCACAACCACAGCTGCTCCCACGACCAGTACAGCTGCTCCACCGACCACAACAGCTACTCCCACGACAACTACAGCTGCTCCCACGACCACTACATCTGCTCCCACGACCACCACAGCTGCTCCCACCACAACCACAGCTGCTCCCACTACCACTACAGCTACTCCCACCACAACCACAGATGCTCCCACGACCACAACAGCTGCTCCCACCACAACCACAGCTGCTCCCACGACAACCACAGCTGCTCCCACGACAACCACAGCTGCTCCCACCACAACCACAGATGCTCCCACGACCACCACAGCTGCTCCCACGACAACCACAGCTGCTCCCACCACAACCACAGCTGCTCCCACTACCACTACAGCTACTCCCACCACAACCACAGATGCTCCCACGACCACAACAGCTGCTCCCACCACAACCACAGCTGCTCCCACGACAACCACAGCTGCTCCCACGACAACCACAGCTGCTCCCACCACAACCACAGATGCTCCCACGACCACCACAGCTGCTCCCACGACAACCACAGCTGCTCCCACCACAACCACAGCTGCTCCCACCACAACCATAGCTGCTCCCACGACCACAACAGCTGCTCCCACGACCACAACAGCTGCTGCCACGACAACCACAGCTATTCCTACGACAACCACAGCTGCTCCCACGACAACCACAGCTGCTCCCACGACAACCACAGCTGCTCCCAGGACCACTACAGCTGCTCCCACGACCACTACAGCTGCTCCCACGACAACCACAGCTGCTCCAACTACCACTACAGCGGCTCCCACAATCACAACTGCTGCTCCCACGACAACCACAGCTGCTCCCATCACAACCACAGCTGCTCCCACGACCACAACAGCTGCTCCCACGACCACAACAGCTGCTGCCACGACAACCACAGCTGCTCCCACGACCACTACAGCTGCTCCCACGACCACTACAGCTGCTCCCACGACAACCACAGCTGCTCCAACTACCACTACAGCGGGTCCCACAATCACAACTGCTGCTCCGACGACAACCACAGCTGCTCCCACCACAACCACAGCTGCTCCCACGACCACAACAGCTGCTCCCACGACCACAACAGCTGCTGCCACGACAACCACAGCTGCTCCTACGACAACCACAGCTGTTCCCACGACAACCACAGCTAACCCCACCACAACCACAGCTGCTCCCACGACCACTACTGCTGCTCCCATGATAACCACAGCTACTCCCACCACAACCACAGCTGCTCCCACAACCACAACAGCTGCTCCCACGACCACAACAGCTGCTCCCACGACAACCACAACCAATCACACCACAACCAAAGCTGCTCCCACAACTACCACAGCTGCTCCCACGACAACCACAGCTGCTCCAACCACAACCACAGCTGCTCCCACGACCAGTACAGCTGCTCCACCGACCACAACAGCTACTCCCACGACAACTACAGCTGCTCCCACGACCACTACATCTGCTCCCACGACCACCACAGCTGCTCCCACCACAACCACAGCTGCTCCCACTACCACTACAGCTACTCCCACCACAACCACAGATGCTCCCACGACCACAACAGCTGCTCCCACCACAACCACAGCTACTCCCACCACAACCACAGCTGCTCCCACAACCACAACAGCTGCTCCCACGACAACCACAACCAATCACACCACAACCAAAGCTGCTCCCACAACTACCACAGCTCCTCCCACGACCACAACAGCTGCTCCCACGACAACCACAGCTGCTCCAACCACAACCACAGCTGCTCCCACGACCAGTACAGCTGCTCCACCGACCACAACAGCTACTCCCACGACAACTACAGCTGCTCCCACGACCACTACATCTGCTCCCACGACCACCACAGCTGCTCCCACCACAACCACAGCTGCTCCCACTACCACTACAGCTACTCCCACCACAACCACAGATGCTCCCACGACCACAACAGCTGCTCCCACCACAACCACAGCTGCTCCCACGACCACTACTGCTGCTCCCATGATAACCACAGCTACTCCCACCACAACCACAGCTGCTCCCACAACCACAACAGCTGCTCCCAGGACCACAACAGCTGCTCCCACGACAACCACAACCAATCACACCACAACCAAAGCTGCTCCCACAACTACCACAGCTCCTCCCACGACCACAACAGCTGCTCCCACGACAACCACAGCTGCTCCAACCACAACCACAGCTGCTCCCACGACCAGTACAGCTGCTCCACCGACCACAACAGCTACTCCCACGACAACTACAGCTGCTCCCACGACCACTACATCTGCTCCCACGACCACCACAGCTGCTCCCACCACAACCACAGCTGCTCCCACTACCACTACAGCTACTCCCACCACAACCACAGATGCTCCCACGACCACAACAGCTGCTCCCACCACAACCACAGCTACTCCCACCACAACCACAGCTGCTCCCACAACCACAACAGCTGCTCCCACGACAACCACAACCAATCACACCACAACCAAAGCTGCTCCCACAACTACCACAGCTCCTCCCACGACCACAACAGCTGCTCCCACGACAACCACAGCTGCTCCAACCACAACCACAGCTGCTCCCACGACCAGTACAGCTGCTCCACCGACCACAACAGCTACTCCCACGACAACTACAGCTGCTCCCACGACCACTACATCTGCTCCCACGACCACCACAGCTGCTCCCACCACAACCACAGCTGCTCCCACTACCACTACAGCTACTCCCACCACAACCACAGATGCTCCCACGACCACAACAGCTGCTCCCACCACAACCACAGCTGCTCCCACGACAACCACAGCTGCTCCCACGACAACCACAGCTGCTCCCACCACAACCACAGATGCTCCCACGACCACCACAGCTGCTCCCACGACAACCACAGCTGCTCCCACCACAACCACAGCTGCTCCCACCACAACCATAGCTGCTCCCACGACCACAACAGCTACTCCCACGACCACAACAGCTGCTGCCACGACAACCACAGCTGCTCCTACGACAACCACAGCTGCTCCCACGACAACCACAGCTGCTCCCACCACAACCACAACCACAGCTGCTCCCACGACAACCACAGCTGCTCCCAGGACCACTACAGCTGCTCCCAAGACCACTACAGCTGCTCCCACGACAACCACAGCTGCTCCAACTACCACTACAGCGGCTCCCACAATCACAACTGCTGCTCCCACGACAACCACAGCTGCTCCCATCACAACCACAGCTGCTCCCACGACCACAACAGCTGCTCCCACGACCACAACAGCTGCTGCCACGACAACCACAGCTGCTCCTACGACAACCACAGCTGTTCCCACGACAACCACAGCTAACCCCACCACAACCACAGCTGCTCCCACGACCACTACTGCTGTTCCCATGATAACCACAGCTACTCCCACCACAACCACAGCTGCTCCCACAACCACAACAGCTGCTCCCACGACCACAACAGCTGCTCCCACGACAACCACAGCTGCTCCAACCACAACCACAGCTGCTCCCACGACCAGTACAGCTGCTCCACCGACCACAACAGCTACTCCCACGACAACTACAGCTGCTCCCACGACCACTACATCTGCTCCCACAACCACCACAGCTGCTCCCACCACAACCACAGCTGCTCCCACTACCACTACAGCTACTCCCACCACAACCACAGATGCTCCCACGACCACAACAGCTGCTCCCACCACAACCACAGCTGCTCCCACGACAACCACAGCTGCTCCCACGACAACCACAGCTGCTCCCACCACAACCACAGATGCTCCCACGACCACCACAGCTGCTCCCACTACAACCACAGCTGCTCCCACCACAACCAAAGCTGCTCCCACCACAACCACAGCTGCTCCCACGACCACAACAGCTGCTCCCACGACCACAACAGCTGCTGCCACGACAACCACAGCTGCTCCTACGACAACCACAGCTGTTCCCACGACAACCACAGCTAACCCCACCACAACCACAGCTGCTCCCAGGACCACTACTGCTGCTCCCATGATAACCATAGCTACTCCCACCACAACCACAGCTGCTCCCACAACCACAACAGCTACTCCCACGACCACAACAGCTGCTCCCACGACAACCACAACCAATCACACCACAACCAAAGCTGCTCCCACAACAACCGCAGCTCCTCCCACGCCCACAACAGCTGCTCCCACGACAACCACAGCTGCTCCAACCACAACCACAGCTGCTCCCACGACCAGTACAGCTGCTCCACCGACCACAACAGCTACTCCCACGACAACTACAGCTGCTCCCACGACCACAACATCTGCTCCCACGACCACCACAGCTGCTCCCACCACAACCACAGCTACTCCCACCACAACCACAGATGCTCCCACGACCACAACAGCTGCTCCCACGACCACAACAGCTGCTCCCACGACAACCACAACTAATCACACCACAACCAAAGCTGCTCCCACAACAACCACAGTTCCTCCCACGACCACAACAGCTGCTCCCACGACAACCACAGCTGCTCCCAGGACCACTACAGCTGCTCCCAAGACCACTACAGCTGCTCCCACGACAACCACAGCTGCTCCAACTACCACTACAGCGGCTCCCACAATCACAACTGCTGCTCCCACGACAACCACAGCTGCTCCAACGACCACTAAAGGTGCTCCCACGACCACTACAGCTGCTCCCACGACAACTACAGCTGCTCCCACGACCGCCACAGCTGCTCCCATGACAACCACAGCTGCTCCCACAACAACTACAGCTGCTCCCACGACAACCACAGCTGCTCCCACGACAACCACAGCTGCTCCCACCACAACCACAGCTGCTCCCACCACAACCACAGTTGCTCCCACGACCGCAACAGCTGCTCCCACGACCACAACAGCTGCTCCCACGACAACCACAGCTTCTCCCACAACAACCACAGCTGCTCCCACGACCACTACAGCTGCTCCCACGACAACCACAGCTGCTTCCACGACAACCACAGATGCTCACACGACCACCACAGCTGATCCCACGACATCCACAGCTGCTCCCACGACATCCACAGCTGCTCCCACGACCACAACAGCTGCTCCCACGACCACAACAGCTGCTCCCACGACAACCACAACTAATCACACCACAACCAAAGCTGCTCCCACAACAACCACAGTTCCTCCCACGACCACAACAGCTGCTCCCACGACAACCACAGCTGCTCCCACGACAACCACAGCTGCTCCCACGACCACAACAGCTGCTCCCACGACCACAACAGCTGCTCCCACGACCACAACAGCTGCTCCCACCACAACCACAGCTGCTCCCACGACCACTACTGCTGTTCCCATGATAACCACAGCTACTCCCACCACAACCACAGCTGCTCCCACAACCACAACAGCTGCTCCCACGACCACAACAGCTGCTCCCACGACAACCACAGCTGCTCCAACCACAACCACAGCTGCTCCCACGACCAGTACAGCTGCTCCCACAACCACCACAGCTGCTCCCACCACAACCACAGCTGCTCCCACTACCACTACAGCTACTCCCACCACAACCACAGATGCTCCCACGACCACAACAGCTGCTCCCACCACAACCACAGCTGCTCCCACGACAACCACAGCTGCTCCCACGACAACCACAGCTGCTCCCACCACAACCACAGATGCTCCCACGACCACCACAGCTGCTCCCACCACAACCAAAGCTGCTCCCACCACAACCACAGCTGCTCCCACGACCACAACAGCTGCTCCCACGACCACAACAGCTGCTGCCACGACAACCACAGCTGCTCCTACGACAACCACAGCTGTTCCCACGACAACCACAGCTAACCCCACCACAACCACAGCTGCTCCCAGGACCACTACTGCTGCTCCCATGATAACCATAGCTACTCCCACCACAATCACAGCTGCTCCCACAACCACAACAGCTACTCCCACGACCACAACAGCTGCTCCCACGACAACCACAACCAATCACACCACAACCAAAGCTGCTCCCACAACAACCGCAGCTCCTCCCACGCCCACAACAGCTGCTCCCACGACAACCACAGCTGCTCCAACCACAACCACAGCTGCTCCCACGACCAGTACAGCTGCTCCACCGACCACAACAGCTACTCCCACGACAACTACAGCTGCTCCCACGACCACTACATCTGCTCCCACGACCACCACAGCTGCTCCCACCACAACCACAGCTGCTCCCACTACCACTACAGCTACTCCCACCACAACCACAGATGCTCCCACGACCACAACAGCTGCTCCCACGACAACCACAGCTGCTCCCACGACAACCACAGCTGCTCCCACGACAACCACAGCTGCTCCCACCACAACCACAGATGCTCCCACGACCACCACAGCTGCTCCCACGACAACCACAGCTGCTCCCACCACAACCACAGCTGCTCCCACCACAACCACAGTTGCTCCCACGACCGCAACAGCTGCTCCCACGACCACAACAGCTGCTCCCACGACAACCACAGCTTCTCCCACAACAACCACAGCTGCTCCCACGACCACTACAGCTGCTCCCACGACAACCACAGCTGCTTCCACGACAACCACAGATGCTCACACGACCACCACAGCTGATCCCACGACCACCACAGCTGCTCCGACGACATCCACAGCTGCTCCCACCACAACCACAGATGCTCCCACGACCACCACAGCTGCTCCCACCACAACCAAAGCTGCTCCCACCACAACCACAGCTGCTCCCACGACCACAACAGCTGCTCCCACGACCACAACAGCTGCTGCCACGACAACCACAGCTGCTCCTACGACAACCACAGCTGTTCCCACGACAACCACAGCTAACCCCACCACAACCACAGCTGCTCCCAGGACCACTACTGCTGCTCCCATGATAACCATAGCTACTCCCACCACAATCACAGCTGCTCCCACAACCACAACAGCTACTCCCACGACCACAACAGCTGCTCCCACGACAACCACAACCAATCACACCACAACCAAAGCTGCTCCCACAACAACCGCAGCTCCTCCCACGCCCACAACAGCTGCTCCCACGACAACCACAGCTGCTCCAACCACAACCACAGCTGCTCCCACGACCAGTACAGCTGCTCCACCGACCACAACAGCTACTCCCACGACAACTACAGCTGCTCCCACGACCACTACATCTGCTCCCACGACCACCACAGCTGCTCCCACCACAACCACAGCTGCTCCCACTACCACTACAGCTACTCCCACCACAACCACAGATGCTCCCACGACCACAACAGCTGCTCCCACGACAACCACAGCTGCTCCCACGACAACCACAGCTGCTCCCACGACAACCACAGCTGCTCCCACCACAACCACAGATGCTCCCACGACCACCACAGCTGCTCCCACGACAACCACAGCTGCTCCCACCACAACCACAGCTGCTCCCACCACAACCACAGTTGCTCCCACGACCGCAACAGCTGCTCCCACGACCACAACAGCTGCTCCCACGACAACCACAGCTTCTCCCACAACAACCACAGCTGCTCCCACGACCACTACAGCTGCTCCCACGACAACCACAGCTGCTTCCACGACAACCACAGATGCTCACACGACCACCACAGCTGATCCCACGACCACCACAGCTGCTCCGACGACATCCACAGCTGCTCCCACGACATCCACAGCTGCTCCCACGACCACAACAGCTGCTCCCACGACCACAACAGCTGCTCCCACGACAACCACAACTAATCACACCACAACCAAAGCTGCTCCCACAACAACCACAGTTCCTCCCACGACCACAACAGCTGCTCCCACGACAACCACAGCTGCTCCCACGACAACCACAGCTGCTCCCACGACCACAACAGCTGCTCCCACGACCACAACAGCTGCTCCCACCACAACCACAGCAGCTCCCACCACAACCACAGCAGCTCCAACGACCACTACAGCTGCTCCCATGACCACCACAGCTGCTCCCACGACCAACACAGCTGCTCCCACCACAACCACAGCAGCTCCAACGACCACAACAGCTGCTCCCACAACCACTACAGCTGCTCCCAAGACAACCACAGCTGCTCCAACGACCACTAAAGGTGCTCCCACGACCACTACAGCTGCTCCCACGACCGCCACAGCTGCTCCCATGACAACCACAGCTGCTCCCACCACAACCACAACCACAGCTGCTCCCACGACAACCACAGCTGCTCCCACGACCACTACAGCTGCTCCCACGACCACAACAGCTGCTCCCACGACCACCAAAGTTGCTCCAACTACCACTACAGCGGCTCCCACAACCACAACTGCTGCTCCCACGACAACCACAGCTGCTCCCATCACAACCACAGCTGCTCCCACGACCACAACAGCTGCTCCCACGACCACAACAGCTGCTGCCACGACAACCACAGCTGCTCCTACGACAACCACAGCTGTTCCCACGACAACCACAGCTAACCCCACCACAACCACAGCTGCTCCCACGACCACTACTGCTGTTCCCATGATAACCACAGCTACTCCCACCACAACCACAGCTGCTCCCACAACCACAACAGCTGCTCCCACGACCACAACAGCTGCTCCCACGACAACCACAGCTGCTCCAACCACAACCACAGCTGCTCCCACGACCAGTACAGCTGCTCCACCGACCACAACAGCTACTCCCACGACAACTACAGCTGCTCCCACGACCACTACATCTGCTCCCACAACCACCACAGCTGCTCCCACCACAACCACAGCTGCTCCCACTACCACTACAGCTACTCCCACCACAACCACAGATGCTCCCACGACCACAACAGCTGCTCCCACCACAACCACAGCTGCTCCCACGACAACCACAGCTGCTCCCACGACAACCACAGCTGCTCCCACCACAACCACAGATGCTCCCACGACCACCACAGCTACTCCCACTACAACCACAGCTGCTCCCACCACAACCAAAGCTGCTCCCACCACAACCACAGCTGCTCCCACGACCACAACAGCTGCTCCCACGACCACAACAGCTGCTGCCACGACAACCACAGCTGCTCCTACGACAACCACAGCTGTTCCCACGACAACCACAGCTAACCCCACCACAACCACAGCTGCTCCCAGGACCACTACTGCTGCTCCCATGATAACCATAGCTACTCCCACCACAATCACAGCTGCTCCCACAACCACAACAGCTACTCCCACGACCACAACAGCTGCTCCCACGACAACCACAACCAATCACACCACAACCAAAGCTGCTCCCACAACAACCGCAGCTCCTCCCACGCCCACAACAGCTGCTCCCACGACAACCACAGCTGCTCCAACCACAACCACAGCTGCTCCCACGACCAGTACAGCTGCTCCACCGACCACAACAGCTACTCCCACGACAACTACAGCTGCTCCCACGACCACTACATCTGCTCCCACGACCACCACAGCTGCTCCCACCACAACCACAGCTGCTCCCACTACCACTACAGCTACTCCCACCACAACCACAGATGCTCCCACGACCACAACAGCTGCTCCCACGACAACCACAGCTGCTCCCACGACAACCACAGCTGCTCCCACGACAACCACAGCTGCTCCCACCACAACCACAGATGCTCCCACGACCACCACAGCTGCTCCCAAGACAACCACAGCTGCTCCCACCACAACCACAGCTGCTCCCACCACAACCACAGTTGCTCCCACGACCGCAACAGCTGCTCCCACGACCACAACAGCTGCTCCCACGACAACCACAGCTTCTCCCACAACAACCACAGCTGCTCCCACGACCACTACAGCTGCTCCCACGACAACCACAGCTGCTTCCACGACAACCACAGATGCTCACACGACCACCACAGCTGATCCCACGACCACCACAGCTGCTCCGACGACATCCACAGCTGCTCCCACGACATCCACAGCTGCTCCCACGACCACAACAGCTGCTCCCACGACCACAACAGCTGCTCCCACGACAACCACAACTAATCACACCACAACCAAAGCTGCTCCCACAACAACCACAGTTCCTCCCACGACCACAACAGCTGCTCCCACGACAACCACAGCTGCTCCCACGACCACAACAGCTGCTCCCACGACCACAACAGCTGCTCCCACCACAACCACAGCAGCTCCCACCACAACCACAGCAGCTCCAACGACCACTACAGCTGCTCCCATGACCACCACAGCTGCTCCCACGACCAACACAGCTGCTCCCACCACAACCACAGCAGCTCCAACGACCACAACAGCTGCTCCCACAACCACTACAGCTGCTCCCAAGACAACCACAGCTGCTCCAACGACCACTAAAGGTGCTCCCACGACCACTACAGCTGCTCCCACGACAACTACAGCTGCTCCCACGACCGCCACAGCTGCTCCCATGACAACCACAGCTGCTCCCACCACAACCACAACCACAGCTGCTCCCACGACAACCACAGCTGCTCCCACGACCACTACAGCTGCTCCCACGACTACCAAAGTTGCTCCAACTACCACTACAGCGGCTCCCACAACCACAACTGCTGCTCCCACGACAACCACAGCTGCTCCAACCACAACCACAGCTGCTCCCACGACCACAACAGCTGCTCCCACGACCACAACAGCTGCTGCCACGACAACCACAGCTGCTCCTACGACAACCACAGCTGTTCCCACGACAACCACAGCTGCTCCTACGACAACCACAACTAACCCCACCACAACCACAGCTGCTCCCACGACCACTACTGCTGCTCCCATGACAACCACAGCTACTCCCACCACAACCACAGCTGCTCCCACAACCACAACAGCTGCTCCCACGACCACAACAGCTGCTCCCACGACAACCACAACCAATCACACCACAACCAAAGCTGCTCCCACAACAACCACAGCTCCTCCCACGACCACAACAGCTGCTCCCACGACAACCACAGCTCCTCCCACGACCACAACAGCTGCTCCCACGACAACCACAGCTGCTCCAAGCACAACCACAGCTGCTCCCACGACCAGTTCAGCTGCTCCACCGACCACAACAGCTACTCCCACGACCACAACAGCTGCTCCCACGACAACCACAGCTCCTCCCACGACCACAACAGCTGCTCCCACGACAACCACAGCTGCTCCAACAACAACCACAGCTGCTCCCACGACCAGTTCAGCTGCTCCACCGACCACAACAGCTACTCCCACGACCACAACAGCTGCTCCCACGACAACCACAGCTCCTCCCACGACCAAAACAGCTGCTCCCACGACCACAACAGCTGCTCCCACGACAACCACAACCAATCACACCACAACCAAAGCTGCTCCAACAACAACCACAGCTCCTCCCACGACCACAACAGCTGCTCCCAAGACAACCACAGCTCCTCCCACGACCACAACAGCTGCTCCCACGACAACCACAGCTGCTCCAACCACAACCACAGCTGCTCCCACGACCAGTTCAGCTGCTCCACCGACCACAACAGCTCCTCCCACGACCACAACAGCTGCTCCCACGACAACCACAGCTCCTCCCACGACCACAACAGCTGCTCCCACGACAACCACAGCTGCTCCAACCACAACCACAGCTGCTCCCACGACCAGTTCAGCTGCTTCACCGACCACAACAGCTACTCCCACGACAACTACAGCTGCTCCCACGACCACTACATCTGCTCCCACGACCACCACAGCTGCTCCCACCACAACCACAGCTGCTCCCACGACCACAACAGCTGCTCCCACGACCACAACAGCTGCTCCCACCACAACCACAGCAGCTCCCACCACAACCACAGCAGCTCCAACGACCACTACAGCTGCTCCCACTACCACCACAGCTGCTCCCACCACAACCACAGATGCTCCCACGACCACCACAGCTGTTCCCACGACAACCACTGCTGCTCCCACCACAACCACAGCTGCTCCCACGACCACTACAGCTGCTCCCACGACCACAACAGCTGCTCCCACGACCACAACAGCTGCTCCCACGACCACAACAGCTGCTCCCACGACAACCACAGCTGCTCCAACCACAACCACAGCTGCTCCCACGACCAGTTCAGCTGCTCCACCGACCACAACAGCTACTCCCACGACAACTACAGCTGCTCCCACGACCACTACATCTGCTCCCACGACCACCACAGCTGCTCCCACCACAACCACAGCTGCTCCCACGACCACAACAGCTGCTCCCACGACCACAACAGCTGCTCCCACCACAACCACAGCAGCTCCCACCACAACCACAGCAGCTCCAACGACCACTACTGCTGCTCCCATGACCACCACAGCTGCTCCCACGACCACCACAGCTGCTCCCACCACAACCACAGCAGCTCCTACGACAGCTACAGCTGCTCCCACGACCACTACAGCTTCTCCAACTACCACTACAGCGGCTCCCACAATCACAACTGCTGCTCCCACCACAACCACAGCTGCTCCCACGACAACCACAGCTGCTCCCACGACCACAACAGCTGCTCCCACGACCACAACAGCTGCTCCCACCACAACCACAGCAGCTCCCACCACAACCACAGCTGCTCCAATGACCACCACAGCTGCTCCCACGACCACCACAGCGGCTCCCACCACAACCACAGCAGCTCCAACGTCCACAACAGCTGCTCCCACGACCACTACAGCTGCTCCCACGACAACCACAGCTGCTCCAACGACCACTAAAGGTGCTCCCACGACCACTACAGCTGCTCCCACGACCACCACAGCTGATCCCATGACAACCACAGCTGCTCCCACCACAACCACAACCACAGCTGCTCCCACGACAACCACAGCTGCTCCCACGACCACTGCAGCTGCTCCCACGACCAATACAGCTGCTCCCACGACAACCAAAGCTGCTCCAACTACCACTACAGCGGCTCCCACAACCACAACTGCTGCTCCCACGACAACCACAGCTGCTCCAACCACAACCACAGCTGCTCCCACGACCACAACAGCTGCTCCCACGACCACAACAGCTGCTGCCACGACAACCACAGCTGCTCCTACGACAACCACAGCTGTTCCCACGACAACCACAGCTGCTCCTACGACAACCACAACTAACCCCACCACAACCACAGCTGCTCCCACGACCACTACTGCTGCTCCCACGACAACCACAGCTGCTTCCACGACAACCACAGATGCTCACACGACCACCACAGCTGATCCCACGACCACCACAGCTGCTCCGACGACATCCACAGCTGCTCCCACGACATCCACAGCTGCTCCCACGACCACAACAGCTGCTCCCACGACCACAACAGCTGCTCCCACGACAACCACAACTAATCACACCACAACCAAAGCTGCTCCCACAACAACCACAGTTCCTCCCACGACCACAACAGCTGCTCCCACGACAACCACAGCTGCTCCCACGACCACAACAGCTGCTCCCACGACCACAACAGCTGCTCCCACCACAACCACAGCAGCTCCCACCACAACCACAGCAGCTCCAACGACCACTACAGCTGCTCCCATGACCACCACAGCTGCTCCCACGACCAACACAGCTGCTCCCACCACAACCACAGCAGCTCCAACGACCACAACAGCTGCTCCCACAACCACTACAGCTGCTCCCAAGACAACCACAGCTGCTCCAACGACCACTAAAGGTGCTCCCACGACCACTACAGCTGCTCCCACGACAACTACAGCTGCTCCCACGACCGCCACAGCTGCTCCCATGACAACCACAGCTGCTCCCACCACAACCACAACCACAGCTGCTCCCACGACAACCACAGCTGCTCCCACGACCACTACAGCTGCTCCCACGACTACCAAAGTTGCTCCAACTACCACTACAGCGGCTCCCACAACCACAACTGCTGCTCCCACGACAACCACAGCTGCTCCAACCACAACCACAGCTGCTCCCACGACCACAACAGCTGCTCCCACGACCACAACAGCTGCTGCCACGACAACCACAGCTGCTCCTACGACAACCACAGCTGTTCCCACGACAACCACAGCTGCTCCTACGACAACCACAACTAACCCCACCACAACCACAGCTGCTCCCACGACCACTACTGCTGCTCCCATGACAACCACAGCTACTCCCACCACAACCACAGCTGCTCCCACAACCACAACAGCTGCTCCCACGACCACAACAGCTGCTCCCACGACAACCACAACCAATCACACCACAACCAAAGCTGCTCCCACAACAACCACAGCTCCTCCCACGACCACAACAGCTGCTCCCACGACAACCACAGCTCCTCCCACGACCACAACAGCTGCTCCCACGACAACCACAGCTGCTCCAAGCACAACCACAGCTGCTCCCACGACCAGTTCAGCTGCTCCACCGACCACAACAGCTACTCCCACGACCACAACAGCTGCTCCCACGACAACCACAGCTCCTCCCACGACCACAACAGCTGCTCCCACGACAACCACAGCTGCTCCAACAACAACCACAGCTGCTCCCACGACCAGTTCAGCTGCTCCACCGACCACAACAGCTACTCCCACGACCACAACAGCTGCTCCCACGACAACCACAGCTCCTCCCACGACCAAAACAGCTGCTCCCACGACCACAACAGCTGCTCCCACGACAACCACAACCAATCACACCACAACCAAAGCTGCTCCAACAACAACCACAGCTCCTCCCACGACCACAACAGCTGCTCCCAAGACAACCACAGCTCCTCCCACGACCACAACAGCTGCTCCCACGACAACCACAGCTGCTCCAACCACAACCACAGCTGCTCCCACGACCAGTTCAGCTGCTCCACCGACCACAACAGCTCCTCCCACGACCACAACAGCTGCTCCCACGACAACCACAGCTCCTCCCACGACCACAACAGCTGCTCCCACGACAACCACAGCTGCTCCAACCACAACCACAGCTGCTCCCACGACCAGTTCAGCTGCTTCACCGACCACAACAGCTACTCCCACGACAACTACAGCTGCTCCCACGACCACTACATCTGCTCCCACGACCACCACAGCTGCTCCCACCACAACCACAGCTGCTCCCACGACCACAACAGCTGCTCCCACGACCACAACAGCTGCTCCCACCACAACCACAGCAGCTCCCACCACAACCACAGCAGCTCCAACGACCACTACAGCTGCTCCCACTACCACCACAGCTGCTCCCACCACAACCACAGATGCTCCCACGACCACCACAGCTGTTCCCACGACAACCACTGCTGCTCCCACCACAACCACAGCTGCTCCCACGACCACTACAGCTGCTCCCACGACCACAACAGCTGCTCCCACGACCACAACAGCTGCTCCCACGACCACAACAGCTGCTCCCACGACAACCACAGCTGCTCCAACCACAACCACAGCTGCTCCCACGACCAGTTCAGCTGCTCCACCGACCACAACAGCTACTCCCACGACAACTACAGCTGCTCCCACGACCACTACATCTGCTCCCACGACCACCACAGCTGCTCCCACCACAACCACAGCTGCTCCCACGACCACAACAGCTGCTCCCACGACCACAACAGCTGCTCCCACCACAACCACAGCAGCTCCCACCACAACCACAGCAGCTCCAACGACCACTACTGCTGCTCCCATGACCACCACAGCTGCTCCCACGACCACCACAGCTGCTCCCACCACAACCACAGCAGCTCCTACGACAGCTACAGCTGCTCCCACGACCACTACAGCTTCTCCAACTACCACTACAGCGGCTCCCACAATCACAACTGCTGCTCCCACCACAACCACAGCTGCTCCCACGACAACCACAGCTGCTCCCACGACCACAACAGCTGCTCCCACGACCACAACAGCTGCTCCCACCACAACCACAGCAGCTCCCACCACAACCACAGCTGCTCCAATGACCACCACAGCTGCTCCCACGACCACCACAGCGGCTCCCACCACAACCACAGCAGCTCCAACGTCCACAACAGCTGCTCCCACGACCACTACAGCTGCTCCCACGACAACCACAGCTGCTCCAACGACCACTAAAGGTGCTCCCACGACCACTACAGCTGCTCCCACGACCACCACAGCTGATCCCATGACAACCACAGCTGCTCCCACCACAACCACAACCACAGCTGCTCCCACGACAACCACAGCTGCTCCCACGACCACTGCAGCTGCTCCCACGACCAATACAGCTGCTCCCACGACAACCAAAGCTGCTCCAACTACCACTACAGCGGCTCCCACAACCACAACTGCTGCTCCCACGACAACCACAGCTGCTCCAACCACAACCACAGCTGCTCCCACGACCACAACAGCTGCTCCCACGACCACAACAGCTGCTGCCACGACAACCACAGCTGCTCCTACGACAACCACAGCTGTTCCCACGACAACCACAGCTGCTCCTACGACAACCACAACTAACCCCACCACAACCACAGCTGCTCCCACGACCACTACTGCTGCTCCCAAGACAACCACAGCTACTCCCACCACAACCACAGCTGCTCCCACAACCACAACAGCTGCTCCCACGACCACAACAGCTGCTCCCACGACCACTACAGCTGCTCCCACGACAACCACAGCTGCTCCAACGACCACTAAAGGTGCTCCCACGACCACTACAGCTGCTCCCACGACCACCACAGCTGATCCCATGACAACCACAGCTGCTCCCACCACAACCACAACCACAGCTGCTCCCACGACAACCACAGCTGCTCCCACGACCACTACAGCTGCTCCCACGACCAATACAGCTGCTCCCACGACAACCAAAGCTGCTCCAACTACCACTACAGCGGCTCCCACAACCACAACTGCTGCTCCCACGACAACCACAGCTGCTCCAACCACAACCACAGCTGCTCCCACGACCACAACAGCTGCTCCCACGACCACAACAGCTGCTGCCACGACAACCACAGCTGCTCCTACGACAACCACAGCTGTTCCCACGACAACCACAGCTGCTCCTACGACAACCACAACTAACCCCACCACAACCACAGCTGCTCCCACGACCACTACTGCTGCTCCCAAGACAACCACAGCTACTCCCACCACAACCACAGCTGCTCCCACAACCACAACAGCTGCTCCCAAAACCACAACAGCTGCTCCCACGACAACCACAACCAATCACACCACAACCAAAGCTGCTCCCACAACAACCACAGCTCCTCCCACGACCACAACAGCTGCTCCCACGACAACCACAGCTGCTCCAACCACAACCACAGCTGCTCCCACGACCACTACAGCTGCTCCACCGACCACAACAGTTACTCCCACGACAACTACAGCTGCTCCCACGACCACTACATCTGCTCCCACGACCACCAAAGCTGCTCCCACCACAACCACAGCTGCTCCCACTACCACTACAGCTACTCCCACCACAACCACAGATGCTCCCACGACCACAACAGCTGCTCCCACGACAACCACAGCTTCTCCCACAACAACCACAGCTGCTCACACGACCACCACAGCTGCTCCCACGACAACCACAGCTGCTCCCATGACAACCACAGCTGCTCCCACGACCACAACAGCTGCTCCCACGACCACAACAGCTGCTCCCACGACAACCACAACTAATCACACCACAACCAAAGCTGCTCCCACAACAACCACAGTTCCTCCCACGACCACAACAGCTGCTCCCACGACAACCACAGCTGCTCCCACGACAACCACAGCTGCTCCCACGACCACAACAGCTGCTCCCACGACCACAACAGCTGCTCCCACGACCACAACAGCTGCTCCCACCACAACCACAGCTGCTCCCACGACCACTACTGCTGTTCCCATGATAACCACAGCTACTCCCACCACAACCACAGCTGCTCCCACAACCACAACAGCTGCTCCCACGACCACAACAGCTGCTCCCACGACAACCACAGCTGCTCCAACCACAACCACAGCTGCTCCCACGACCAGTACAGCTGCTCCCACAACCACCACAGCTGCTCCCACCACAACCACAGCTGCTCCCACTACCACTACAGCTACTCCCACCACAACCACAGATGCTCCCACGACCACAACAGCTGCTCCCACCACAACCACAGCTGCTCCCACGACAACCACAGCTGCTCCCACGACAACCACAGCTGCTCCCACGACCACAACAGCTGCTCCCACGACCACAACAGCTGCTCCCACCACAACCACAGCTGCTCCCACGACAACCACAGCTGCTCCCACGACCACAACAGCTGCTCCCACGACCACAACAGCTGCTCCCACCACAACCACAGCAGCTCCCACCACAACCACAGCTGCTCCAATGACCACCACAGCTGCTCCCACGACCACCACAGCGGCTCCCACCACAACCACAGCAGCTCCAACGTCCACAACAGCTGCTCCCACGACCACTACAGCTGCTCCCACGACAACCACAGCTGCTCCAACGACCACTAAAGGTGCTCCCACGACCACTACAGCTGCTCCCACGACCACCACAGCTGATCCCATGACAACCACAGCTGCTCCCACCACAACCACAACCACAGCTGCTCCCACGACAACCACAGCTGCTCCCACGACCACTGCAGCTGCTCCCACGACCAATACAGCTGCTCCCACGACAACCAAAGCTGCTCCAACTACCACTACAGCGGCTCCCACAACCACAACTGCTGCTCCCACGACAACCACAGCTGCTCCAACCACAACCACAGCTGCTCCCACGACCACAACAGCTGCTCCCACGACCACAACAGCTGCTGCCACGACAACCACAGCTGCTCCTACGACAACCACAGCTGTTCCCACGACAACCACAGCTGCTCCTACGACAACCACAACTAACCCCACCACAACCACAGCTGCTCCCACGACCACTACTGCTGCTCCCAAGACAACCACAGCTACTCCCACCACAACCACAGCTGCTCCCACAACCACAACAGCTGCTCCCACGACCACAACAGCTGCTCCCACGACCACTACAGCTGCTCCCACGACAACCACAGCTGCTCCAACGACCACTAAAGGTGCTCCCACGACCACTACAGCTGCTCCCACGACCACCACAGCTGATCCCATGACAACCACAGCTGCTCCCACCACAACCACAACCACAGCTGCTCCCACGACAACCACAGCTGCTCCCACGACCACTACAGCTGCTCCCACGACCAATACAGCTGCTCCCACGACAACCAAAGCTGCTCCAACTACCACTACAGCGGCTCCCACAACCACAACTGCTGCTCCCACGACAACCACAGCTGCTCCAACCACAACCACAGCTGCTCCCACGACCACAACAGCTGCTCCCACGACCACAACAGCTGCTGCCACGACAACCACAGCTGCTCCTACGACAACCACAGCTGTTCCCACGACAACCACAGCTGCTCCTACGACAACCACAACTAACCCCACCACAACCACAGCTGCTCCCACGACCACTACTGCTGCTCCCAAGACAACCACAGCTACTCCCACCACAACCACAGCTGCTCCCACAACCACAACAGCTGCTCCCAAAACCACAACAGCTGCTCCCACGACAACCACAACCAATCACACCACAACCAAAGCTGCTCCCACAACAACCACAGCTCCTCCCACGACCACAACAGCTGCTCCCACGACAACCACAGCTGCTCCAACCACAACCACAGCTGCTCCCACGACCACTACAGCTGCTCCACCGACCACAACAGTTACTCCCACGACAACTACAGCTGCTCCCACGACCACTACATCTGCTCCCACGACCACCAAAGCTGCTCCCACCACAACCACAGCTGCTCCCACTACCACTACAGCTACTCCCACCACAACCACAGATGCTCCCACGACCACAACAGCTGCTCCCACGACAACCACAGCTTCTCCCACAACAACCACAGCTGCTCACACGACCACCACAGCTGCTCCCACGACAACCACAGCTGCTCCCATGACAACCACAGCTGCTCCCACGACCACAACAGCTGCTCCCACGACCACAACAGCTGCTCCCACGACAACCACAACTAATCACACCACAACCAAAGCTGCTCCCACAACAACCACAGTTCCTCCCACGACCACAACAGCTGCTCCCACGACAACCACAGCTGCTCCCACGACAACCACAGCTGCTCCCACGACCACAACAGCTGCTCCCACGACCACAACAGCTGCTCCCACGACCACAACAGCTGCTCCCACCACAACCACAGCTGCTCCCACGACCACTACTGCTGTTCCCATGATAACCACAGCTACTCCCACCACAACCACAGCTGCTCCCACAACCACAACAGCTGCTCCCACGACCACAACAGCTGCTCCCACGACAACCACAGCTGCTCCAACCACAACCACAGCTGCTCCCACGACCAGTACAGCTGCTCCCACAACCACCACAGCTGCTCCCACCACAACCACAGCTGCTCCCACTACCACTACAGCTACTCCCACCACAACCACAGATGCTCCCACGACCACAACAGCTGCTCCCACCACAACCACAGCTGCTCCCACGACAACCACAGCTGCTCCCACGACAACCACAGCTGCTCCCACGACCACAACAGCTGCTCCCACGACCACAACAGCTGCTCCCACCACAACCACAGCTGCTCCCACGACAACCACAGCTGCTCCCACGACCACAACAGCTGCTCCCACGACCACAACAGCTGCTCCCACCACAACCACAGCAGCTCCCACCACAACCACAGCTGCTCCAATGACCACCACAGCTGCTCCCACGACCACCACAGCGGCTCCCACCACAACCACAGCAGCTCCAACGTCCACAACAGCTGCTCCCACGACCACTACAGCTGCTCCCACGACAACCACAGCTGCTCCAACGACCACTAAAGGTGCTCCCACGACCACTACAGCTGCTCCCACGACCACCACAGCTGATCCCATGACAACCACAGCTGCTCCCACCACAACCACAACCACAGTTGCTCCCACGACAACCACAGCTGCTCCCACGACCACTGCAGCTGCTCCCACGACCAATACAGCTGCTCCCACGACAACCAAAGCTGCTCCAACTACCACTACAGCGGCTCCCACAACCACAACTGCTGCTCCCACGACAACCACAGCTGCTCCAACCACAACCACAGCTGCTCCCACGACCACAACAGCTGCTCCCACGACCACAACAGCTGCTGCCACGACAACCACAGCTGCTCCTACGACAACCACAGCTGTTCCCACGACAACCACAGCTGCTCCTACGACAACCACAACTAACCCCACCACAACCACAGCTGCTCCCACGACCACTACTGCTGCTCCCAAGACAACCACAGCTACTCCCACCACAACCACAGCTGCTCCCACAACCACAACAGCTGCTCCCACGACCACAACAGCTGCTCCCACGACCACTACAGCTGCTCCCACGACAACCACAGCTGCTCCAACGACCACTAAAGGTGCTCCCACGACCACTACAGCTGCTCCCACGACCACCACAGCTGATCCCATGACAACCACAGCTGCTCCCACCACAACCACAACCACAGCTGCTCCCACGACAACCACAGCTGCTCCCACGACCACTACAGCTGCTCCCACGACCAATACAGCTGCTCCCACGACAACCAAAGCTGCTCCAACTACCACTACAGCGGCTCCCACAACCACAACTGCTGCTCCCACGACAACCACAGCTGCTCCAACCACAACCACAGCTGCTCCCACGACCACAACAGCTGCTCCCACGACCACAACAGCTGCTGCCACGACAACCACAGCTGCTCCTACGACAACCACAGCTGTTCCCACGACAACCACAGCTGCTCCTACGACAACCACAACTAACCCCACCACAACCACAGCTGCTCCCACGACCACTACTGCTGCTCCCATGACAACCACAGCTACTCCCACCACAACCACAGCTGCTCCCACAACCACAACAGCTGCTCCCACGACCACAACAGCTGCTCCCACGACAACCACAACCAATCACACCACAACCAAAGCTGCTCCCACAACAACCACAGCTCCTCCCACGACCACAACAGCTGCTCCCACGACAACCACAGCTCCTCCCACGACCACAACAGCTGCTCCCACGACAACCACAGCTGCTCCAAGCACAACCACAGCTGCTCCCACGACCAGTTCAGCTGCTCCACCGACCACAACAGCTACTCCCACGACCACAACAGCTGCTCCCACGACAACCACAGCTCCTCCCACGACCACAACAGCTGCTCCCACGACAACCACAGCTGCTCCAACAACAACCACAGCTGCTCCCACGACCAGTTCAGCTGCTCCACCGACCACAACAGCTACTCCCACGACCACAACAGCTGCTCCCACGACAACCACAGCTCCTCCCACGACCAAAACAGCTGCTCCCACGACCACAACAGCTGCTCCCACGACAACCACAACCAATCACACCACAACCAAAGCTGCTCCAACAACAACCACAGCTCCTCCCACGACCACAACAGCTGCTCCCAAGACAACCACAGCTCCTCCCACGACCACAACAGCTGCTCCCACGACAACCACAGCTGCTCCAACCACAACCACAGCTGCTCCCACGACCAGTTCAGCTGCTCCACCGACCACAACAGCTCCTCCCACGACCACAACAGCTGCTCCCACGACAACCACAGCTCCTCCCACGACCACAACAGCTGCTCCCACGACAACCACAGCTGCTCCAACCACAACCACAGCTGCTCCCACGACCAGTTCAGCTGCTTCACCGACCACAACAGCTACTCCCACGACAACTACAGCTGCTCCCACGACCACTACATCTGCTCCCACGACCACCACAGCTGCTCCCACCACAACCACAGCTGCTCCCACGACCACAACAGCTGCTCCCACGACCACAACAGCTGCTCCCACCACAACCACAGCAGCTCCCACCACAACCACAGCAGCTCCAACGACCACTACAGCTGCTCCCACTACCACCACAGCTGCTCCCACCACAACCACAGATGCTCCCACGACCACCACAGCTGTTCCCACGACAACCACTGCTGCTCCCACCACAACCACAGCTGCTCCCACGACCACTACAGCTGCTCCCACGACCACAACAGCTGCTCCCACGACCACAACAGCTGCTCCCACGACCACAACAGCTGCTCCCACGACAACCACAGCTGCTCCAACCACAACCACAGCTGCTCCCACGACCATTTCAGCTGCTCCACCGACCACAACAGCTACTCCCACGACAACTACAGCTGCTCCCACGACCACTACATCTGCTCCCACGACCACCACAGCTGCTCCCACCACAACCACAGCTGCTCCCACGACCACAACAGCTGCTCCCACGACCACAACAGCTGCTCCCACCACAACCACAGCAGCTCCCACCACAACCACAGCAGCTCCAACGACCACTACTGCTGCTCCCATGACCACCACAGCTGCTCCCACGACCACCACAGCTGCTCCCACCACAACCACAGCAGCTCCTACGACAGCTACAGCTGCTCCCACGACCACTACAGCTTCTCCAACTACCACTACAGCGGCTCCCACAATCACAACTGCTGCTCCCACCACAACCACAGCTGCTCCCACGACAACCACAGCTGCTCCCACGACCACAACAGCTGCTCCCACGACCACAACAGCTGCTCCCACCACAACCACAGCAGCTCCCACCACAACCACAGCTGCTCCAATGACCACCACAGCTGCTCCCACGACCACCACAGCGGCTCCCACCACAACCACAGCAGCTCCAACGTCCACAACAGCTGCTCCCACGACCACTACAGCTGCTCCCACGACAACCACAGCTGCTCCAACGACCACTAAAGGTGCTCCCACGACCACTACAGCTGCTCCCACGACCACCACAGCTGATCCCATGACAACCACAGCTGCTCCCACCACAACCACAACCACAGCTGCTCCCACGACAACCACAGCTGCTCCCACGACCACTGCAGCTGCTCCCACGACCAATACAGCTGCTCCCACGACAACCAAAGCTGCTCCAACTACCACTACAGCGGCTCCCACAACCACAACTGCTGCTCCCACGACAACCACAGCTGCTCCAACCACAACCACAGCTGCTCCCACGACCACAACAGCTGCTCCCACGACCACAACAGCTGCTGCCACGACAACCACAGCTGCTCCTACGACAACCACAGCTGTTCCCACGACAACCACAGCTGCTCCTACGACAACCACAACTAACCCCACCACAACCACAGCTGCTCCCACGACCACTACTGCTGCTCCCAAGACAACCACAGCTACTCCCACCACAACCACAGCTGCTCCCACAACCACAACAGCTGCTCCCACGACCACAACAGCTGCTCCCACGACCACTACAGCTGCTCCCACGACAACCACAGCTGCTCCAACGACCACTAAAGGTGCTCCCACGACCACTACAGCTGCTCCCACGACCACCACAGCTGATCCCATGACAACCACAGCTGCTCCCACCACAACCACAACCACAGCTGCTCCCACGACAACCACAGCTGCTCCCACGACCACTACAGCTGCTCCCACGACCAATACAGCTGCTCCCACGACAACCAAAGCTGCTCCAACTACCACTACAGCGGCTCCCACAACCACAACTGCTGCTCCCACGACAACCACAGCTGCTCCAACCACAACCACAGCTGCTCCCACGACCACAACAGCTGCTCCCACGACCACAACAGCTGCTGCCACGACAACCACAGCTGCTCCTACGACAACCACAGCTGTTCCCACGACAACCACAGCTGCTCCTACGACAACCACAACTAACCCCACCACAACCACAGCTGCTCCCACGACCACTACTGCTGCTCCCAAGACAACCACAGCTACTCCCACCACAACCACAGCTGCTCCCACAACCACAACAGCTGCTCCCAAAACCACAACAGCTGCTCCCACGACAACCACAACCAATCACACCACAACCAAAGCTGCTCCCACAACAACCACAGCTCCTCCCACGACCACAACAGCTGCTCCCACGACAACCACAGCTGCTCCAACCACAACCACAGCTGCTCCCACGACCACTACAGCTGCTCCACCGACCACAACAGTTACTCCCACGACAACTACAGCTGCTCCCACGACCACTACATCTGCTCCCACGACCACCAAAGCTGCTCCCACCACAACCACAGCTGCTCCCACTACCACTACAGCTACTCCCACCACAACCACAGATGCTCCCACGACCACAACAGCTGCTCCCACGACAACCACAGCTTCTCCCACAACAACCACAGCTGCTCACACGACCACCACAGCTGCTCCCACGACAACCACAGCTGCTCCCATGACAACCACAGCTGCTCCCACGACCACAACAGCTGCTCCCACGACCACAACAGCTGCTCCCACGACCACAACAGCTGCTCCCACCACAACCACAGCAGCTCCCACCACAACCACAGCAGCTCCAACGACCACTACAGCTGCTCCCATGACCACCACAGCTGCTCCCACGACCACCACAGCTGCTCCCACCACAACCACAGCAGCTCCTACGACAGCTACAGCTGCTCCCACGACCACTACAGCTTCTCCAACTACCACTACAGCGGCTCCCACCACAACCACAGCAGCTCCCACCACAACCACAGCTGCTCCAATGACCACCACAGCTGCTCCCACGACCACCACAGCTGCTCCCACCACAACCACAGCAGCTCCAACGACCACAACAGCTGCTCCCACGACCACTACAGCTGCTCCCACGACAACCACAGCTGCTCCAACGACCACTAAAGGTGCTCCCACGACCACTACAGCTGCTCCCACGACCACCACAGCTGATCCCATGACAACCACAGCTGCTCCCACCACAACCACAACCACAGCTGCTCCCACGACAACCACAGCTGCTCCCACGACCACTACAGCTGCTCCCACGACCAATACAGCTGCTCCCACGACAACCAAAGCTGCTCCAACTACCACTACAGCGGCTCCCACAACCACAACTGCTGCTCCCACGACAACCACAGCTGCTCCAACCACAACCACAGCTGCTCCCACGACCACAACAGCTGCTCCCACGACCACAACAGCTGCTGCCACGACAACCACAGCTGCTCCTACGACAACCACAGCTGTTCCCACGACAACCACAGCTGCTCCTACGACAACCACAACTAACCCCACCACAACCACAGCTGCTCCCACGACCACTACTGCTGCTCCCAAGACAACCACAGCTACTCCCACCACAACCACAGCTGCTCCCACAACCACAACAGCTGCTCCCACGACCACAACAGCTGCTCCCACGACAACCACAACCAATCACACCACAACCAAAGCTGCTCCCACAACAACCACAGCTCCTCCCACGACCACAACAGCTGCTCCCACGACAACCACAGCTGCTCCAACCACAACCACAGCTGCTCCCACGACCACTACAGCTGCTCCACCGACCACAACAGCTACTCCCACGACAACTACAGCTGCTCCCACGACCACTACATCTGCTCCCACGACCACCACAGCTGCTCCCACCACAACCACAGCTGCTCCCACGACCACTACAGCTACTCCCACCACAACCACAGATGCTCCCACGACCACAACAGCTGCTCCCACGACAACCACAGCTTCTCCCACAACAACCACAGCTGCTCACACGACCACCACAGCTGCTCCCACGACAACCACAGCTGCTCCCATGACAACCACAGCTGCTCCCACAACCACAGCTGCTCCCACGACCACAACAGCTGCTCCCACGACAACCACAACTAATCACAACACAACCAAAGCTGCTCCCACAACAACCACAGCTCCTCCCACGACCACAACAGCTGCTCCCACGACAACCACAGCTGCTCCCACGACAACCACAGCTGCTCCCACGACAACCACTGCTGCTCCCACAACCACCACAGCTGCTCTCACGACAACCACAGCTGCTCCCAGCACAACCACAGATGCTCCCACGACTACCACAGCTGTTCCCACGACAACTAAAGCTGCTCCCACCACAACCACAGATGCTCCCACGACCACCACAGCTGCTCCCACAACAACCACAGCTCCTCCCACGACCACAACAGCTGCTCCCACGACAACCACAGCTGCTTCCACGACAACCACAGATGCTCACACGACCACCACAGCTGATCCCACGACCACCACAGCTGCTCCCACGACAACCACAGCTGCTCCCACGACAACCACAGCTGCTCCCACGACCACAACAGCTGCTCCCACGACAACCACAACTACTCACACCACAACCAAAGCTGCTCCCACAACAACCACTGTTCCTCCCACGACCACAACAGCTGCTCCCACGACAACCACAGCTGCTCCCACTACCACTACAGCTGCTCCCACGACAACCGCAGCTGCTCCCACAACAACCACAGCTGCTCCCACGACCACTACAGCTGGTCCCACCACAAGCACAGCTGCTCCCACGACAATCACAGCTGCTCCCACAACCACAACAGCTGCCCCCACGACCACCACAGCTGCTCCCACGACAACCACAGCTGATCCCACTACCACCACAGCTGCTCCCACCACAACCACAGCTGCTCCCACTACAACCACAGCTGCTCCCACGACCACTACAGCTGCTCCCACGACAACCACAGCTGCTCCCACGACAACCACAGATGCTCAAACGACCACCACAGCTGCTCCCACCACAACCACAGCTGTTCCCACGACCACAACAGCTGCTCCCACGACCACTACAGCTGCTCCCACCACAACCACAGCTGCTCCCACGACCACCACAGCTGCTCCCACGACCACCACAGCTGCTCCCACGACAACCACAGCTGCTCCCACGACCACTACAGCTGCTCCCACGACCACAACAGCTGCTCCCACCACAACCACAGATGCTCACACGACAACCACAGCTGCTCCCACGACCAGTACAACTGCTCCCATGACCACCACAGCTGCTCCCACCACAACCACAGCTGCTCCCACCACAACCACAGCTGCTCCCACGACAACCACAGCTGCTCCCACTACCACTACAGCTGCTCCCACAACAACTACAGCTGCTCCCACGACCACTACAGCTGGTCCCACCACAACCACAGCTGCTCCCACGACAACCACAGCTGATCCCACTACCACCACAGCTGCTCCCACCACAACCACAGCTGCTCCCACTACCACTACAGCTGCTCCCACGACCACTACAGCTGCTCCCACCACAACCACAGCTACTCCCACCACAACCACAGCTTCTCCCACGACAACCACAGCTGCTCCCACGACCACTACAGCTGCTCCCACGACAACCACAGCTACTCCCACCATAACTGCTCCCACGAACGCCACAGAAAGTATTGATATTTTGCATGTTAATTTTTATTGTTGTTGCCCCTTCTACAACACTCTGTCTTTCTCACTATGTCCATCATTTTTTCTCGTTCCCTTAGTTACCCCACAGTTGGTGTGTGGGAGGAGCTACCTGGAGGTGGGTCTCCTCAAGTCTCAGCTTGCAGCCAAACTTCTGGACAACTCCTCTGTTCACCTGGCAGACCCTCGCTGCTCTTCCCAGGAGATTAACGGGACGGTGTGGTTCCAGATGGAGCGCTGGGAGGGCAGCTGTGGAACCACTCTGACGGTGAGGACACAGTTACTCTACCAGTCTGTCGATCTTTGTCAGTTTTTCTGTATTCCTGCCTGTCTCTAAACACCCGTTGTCTTCCTCCTTCTCTCTCCAGACCAACGGCAGCTACGCCATCTACTCCAACAGTTTTTTTGTCTACACAATCATTCAGACCTTTGAACAACCCCTTAAGGTCCCTTTCTCCTGCTCCTATCCTTTGGAAACAGTGGTAAACATGGATATGGTCATCAAACCATACTTGGAGTAGGTGGACCCTCACAAACTCAAACATTGACACACTTAGTTCCCAATTTAAACTTGTTTGGTCTGACTTTGTTGTTTACTTGTTCCATATCTTGTCAGTCTTGAAGGTGCGCTGACAGAAGAGGGTGCCAAGGCCAGGGCCTCCATGTCTCTGTTCCGTGATGCCAACTTCACAGCTCCTTACTCTGCAGGCCCGGTCACTCTGCCCCTGGGCTCCATCCTGCATGTGGGCGTGTCTGTTGAAGAGACGGACGCTGAGGCCTTTGTGGTCGTTCTGGAGGACTGCTACGCCACCCACTCCCCTGATCCTGATGACCTCCTGAAATACTTCCTCATCCAGCACAAGTATGTGAGCCTGGAGAGGGGAAGAGAAGTATGTGTGTGTGTGTATGTTTGTCTAACCCCCATGTTCCTCCAGGTGTCCTACCAACGGTCACCAGGTGGCGGTAGAGGAGAGTGGCTTGTCCCTCCAGGCTCGCTTCTCTGCGCTGCTGTTCCTGTTCCAGGGGGACTACAGGGACGTCTACCTGCACTGCAGCCTCAACCTGTGTGACCAGAGGAACTCCTCCTGCTCTCCTGTGAGTCCTCCCACCCTCATCCCTGGTCTCTCTGACTCTCTGGTCTCTCTGACTCTCTGCTTTCTCTGGTCTCTCTGGTTTCTCTGACTCTCTGGTGTCTCTCCACAGATGTGTTCAGGAAGGTCTGTCCGCTCTGTCGACGAACTCGTACCCCTCAAGCCTGTCACCATCGGACCAATCACCTGTGAGTATAAACCACAGCCATGATGAGTCATGATGTTGTCATAGTAACGGTCTCCTGGTAACACTTGTGTTTGTCTTTGACCTCCAGTGGCCTAGAGTCAGATGATGAAGTCACACCTCCCTCAGAACGGCTTCATGACCATCCCTATGGCAACCAGCCCAGGCTTTCTCCTGTCTCCTGTCTTTTTAAATGTTTTAACCCTGGAAATGATGACAGAACACCCTGCATATAAATAACTATGAGCTTTACATTGTGGGTTACTGTTTCTGAAGGTTTGCATTCTGTAGTTATTTATTTTATACTAAGGAATAATGGGAACACTGGGAAATAAGTATAGCCTACGAAATAAACATACTACTTGTCCTTTAACTTAATTACTTGTTTGTACCTAAAAGCATGGATTGTTGTATAATAATCAAGGCTTGATGAAATCTGACTCTAATAAAGAAGTACAAATTGCTAATCAGATTTTTAATCCACCCATCATCAGATTTATGCGTGGCAAACCTCGATCACAGCCCTCAACCAGTTTGTTAGTAAATGTTATTATTATTAACAATCAACTAATTCTCTTTATGTTACGCCATAAATATTCAAGATTGGTTATAACACGAATATGTTTCTCCTCCTAGTTCAAAACTGTAAATTTCAATGTTTACACTAGATGGCAGTCTTTAACCAATGCACCGTAGCAAACAGTGCCAGTTTTGGCCAAGTCATAGGGCCTATCTAGCGGCACTAAGTCTCAGCTCTAAGCACAGTGTCTTTTCATCTCTAACAGCCATCATGATGATGCAGATCTGAGATGTGAGGATCTGTGTGTGTGTGTGTGTGTCGCCACTACTAATTAGCTCTGTATGAATATCTGTAGCGGCACCAATGTTGATCCCCAAAACACGCACACAAAGAGGTTCATAATACAAAAAAAGCTTCATTAAAATTAATTAAAGATGCACTGCCCAACTGTCACGGTCCATTATACTGTGCACACTCCCCAACCGAAAAGGCCCAAGCAGGGAAGTTGCAGGGCAGACCCAGAGTGTGAGTGGCTCGCCCACAGTGCTGGCAATGAACAGAGTTGAAGCAGCCTAGTTGACAAACAGGTAATAGGTGGTCCGTTTGGTCGGCAGTGGCCCGACCAAAATCAAAGTCTCAATGTCACCAAGGGCCAAGGGGCGGATCCAGAGAAATATTCATGGGGGGACAAGAGGGAGGCAGGAGATTGAGGGGTGGCACCCCGTGGCAAAAGTGTGTGAGAAATGAAAAAACTAAAAGTAACGTTGCAACTCCCGTTAGCCCTACACTTTTCTAATTATAAGTCAGTAATAGATAATTGCTTAACACCTCATTCCTCCGGTGTGGTCTGCTGTCCGTGCGGAGTTGGAGCATTATGGTCAGTTCGCGCCTTCCTTGTGTTCAAATGAAAGCAACTTCGGTGGCGGTGGGGGGAGGGAGTCGTTTCTGCTGCATTTTTTTGTTGTTTTTGTTATTTGGCAGACGCTCTTATCCAGAGCAACTTACAGTAAGTACAGGGACATTTCCCAGAGGCAAGTAGAGTGAAGTGCCTTGCCCAAGGACACAACGTCATTTGTCTTAGCCGGGAATCGAACTGGCGACCTTCAGATTACTAGCCCGATTCCTGCTCAGCCACCTGACTCCCCCATTTACTTGAATTCGGATATTAAAAATTGGCTTTTGCAAATGTCGGACTCGGTGGTGTGGGGAGGGTGGGTGGAGTCTCTAGTGCTGCATTCACTTGCAGTGGGATATTAGAAATTCGCTCTTCCAAATGTCAGATGAGCCACAACTTTTCTTTGTTTTCAAAGCTGCCAACTGGGGTGGCAGCTGGGGTGGCAAGGCTATTTTTAGGGTGGCAGTTGGCACCCCATGCCACCCCGGAAGATCCGCCCTGCAAGAGCCGCTATCAGCGCTCACCCACTCGTCGAACGTCCGAAATGTCCATCCATGATTTGTGCTCCTGTGTCCATAGGTCCTCCTGGTAGTGCACAGAACAGTTAGCGAACGTCCTTCGTCCCGGCTCTCTCTCATGTAGACAGCACGTAATCCCAAACGTCCTTTGTCCCGGCTCTCTCCGATTGTAGACAGCACGTAATCCCAAACGTCTTTCGTCCTGGCTCTCTCCCATGTAGACGGCACGTAATCCCAAACATCCTTCGTCCCAGCTCTCTCCGATTGTAGACAGCACGTAATCCCAAACGTCCTTTGTCCCGGCTCTCTCCGATTGTAGACAGCACGTAATCCCAAACATCCTTTGTCCCGGCTCTCTCCGGTTGTAGGCAGCACATAATCCCAAAATCTTTCCTTGACTGCACCTGGTCGACCGGTCGCGTCCGGTCTGCTCTTCTCCATATTCCGTTCCCTCCTCTTGCCAGCCCTTTTCCCCTCTCCGGGCAGGGCCGGATTAAGGCAATGGGCTTTAGGGGCTGCAGCCCCGGGCCTCGCCACCAGGGGGGGCTCAGGTTGCCCGATGTCGAGTGAGTCAACGGCACCGCGCATAACATTAGAAAAAATCTGAGTGAAAACAAAAATAATGTGCGAAAATGTCCAGTCAAGGAAAGCAGTGTGGCCAAAATCTAAACTCGAATAGCTTCGGCGACTTTTTATAGAACAAAATGGTTGTCAATCAAAAGGATATGCAGTCTTTCGACACACCCTCCAATCATCAAGCAGAAGCCCAGCGTCCAGCCCAGCCCACTGCTCCATTCACTCCCAGAGACGCTGAGCGTCCAGAGAAGAATAAAATGGAAGGGAAAAAGATGCCAGGAGGAACTGAAAAAGCCAGGTAAAAAAAGAAAGATCTGTCACTTCATAAATCTAGGTTCCTGCAAGGGTGGGAACAAGAATATGACTCCAACGTAATGTTCATATTAGCCGAGGCTACATAAAGCTAAAAAAACTATTTTGCACTTAAATTAATGTAAATAATTCCGCTAGCGCGCCAAGCGCGCACGCATTAATGTCAAGTTCCGATTTCACCTCACATCAAAACCATGACTGGGTAGGCTATTAGGTTTGAGTTAAGCACCAAATGTAAATCAGTTTTTTGATATTTTAGGGGAAGCTCAGTTCTTGCAGTCTTAAAGAAATCGCCACTGCACTGCACTTAAAGAAATTGCCACTGTGCAGTGCAGTGGCGATTTCTTTAAGACTGCAAGGGCTGAGCTGTGACACAACACTTTTTCTGCTTATAAGCAGAAACTCATATATGAGTTCCATTTTCACTTTCTCTCAGCCTACTACCTTGAACGGACCACCAAGCTACGTAAACACATTCCCGTATTCAACGGCAGCGTCATTATTTCAATCAGCGTAATCGGCGTAGTGCAAGCGTAGGGTTTGGGTTCGATGGGAACAAATTTAAGGTTCGGCCGAAACCGAATCCCGTCCAAAAGCCCAATATTTGACCCAATCCTGGATTCGGTGCATCCCTAGTCAATAGAGCATGCCATACTGCGCCAACTTCTTTCTTTTCTTTCAACTTCTTCTCTACTTTGAAGAGCTCATTGATGAGTTTGAATTGAGAAAGAGCAGAAAACGAACCTTTTAATATCACTGATGTGATGATGGTGAGTCACATGTTTAAACTGATCATATTTATAGAGTGGTTCTGTGGACTTTAAAGCACTGATGTGTCAGTGCACCTGGCCTGCGTTTGTGTGTGTGTCATGATGTGCGTTGGGGTGATATAGGGGCCTCATTCTGGTCAATGTCTTAATCCCACGCCACGGCTGCCAGCCCAATTTCTCCCCGCCCACAAAAAAAATTGGTCGGGAAGTTGGGTCTGGAGGGTCTCGTATTGGGAATAACTACATAAAACCAGGATCTGGGTGGACCAATGAAATTGCCAAGGCAGGCTTTATACGATGATGGACAGATGATCAACAGTAACGTAATCAACAACGTCACGAAAGAGCCCTTGGGTTGAATTCGTTTTCAACAATGAACATATTACGTTGCTCTGATTGGTTGTAGGTCTATCCAATTGAGCGAAGAGGCATTTGTTTTAAGATTTCGGTTGAAACACATAGTCACAGCCCAACAGAGAGTTTTCAGACTCATATTCTGACTAGAAGCATGACATCGTCAGGCTAAAATGTCTCACATATTATATTTGAGCTTGGGCAAAAAAAGTCAAAGGACTGCTAGTTCAATGTTGCCAAACATGAAGTTGATGAAAATCAATGGCGATTTTGTATGTATGTATGTCCTCATTTTGGGACCATAAAAAATGTCTGGCCAAGATTTCTATATTTCCTTAAATGTCCGGGGTTCGGCTTCAGTTGCATTATGATGTGCATGCCACTCTGTGACATCTGCCGCTACTTGACTGACAGTAAAAACACAGGCACCCAGCTTCAGAAACAAACAATACTGAACATATCACATTGTATCGGAGATTGACGGGGAAAAAAAGATATGTGAGTGATAGTTTCAAAGTTTCATTTATTTCAAAGTGGAAGTAGAGAGCCACTGCAGAGGGGTGAAAGAGCTGCATGTGGCTCCGCTGCTGCGGGTTGCCGACCCCTGACCTATGATGTGAAAAGACATGTGATGTTAGCGTGAATGTGTGTGATGTGTGTCTGTGTGTGATCTATCCCTGTGACTGCTGATGTAACTTCTTCCCATAGAAGACTCCATGACACAGCTGCTCCCACTTCTAATGTCCTGCTGTATAAAGTCTTCTAATGTCCTGCTGTATAAAGTCTTCTAATGTCCTGCTGTATAAAGTCTTCTAATGTCCTGCTGTATAAAGTCTTCTAATGTCCTGCTGTATAAAGTCTTCTAATGTCCTGCTGTATAAAGTCTTCTAATGTCCTGCTGTATAAAGTCTTCTAATGTCCTGCTGTATAAAGTCTTCTAATGTCCTGCTGTATAAAGTCTTCTAATGTCCTGCTGTATAAAGTCTTCTAATGTCCTGCTGTATAAAGTCTTCTAATGTCCTGCTGTATAAAGTCTTCTAATGTCCTGCAGTATAAAGTCTTCTAATGTCCTGCTGTATAAAGTCTTCTAATGTCCTGCTGTATAAAGTCTTCTAATGTCCTGCTGTATAAAGTCTTCTAATGTCCTGCTGTATAAAGTATTCTAATGTCCTGCTGTATAAAGTCTTCTAATGTCCTGCTGTATAAAGTATTCTAATGTCCTGCTGTATAAAGTCTTCTAATGTCCTGCTGTATAAAGTCTTCTAATGTCCTGCTGTATAAAGTCTTCTAATGTCCTGCTGTATAAAGTCTTCTAATGTCCTGCTGTATAAAGTCTTCTAATGTCCTGCTGTATAAAGTCTTCTAATGTCCTGCTGTATAAAGTCTTCTAATGTCCTGCTGTATAAAGTCTTCTAATGCCCTGCTGTATAAAGTCTTCTAATGCCCTGCTGTATAAAGTCTTCTAATGCCCTGCTGTATAAAGTCTTCTAATGCCCTGCTGTATAAAGTCTTCTAATGTCCTGCTGTATAAAGTCTTCTAATGCCCTGCTGTATAAAGTCTTCTAATGTCCTGCTGTATAAAGTCTTCTAATGCCCTGCTGTATAAAGTCTTCTAATGTCCTGCTGTATAAAGTCTTCTAATGCCCTGCTGTATAAAGTCTTCTAATGTCCTGCTGTATAAAGTCTTCTAATGTCCTGCTGTATAAAGTCTTCTAATGTCCTGCTGTATAAAGTCTTCTAATGTCCTGCTGTATAAAGTCTTCTAATGTCCTGCTGTATAAAGTCTTCTAATGTCCTGCTGTATAAAGTCTTCTAATGTCCTGCTGTATAAAGTCTTCTAATGTCCTGCTGTATAAAGTCTTCTAATGTCCTGCTGTATAAAGTCTATCAAAACCCAGAGAGGCATCTCAAATCAACAACTGTGTAACAATCTTAATACATTAATTTGGGGATTTGAAGTATTCATGCAAATTTTCTCAGTGTGTTAGGGTCGTTCTTTAGTGTCATGCCTTCAAATGATGGGAGGGTTCTAGCTAAGCAGGTTTCTGTGCCAAAAGAACATACCACAACTCAAATAACTACTGAGTGCCTCAACAAGACAGAAATATGCAAATGTCATTCTACAGTAGCTGCGTATCCAGGAGGTATCTCTTTCATATCCTGGAATTGTGAGGTGTTCTGATGATTTATCTGATTTACTGGCATCGTTCTGTCCTTCCCCGAGGACCTACCTGTGCTCTACATACATTTACATATTATGATATATTTCTTCGCTGTGGATATTCTCATTTGTTGGTGATTTTCTTGTTTTCAATTTATTGATAAAATTATTTCAATGTACTTTTACTTGTCACACACGCTAATTAACTTGAAAGTCAAACTGAATTTAAAACATTTCTAATGGTACAGCTCTGCATAAAACAACATTAGGAGTGCCACTCCAGTTGGTGCATTGTACAAAGAAACTGCATGAAAACAAAAGGTCCAATCGAATATTAAATCATGTTGAAGTCAGGCCAGGGATGCATTTCAGCATGTCAGTCAGTCATGTGACGTGCTGTGTGACTACTTGAGTAGGGTTGCGTCCCTGTCAATGATTCAATTGATGCACTAATGCATTAAATTGTTCAATCCTTCTTTCACTTTTTTTCTACGTTTGTTTTATTCCAAACAGTTTCCTATAGTTTTTCCGTCTTCATTGATAAATACTGAACTTGTGTCTGCCAGCACCTCAGAAAGAGGCTGTGGTTCCATCTTCAGGAGGGATCCTGCAGTGGACGCCTGCAGTACCATGGACAGAGGCTGTGGTTCCATCTTCAGGAGGGATCCTGCAGTGGACGCCTGCAGTTCCATGGACAGAGGCTGTGGTTCCATCTTCAGGAGGGATCCTGCAGTGGACGCCTGCAGTACCATGGACAGAGGCTGTGGTTCCATCTTCAGGAGGGATCCTGCAGTGGACGCCTGCAGTACCATGGGCAGAGGCTGTGGTTCCATCTTCAGGAGGGATCCTGCAGTGGACCCCTGCAGTACCATGGACAGAGGCTGTGGTTCCATCTTCAGGAGGGATTCTGCAGTGGACGCCTGCAGTACCATGGACAGAGGCTGTGGTTCCATCTTCAGGAGGGATCCTGCAGTGGAAAAACCTTGTCTAGTGAAGGTGATGTCTTTATAATTTCTGACTCCAAATTATCGACAGGGGAAGCAGAAACATGCATGTAGCTTGGCTGAGTATTCTAACCAAGTTTGAGAGCGATGCCTAGGACCTTGGCTGAAAATGCGCATGGGTTACGTTTGCAGAACAGGCTGCATTGGATTGCTGTCATTCAAACCATGCTCGCCTTCACCCACAGCAGCGGTAACGTTGGTACCGAGAGACAGGGAAGTGCTTCCACTAGGACCAGCACGCTCTGCCTGGAGTATGATCTTAATATCCCTTGTCGCAGGGGCAGTAGTAGATGGTTTGGGGATCAGAAATTAATGCATGATAAAAGGTTTTTAATTGTAGGTAGGCCTACAAACATGCACGCAAAGAACAATCGATGGCTAACAAAGCTAAAAGACTGTTGACGTCTTTAACCCGTGTATCTTCTATGAAAAGCAATAAAGATTACAAATGAAACAGAAGTATGAAATTCCAGGGTCTAACATTAAACAGCAATGCTACACTATTCGTCAAAAGCCCTCCACTAAAGACCGATATACAATACCTTACCGTAACAGTCACTTTCATCTAAAGCGATAAATACTTAGTGTGTCTGGTAAGTACAGGACATCATTATGTCACAACCTCATTATATCTCAAACATAACATCAGTAATAGATCAGCTGCCACCCAAAGGCCTAATCACTCACACAGCTAATCACTCAACCTGATGGGGACATTTGTCCTGTCAGGTATGAAGCAGGTATGTCAGTGTGCAACAGGTAAAGAACCGGAGCAGCAATATGTGCTGTGGTGTCCATTCCACAAACTCTAGCCGAGCAAATTCTTGTGCAGAAGGGAATACACAACTGACATTCCTACTGTGTGGGTGACTCTACAAAAGTATGTGAATATGCAAATTGTTTGAGATTAAAGAAACATTCTGAATGTTCCATGCCTCAAGGGAATACCAGTCATACTATGCACTATGTGCCCTATCTTTAAATTCCAAAATATGTTGTGAAAGATAACCTGTAGCGTGATCAGAGGCTTGGTTCTCAGCCGGTGACAAGGAGACACAAACAGGTTCAGGTTCGAGCCCCAAAATAATGGTTTTGTATTAAATGAACAAGGAAGTAGGTATTACAGTAGTAGTATTTGCTGCACAGAAATAAATGTATTGTTCTACTGGAGCATCCAGGGCATTGGGACTGTGTGCTTTCTCTTTCCGCTTCTGGACACTCCTCTCTCTCTCTCTCTCACCGCGCCATACTCTCTCTGCCCCTGGAATTCAGGTCCACATTCTCTTCAGAATAACCCTGAGAGCAACAGGTGTATGTACATCCCTCCCACCTGACAGAGAACACGTCTATGTGTACTGACCGCAGGCAGGTGCAGAACAGAATAAAAAGGCCCATTTGAAGCATCATCAGTGTCTTCACTTTGACTGAGGAGGAGAGAGCAGAGTGATCAGTTCTACCTTGTAGTCAATGTAAGTACTACAGTAATATCTGCATGTAAGTACTAACATCACCTGGGTACTTCTTTGTAATTATATATATTTGCATTTGCTTGACTTTATTGGCAACACCAATACATGTAATAAACATGACAAACAATAACATCCTAATGTTATATACACATTTTCTATATATTTTGTGCTGTTTCTGTATTACCTGTATTCTAACATTTACAAAAAAATTGCAAATACTCCCCTATGCAGTCATATATATTTATATATATATAATTATAATAACATATTGATATTAAGTCAAGAGAAATAAGCTTAATCATGCTTTCACTAAGGCAGGCAGGAACACAATTATTTAAGGCTGGACCAGAGACCTGCTTGCAAAACTTAGCTGATGCTGGACTCAAGTAGTGCAAACACTGTAGGATGAGTGAGTGAGATGACAATAGTGCACCTTGATAGCAAGAAAACTAACTAACCTGAGCTTGTGTCGTTCATATGTGAATCGAAATGTTTTTAAGGTTTTTTTTGTCTGAGGAGAATGAAGCCTCTCATGATGATGATGTCAGAGGGTCTGTTGTTGCTTCTGGTCATACAAGCTCTTCATCATGCTTCAGGTAGGAAGTGAACATGTTGTTTCTGACAATGTATATCTGCTGACGAGTCTGATAAGGAAATGTAATTCCTAGACAATTTATATCACATGTATGATTGTAGTAAAATAAAATACAATGATACACAATCATTCCAATTTACCTAGTTACCTACCTGTCCTGTTATCTCTCTGGGCTGCTGTCTGTAACCTACTTCATACCTGCTGTCTATAACCTACTACATAGCTGCTGTCTGTAACCTACTTCATAGCTGCTGTCTGTAACCTACTTAAATTATTTTCATTCTTCATCTTCTTTCACAACCACAGCTGCTCCCACGACAACCACAGCTGCTCCCACGACAACCACAGCTGCTCCCACAACAACCACAGCTGGTACTGGTATTTTTCATGTTAATAATTTTATTGTTGCCCCCTCTACTTGGTTTTCTCTTCATTAACTCATTTTTTAAATTTTCTTTCAATACACTCTCTCATTCTGTTGATCATTTCCTCTCTATCCTGAAGTCACTCCAGAGCTGGAGTGTGGGAGGAGCTTCCTTGATGTGGGTCTCCTCAAGTCTCAGCTAGCGGCCAAACATCTGGACAACTCCTCTGCTCACCTGGCCAACGCCCGCTGCTCCGCCCACCATGAGATTAACGGGACTGTGTGGTTCCAGATGGAGCGCTGGGAGGGCAGCTGTGGAACCACTCTGACGGTGAAGACAGTTACTCTACCAGTCTGTCCATCTTTGTGAGTTTTTCAGTATTCCTGCCTGTCTCTAAACACCCGTTGTCTTCCTCCTTCTCTCTCCAGACCAACGGCAGCTACGCCATCTACTCCAACAGTCTGTTTATCTACACCGTCAGTGAAACCTTGGTTCGACCCCTGATCATCCCTTTCTCCTGCTCCTATCCTCTGGAGACAGTGGCAAGCCTGGATGTGGCCATCAAACCATACCTGGAGTAGGTGGACCCTCACAAACTCAAACATTGACACACTTAGTTTCCAATATAAACTTGTTTCTTCCGACTTTGTTGTTTACTTGTTCCATATTTTGTCAGACTTGAAGGTGCGGTGAAAGATGAGGGTGCCCAGGCCAAGGCCTCCATGTCTCTGTTCCGTGATGCCAACTTCACAGCTCCTTACACTGCAGGCCCGGTCACTCTGCCCCTGGGCTCCATCCTGCATGTGGGCGTGTCTGTTGAAGAGACGGATGCTGAGGCTTTTGTGGTCGTTCCGGAAGACTGCTACGCCACCCACTCCCCTGATCCTGATGACCTCCTGAAATACTTCCTCATCCAGCACAAGTATGTGAGGCTGGATATTAAAATATGTTTGTATTAGTGAGTGTGTGTTTGTGTCTAAAACACATGACACCTCCAGGTGTCCCGTCAACCGTCGCCAGGTGACCGTGGAGGAGAGTGGCTTGTCCCTCCAGGCTCGCTTCTCTGCGCTGCTGTTCCTGTTCTAGGGGGACTACAGGGACGTCTACCTGCACTGCAGCCTCAACCTGTGTGACCAGAGGAACTCCTCCTGCTCTCCTGTGAGTCCTTCCGCCCTCCTTCCTGGTCTCTCTGACTCTCTGGTATCTCTGAATCTTTGGTCTCCCTGGCCTCTCTGGTTTCTGACTCTGCTCTCTCTGGTCTCTCTGGACTCTCTGCTTTCTCTGACTCTCTGGTCTCTCTGACTTTCTGGTCTCTCTGACTCTCTGGTCTCTCTGACTCTCTGGTGTCTCTCCACAGATGTGTTCAGGAAGGTCTGTCCGCTCTGTTGACGAACTCGTACCCCTCAAGCCCGTCACCATCGGACCAATCACCTGTGAGTATGAACCACAGCCATGATGACTCATGATGTTGTCATAGTAACGGTCTTCCAGGTAACACTGTGTTTGTCCCCGACCTTTGACCTCCAGGGGCCCAGAGTCTGGAGTGAGCTGATGAAGTCACACCTCCCTCAGAACGGCTTCATGACCATCCCTATGGCAACCAGCTCAGACTCTCTCATGTCTTTTCAAATGTTTTAACTCTGGAAATGATGACAGAACACCCTGAAAACTATCAGCTTTACATGTGGGTTACTGTTTCTGAAGGTTTGCATTCTATAATTATTCATTTCATACTAGGTAATAATGGGAACACTGGGAAATGAGTATAGCCTACTTAATAAACATACTACTTGTCCTTTAACTTAATCACGTGTTTGTACCTAAAAGCATGGATTGTTGTGTATAATCAAGGCTTAATTAAATCTGACTATTAAAGTACATATTGCTTATCATATTTTGAATGAATCATTCACCCATCAGATTTAAGCTTTGCAAACCTTGATCACAGCCCTCAAACACAGTTTGTTAGTAAACATTATTAACAATCAACAGATATGGAAATAATACACAAGCAGCAACTAATACTCTTTGTTATTCCAATATAAATATTAAAGATGGGTTATAACACAAATATGTTTCTCCTCCTAGTTCAAAACTGTAAATTTCAATGTTTACACTAGAAGGCAGTCTTTAACCAATGCACCGTAGCAAACAGTGCCAGTTTTGGCCAAGTCATAAGGCCTATCAAGCGGCACTAAGTCTCAGCTCTAAGCACAGTGTCTTTTCATCTCTAACAGCCATCATGATGATGCAGATCTCAGATGTGAGGATCTGTGTGTGTGTATGTGTGTGTCGCCATCGTTGTCGTCATCTGCCGCTTATCCGGGGGTCGGGTCGCGGGGGCAGCAACCTAAGCAGGGAGGCCCAGACTTCCCTCTCCCCGGCCACTTCCACCAGCTCTTCCTGGGGGACCCCGAGGCGCTCCCAGGCCAGCCGAGAGACATAGTCCCTCCAGCGTGTCCTGGGTCTTCCCTGGGGCCTCTTCCCAGTGGGACGTGCCCAGAACACCTCACCAGGGAGGCGTCCAGGAGGCATCCTAATCAGATGCCCGAGCCACCTCAGCTGGCTCTTCTCGACGCAGAGGAGCAGCGGTTCTACTCTGAGCCACTCCCGGATGACCGAGCTTCTCACTTCATCTCTAAGGGAGGGCCCGGACACCCTGCAGAGAAAGCTCATTTTGGCCGCTTGTATTCGCAATCTCGCTTTTTTGGTCACTACCCATAGTTGGTGACCATAAATTAGGGTAGGAACGTAGATCGACTGGTAAATAGAGAGCTTTGCCTTTCGACTCAGCTCCTTCTTCACCACAACGGACCAATGCAGAGCCCGCACTGCGGACGTCGCACTGATCTGCCTGCCAGTCTTGCGCTCCATTCTTCCCTCACTCGTGAACAAGACCCCGAGATACTTGAACTCCTCCGCTTGGGTCAAGATCTCCTCCCCGACCCGGAGATGGCACTCCACCCTTTTCCGGTCGATAATCATGGCCTCAGATTTGGAGGTGCTGATTCGAATCTCAGCCGCTTCACATTTGGTTGCCAATCAGCGTAAACCACGGACTCGCGGGGCTTATTGCTTTTCTAAAACTGTTACTACAAACATTTGATATGGTTTCATCAATAAAAACAATTAGAAACAAAATAGTTTAATAATAAACCGTCATTCTTCCGCTACTACAAAGTATAGTTCCTACATAAATCGTTGCCACGCAACAGCCAGATGGACATCTTTGCCGTCTTTTTCAATTTGAAATATTCGATGCGCCGTAATATGGAATGTTAAAGAATGTTATGAGGACAACCTGTGAGGTTATGCTGGATTTTACAATAGCATGGAACGCGATATAGCCAATCACAAACAAGGATGGGAACAACCAGTTTTAGAATTTGAAATATTCGATGCGCAGTAATATGGAATGTTAAAGAATGTTATGAGGACAACCTGTGAGGTTATGTTACCGGCTCCAGACCTAGGGGATATCTGGACCGGCAGCAAGTGACACACAGGCTGAACAGTACTGTGTATCTTGGATTAAACTGTGAAAACACGGAGACACACAAGAGTTATCGTCTTGCTCAGACCCACGCCAGTTTAATACTGCGTACATAATAATCTTGCAATGCAATATAGAACCAATATATCATATTATACATATTATCTTGAGAAAATGCAAACAATCAAATATACTTGAATATATAATAGCATAGTGTAGTACTGACACGTCACATATATGATACTTTGTATCTCTATATCTACATGTAGATACCTATACCCGCATATCATCCAAAAGTAAAACATATAAACATCCAAAAGAATATAACATCAATGCATTTCCACAAATGAAACAAGGACTTAACAACCACTAGTGTCTGTTCACCCACACAACCTTTATGCGCTGTACAGGCTCATTTCACATGCGTAGTCTCACGCATGCGCAAATTAACTTGCAGCAGCAAAATACATAAAAACGCAGAACATAACAGTGCAGAACAGCATCTGCTAATTATAACTCAATACTTTTGATCCGTTAAACATATTTTCAATACAGCATGTTACCAACATTTCAGTACTGTACTTAAGGTTAAACGTAGTTTATCATCAGTATTGGAACGGGTTAGCTAGCATACTATTAGCCAGTCAATGGCGATCCTCAACAATGTTAGACAATCTATTACTTATATCTACACAACTCACAACGCTACCAACACACTATTGAAGATCACATTGATATCATATTCATATTTGAATAGCCATAAACTAATTTGGAATATGGTTTATTATACCTGTGAAAACACGGAGACACACAAGAGTTATCGTCTTGCTCAGACCCACGCCAGTTTAATACTGCGTAGCAGGCTCGGAGGAAGCTATGGTCTCCCGTGATTCACCGGAGCGCTTCAGCGCCATCTAACGGCCGGGCGTGTACAAACACGCTATAATAGAAAATTAGAATCGTTTTTCTCTTCTTCTGGTTGCTTCTTCTCGAAACAACCAGTTTCAGAAGTAATATTTGCAGATGTTTATCGTTTATTCACATTGTTTGTATTACATTCAGTCATAGTCAAGTTTCCATCAATATTGTATTCTTGAATGTGTATTGCCAATTTACCAACTCTGTACTGGTACTGTCATGTTGATCTATAGTTACGTTGTGATTACAAAGTTGTTTCAATAGTAATATTGGTGGAAATACAATTCATATCGCGTTGATTTTGCGTTGTGATTTCAACGTTGTTTCAATATTAAATAAGGGTGCAAAATGATGACGAATCAACATCAGAGTCTGACGTTGGTTCAATGAAATTAGCGTTGACAGCAGAATGTTGATTCAACGTAGTTTCAATGAAGTTTGCTATCTGGGTTATTTTAAATAAAAAACAAAATTATAACCTGAGATGAAAATGAACAAAATAAAGGCTGTGCAGCATTAATGCATACTTCTTCAACATAATTTTGACACTCCTAGTTCATGTTGATGAAAAGCTATTGACTTTTGAAATGTGTAGGCTAATTTATTGATGGTCCCTAAACTTACGCGTTGTTTAGGCAGCCAATAGCATTGGCAAAGTCGTAGCAGTGCTACACACCGGTTAAAATAACAATAGTGGGCGTCCGAATATCTGTTTAATATCGAACTTCAAACTAACTTTACCACAGTCATCTTTGTTGCTGCTTTCCCAAAGCATTCACAAGTAAACGTTATTAACCTCAATTCAACAGGAAAAGTAACGTTGCAACTCCCGTTAACCCTGCACTTTTCTAATTATTAGTCAGTAATAGATAATTGCCTCATTCCTCCGGTGTGGTCTGCTGTCCGTGCCGAGTTGGAGCATTATGGTCAGTTCGCGCCTTCCGTTTCTGCTGCATTTTTTGTTGTTGATGTTATTAGGCAGACGCTCTTATCCAGAGCCACTTACAGTAAGTACAGGGACATTTCCCCGAGGCAAGTAGGGTGAAGTGCCTTTCCCAAGTCTAAAGGAGGAAATAAATCTTTTGGGTACACGCTTGCAACCCTGACCGAGTGCCTTCACAAGACAGAAATATGCAAATGTCATTCTACAGTAGCTGCCTATCCAGCAGGTATCTCTTTCATATCCTGGAATTGTGAGGTGTTCTGATGGTTTATCTGATTTACTGGCATCGTTCTGTCCTTCCCCGAGGACCTACCTGTGCTCTACATACATTTACATATTATGATATATTTCTTCGCTGTGGATATTCTCATTTGTTGGTGATTTTCCTGATTTCAATTTATTGATAAAATTATTCCAATGTACTTTTACTTGTCACACACGCTAATTAACTTGAAACTCAAACTGAATTTAAAACATTTCTAATGGTACAGCTCTGCATAAAACAACATTAGGAGTGCCACTCCAGTTGGTGCATTGTACAAAGAAACTGCATGAAAACAAAAGGTCCAATCGAATATTAAATCATGTTGAACACAACATTGCAGTGTTTTGAACTTGGTGTCATCCCAAGTAAACTTGAGCCCCATTAAAAGATTCCCCGGGGCTTCTCAGAGTCAGTCAGGCCAGGGATGCATTGCTCAATCAGAGGATATTGGGTAGCATGTCAGGCAGTCATGTGACGTGCTGTGTGACTACTTCAATAGGGTGGTGAAGCCACCTAATGCATTAAATTGTTCAATCCTTCTTTCACTTTTTTTCTACGTTTGTTTTATTCCAAACAGTTTCCTATAGTTTTTCCGTCTTCATTGATAAATACTGAACTTATGTCTGCCAGCACCTCAGACAGAGGCTGTGGTTCCATCTTCAGGAGGGATCCTGCAGTGGACGCCTGCAGTACCATGGACAGAGGCTGTGGTTCCATCTTCAGGAGGGATCCTGCAGTGGACCCCTGTATTACCTCGTACAGAGGCCACTGTCTACAACCATTAATTTACTAACTTACCGTAACAGTCAATTTCATCCAAAGCAATAAATACATAGTGTGGCTGGTAAGAACAGGACATCATTATGTCACAACCTCATTATATCTCAAACATAACATCAGTAATGGGTCAACTGCCACCCAAAGGCCTAATCACTCACACAGCTAACCACACAACTTGACAGGGTGACATTTGTCCTGTCAGGTATGAAGCAGGTATGTCAGTGTGCAACAGGTAAAGAACCGGAGCAGCAATATGTGCTGTGGTGTCCATTCCACAAACTCTAGCCGAGCGAGTTCTTGTGCAGAAGGGAATACACAACTGACATTCCTACTGTGTGGGTGACTCTACAAAATATCAAAGTATGTGAATATGCAAATAGTTTGACATTTAAGAACATTCCGAAGCCTCACTACACTATGTAACTTGTCTTCAAATTCCAAGATATGTTGTGAAAGATAACCTGTAGCGTGATCAGGGGCTTGGTTCTCAGCCGGTGACAAGGAGACACAAACAGGTTCAGGTTCGAGCCCCAAAATAATGGTTTTGTATTAAATGAACAAGGAAGTAGGTATTACAGTAGTAGTATTTGCTGCACAGAAATAAATGTATTGTTCTACTGGAGCATCCAGGGCATTGGGACTGTGTGCTTTCTCTTTCCGCTTCTGGACACTCCTCTCTCTCTCTCTCTCACCGCGCCATACTCTCTCTGCCCCTGGAATTCAGGTCCACGTTCTCTATCTGAATAACCCTGAGAACAACAGGTGTATATCACTTCCCACCTGACAGAGAACACGCCTACCTGTGCTGACCGCAGGCAGGTGCAGAACAGAATTAAAAGGCCCATTTGAAGCATCATCAGTGTCTTCACTTTGACTGAGGAGGAGAGAGCAGTGAGATCAGTTCTACTTTCTAGTGAACGTAAGTACTAACATCTACCTGGGCATGCATCTGCAAATCATCCCCTATATATTTTGTACAAATGTTCTTTTTTTTAAAACTACCCCAGATGTCTGGCATCATGAATGTATATAAAGTCAAGAGAACATGTAGACTAACTAACAGTGCGCCCCCAGACATTTTTCATTGGGGGGGGGGGGGGGGGGGGGGGGGAGATTGTTCATTGTTGCTCATTGTTGACTAAGCCAAAAAAGATCGAAATTCTGTTTTCTGTCAAAATTGAGAATTGTTATGTTTTGTATAGTTAACACCCTAAATTTAATTGTAATGTACAATAAGTATATGATTACTTATGAAAACTATACTTTGTAGTAGCGGAAAAATGACGGTTTATTATGAAACTATTTTGTTTCTAACTGTTTTTATTGATGAAACCATATCAAATATTTGTAGTAACAGTTTTAGCAATAAGCCCCGCGAGTCCGTGGTTAACGCTGATTGTAGAACAGGTAAGGGGGTTTCCCCACTCCGCTTCGCGTCGTGCCTAACAACTCACCTTACCTGTTCTAAAATCAGCGTCAACCACGGCCTCTTGGGGCTTATTGCTTAAATAATAAATGTATGACCTACAGCTCCGACTGTATGCCTAGAAATCAACACATTAGGCTATTTGGTTACATCGGATAGGCATGATTTCCCGATAGCCTATATCCTGTGTTTTTAGGAATATATGGCCAGGCTAAATTATATAGGCAAATAGTAGCCTACCCATAGTAGACCCCTATACCTCTAATAGGCTGTAAACAACAAATTAAGCTACATATATAGCCTACCTTTTGTAGTTATGTTTGTAGTATAAAAATAAATTTAAAAATATGGATGACGGACAATATGCAACTCGCGATGGGGGGGGCCAGTGGGGGGCCAGCAATTTCCGCTGACAGCGCTACTGCTGAGGCAGGCAGGAACACAATTATTTAACCCTTGTGCTGCCTTCGGGTCATTGTGAACCTTCGGGTCATTGTGAACCTTCGGGTCACTGTGACCCATCTTCATGTTGTAACTGAACTTTACCTAACACAAAAATAAAGTGAGGCATTTTCTTTTAACCGTGGTTCACAATGACACAAAAGTTACACAAGGGTTAAGGCTGGCAAATTAACTTTCTGGCAAAAAGCAGTTTATGCAGCTAATAGCAGATGGACTGTGTAAGTCTGAAATTACAGCCAACTTGTTTATTGTTTTCCTTGAAAAGGTTGCTTGTTATGTATTGGCAACATTGTTGCTACAGTATATTATCTTTAGAGTCATTTATTAGCAGGTGGACAGTGTCTGGTACCCTACTAATTACAGCAAACATGTTTGTTTTCCTTAAAGAGGTGCCTGTATACTGTCTTTGATAAGGAATAGGATGACCAAGGATGGTGCAGATCAGGGCCGGAATCATAATATATATTGGAGTCAAAATGTCCCCCCCAATATATTGATATAAAAATATAAATGCAATATAAATGTGCTACGCCACGGCAGGCAACCCCAAAAGCTGTCTGAAATGTCCATAAAAAATGTCATCATATTCATAACTAAACGTAAAAGGTTTTCAGGGGGGGACCTTCAGACTCCCCAGCAGATTTCGTCCCCCCCAATGTTGACTCCATGGCTACGGCCTTGGTGCAGATAGCCTACTGTAATGACTGTTGTAATCAAGACCATCTAAAGCGAGACCAAGTCATGACCAAGACCAGAGTGTATAGTTATAGGGTCGTGAACTTTGCGTTTGGCCGTGGTGGATTGATATGATTTATGTTCTACCTCTCGGGCTGCTTAAGAATATGCTGCACCCGCATTTATCTTGGAGACTTTATCTGACTGGAATTAAGCCGACTGCACACTGTACAGTTTGGCCTAAATTTGGTTGTCCAAGACAATCTTTCAGAGACGGACCAAACAAGACGAGGCATAAGTGAACTAAGCGGCTGCTTAGTGCCCCCATGGCCACCAGAGGGGGTTCAAGAGCACATGAAAGTACAGCTTAACAAAACATTTTTATTTATTACGTTAATGGTAATCATACAAATTCGTAGGGCCCCTCTATGCCCAAAGGGCCCCTGGGCACGTGTACAGATTGTCCATATGATAGATTCGGCCTTGCCGACCAGACTGGGTTGTAAAGGTGGGCAATCCGACTGATTAGTAAGGACACACACCTGTGACGCAAAGGGGAACATAGAATATGGGTGAAATCTTGTGGGAGAACCAAGCACTGCAACACGAAACAGAAGAACTGATACAGGGAGAGATGTTGTAGACCATCTAGCTAACAAGAACCACATGTTTGTGTCAGAGCAAGCTTTCTGGGTCCCAGCCGTGGTGAGGCCCAGCCGTGGTGAGGCCCAGCCGTGGTGAGGCCCAGCCGCGATGCCAGCAGCAATAATTATGTTCATCTTAAATATTTTAAGAAATTATAACCAATTTATTTTGAACTGAAATACTCACAATAACTTAAAAAAGCAAACATAAACATTGTATTGTTGCTTTAGTAAAATGTAAAAATGGTATGAGTCGTTTTTTGGTTTAGCGATGTCATTTATTGATCTAAGGTTAAGCTAATAATGTCAAAGTAGGCTACATTTTGTTGCTATGCTAGGACCTGTTCAGAAATCGGGAAATCAGACATCAGTGTTGTAAATTGGTCTTGAATGTGACAGAAATGTTTAACTTGAACTTTATTCCAGATGGCCTAACTTATTTAGCTAATATGTGAATGTAATAACTTTCTCAAAACTTTTAAGGTTTACTGTGGATTGCATGATGGGTCGCACGATGATGATGTCAAGAGGTCTGCTGTTACTCCTGTCCATTCAAGCTCTTAATCACATCACAACAACAGCTGCTGATGACGTGACCACCACAGTTGCCCCCACGACCACTACAACTGCTCCCACAACCACCACAGCTGCTCCCACGACCACTACAGCTGGTCCCACCACAACCACAGCTGCTCCCACCACAACCACAGCTGCTCCCACGACCACCACAGCTGCTCCCACAACAACCAAAGCTGCTCCCACTACAACCACAGCTGCCCCCACGACCACCACAGCTGCTCCCACGACCACCACAGCTGCTCCCACGACCACAACAGCTGCTCCCACGACCACAACAGCTGCTTCCACGACCACAACAGCTGCTCCCACCACAACCACAGCTGCTCCCACCACAACCACAGCTGCTCCCACGACCACTACAGCTGCTCCCACCACAACCACAGCTGCTCCCACCACAACCACAGCTGCTCCCACTACCACTACAGCTGCTCCCACAACAACTACAGCTGCTCCCACGACCACCACAGCTGCTCCCACCACAACCACAGCTGCTCCCACTACCACTACAGCTGCTCCCACAACAACTACAGCTGCTCCCACGACCACCACAGCTGCTCCCACAACAACCACAGCTGCTCCCACGACCACTACAGCTGCTCCCACCACAACCACAGCTGCTCCCACGACAATCACAGCTGCTCCCACGACCACCACAGCTGCTCCCACGACCACAACAGCTGCTCCCACAACAACCACAGCTGCTCCCACTACAACCACAGCTGCTCCCATGACAACCACAGCTGCTCCCACGACCACAACAGCTGCTCCCACGACCACCACAGCTGCTCCCACCACAACCACAGCTGCTCCCACTACAACCACAGCTGCTCCCATGACAACCACAGCTGCTCCCACAACCACAACAGCTGCCCTCACGACCACCACAGCTGCTCCCACGACCACAACAGCTGCTCCCATGACCACAACAGCTGCTCCCACCACAAGCACAGCTGCTCCCACGACAACCACAGCTGCTCCCACTACGACTACAGCTGCTCCCACAACAACTACAGCTGCTCCCACGACCACCACAGCTGCTCCCACGACAACCGCAGCTGCTCCCACAACAACCACAGCTGCTCCCACGACCACTACAGCTGGTCCCACCACAAGCACAGCTGCTCCCACGACAATCACAGCTGCTCCCACAACCACAACAGCTGCCCCCACGACCACCACAGCTGCTCCCACGACAACCACAGCTGCTCCCACCACAACCACAGCTGCTCCCACTACAACCACAGCTGCTCCCACGACCACTACAGCTGCTCCCACGACAACCACAGCTGCTCCCACGACAACCACAGATGCTCAAACGACCACCACAGCTGCTCCCACCACAACCACAGCTGTTCCCACGACCACAACAGCTGCTCCCACGACCACTACAGCTGCTCCCACCACAACCACAGCTGCTCCCACGACCACCACAGCTGCTCCCACGACCACCACAGCTGCTCCCACGACAACCACAGCTGCTCCCACGACCACTACAGCTGCTCCCACGACCACAACAGCTGCTCCCACCACAACCACAGATGCTCACACGACAACCACAGCTGCTCCCACGACCAGTACAACTGCTCCCACGACCACCACAGCTGCTCCCACCACAACCACAGCTGCTCCCACCACAACCACAGCTGCTCCCACGACAACCACAGCTGCTCCCACTACCACTACAGCTGCTCCCACAACAACTACAGCTGCTCCCACGACCACTACAGCTGGTCCCACCACAACCACAGCTGCTCCCACGACAACCACAGCTGATCCCACTACCACCACAGCTGCTCCCACCACAACCACAGCTGCTCCCACTACCACTACAGCTGCTCCCACGACCACTACAGCTGCTCCCACCACAACCACAGCTACTCCCACCACAACCACAGCTTCTCCCACGACAACCACAGCTGCTCCCACGACCACTACAGCTGCTCCCACGACAACCACAGCTACTCCCACCATAACTGCTCCCACGAACGCCACAGAAAGTATTGATATTTTGCATGTTAATTTTTATTGTTGTTGCCCCTTCTACAACACTCTGTCTTTCTCACTATGTCCATCATTTTTTCTCGTTCCCTTAGTTACCCCACAGTTGGTGTGTGGGAGGAGCTACCTGGAGGTGGGTCTCCTCAAGTCTCAGCTTGCAGCCAAACTTCTGGACAACTCCTCTGTTCACCTGGCAGACCCTCGCTGCTCTTCCCAGGAGATTAACGGGACGGTGTGGTTCCAGATGGAGCGCTGGGAGGGCAGCTGTGGAACCACTCTGACGGTGAGGACACAGTTACTCTACCAGTCTGTCGATCTTTGTCAGTTTTTCTGTATTCCTGCCTGTCTCTAAACACCCGTTGTCTTCCTCCTTCTCTCTCCAGACCAACGGCAGCTACGCCATCTACTCCAACAGTTTTTTTGTCTACACAATCATTCAGACCTTTGAACAACCCCTTAAGGTCCCTTTCTCCTGCTCCTATCCTTTGGAAACAGTGGTAAACATGGATATGGTCATCAAACCATACCTGGAGTAGGTGGACCCTCACAAACTCAAACATTGACACACTTAGTTCCCAATTTAAACTTGTTTGGTCTGACTTTGTTGTTTACTTGTTCCATATCTTGTCAGTCTTGAAGGTGCGCTGACAGAAGAGGGTGCCAAGGCCAGGGCCTCCATGTCTCTGTTCCGTGATGCCAACTTCACAGCTCCTTACTCTGCAGGCCCGGTCACTCTGGCCCTGGGCTCCATCCTGCATGTGGGCGTGTCTGTTGAAGAGACGGACGCTGAGGCCTTTGTGGTCGTTCTGGAGGACTGCTACGCCACCCACTCCCCTGATCCTGATGACCTCCTGAAATACTTCCTCATCCAGCACAAGTATGTGAGCCTGGAGAGGGGAAGAGAAGTATGTGTGTGTGTGTATGTTTGTCTAACCCCCATGTTCCTCCAGGTGTCCTACCAACGGTCACCAGGTGGCGGTAGAGGAGAGTGGCTTGTCCCTCCAGGCTCGCTTCTCTGCGCTGCTGTTCCTGTTCCAGGGGGACTACAGGGACGTCTACCTGCACTGCAGCCTCAACCTGTGTGACCAGAGGAACTCCTCCTGCTCTCCTGTGAGTCCTCCCACCCTCCATCCTGGTCTCTCTGACTCTCTGGTTTCTCTGACTCTCTGGCCTCTGACTCTCTGATGTCTCTCCACAGATGTGTTCAGGAAGGTCTGTACGCTCTGTCAACGAACTCGTACCCCTCAAGCCCGTCACCATTGGACCAATCACCTGTGAGTATGAACCACAGCCATGATGACTCATGATGTTGTCATAGTAACAGTCTCCCAGGTAACACTGTGTTTGTCTTTGACCTCCAGTGGCCTAAAGTCAGCTGATGAAGTCACACCTCCCTCAGAACGGCTTCATGACCATCCCTATGGCAACCAGCTCAGACTCTCTCCTGTCTCCTGTCTTTTTAAATGTTTTAACCCTGGAAATGATGACAGAACACTTGCATATAAATAACTATCAGTTTTACATTGCGGGTTACTGTTTATGAAGGTTTGCATTCTATAATTCTTAATTTCATAGTGGGAATCCTGGGAAATAACTCTAGCCTACTAAATAAACATACTACTTGTCCTTTAACTTAATCACTTATCTGGACCAAAAACAGGGATTGTTTGTGTACTAATCAAGGCTTGATAAAATTTTACTCAAATAAAGAAGTGAAAACTATTGAGTCATTCATATTCATTCAGACTATTTCATCCTTCATCAGATTTATTCGCTGCAAACGTCAATCACAGGCCTCAACCACAGTTTGTTTGTAAAGGTTATTAACAATCGACAGAAAAAACTCAAGCAGCAACTAATACTGTTTTTATGTTATGCCAGTATAAATATTCAAGATCGGTTCAAACTAGAATACGTTTCTCTTCCTAGTTCAAAACTGTAGATCTCAATGTTTACACTAAAAAGCAGTCTTTACCGTAACTTTACGTGACATGACACAAATAGGCTACATGTGTTCGGCCTCTTTATTACTAACACCAGCAATAACAATAGTTGTAGCTATCCATCTGTAGACTGTTTAACATACAGGCGTAAAGATACAAAGATAACATCAATTATGCTTACATCTTTATTACATATTCAATTACCTTATATTTGCAAACTATTTCTCTGAATGAGAGATGTGGGGTTGCTAAGCACTGATAAAAACAATGACCTAAAATCACCACAGATAACATGGAAGATATGAATAGGCATTGTGGATAGTGTATTCATTTGAAATAGGCTTCTTGATCAGTTGTTGAAATAAATAATTTGGTATTACTTTTTATAAATAATTAATTTGTTTGATTCAGAAGTTCTGATGTTATCACATCTTAAATCTCGGTCCCTGCAAACAAAGAAAGACATGTTGTCTGTTAGTCAAAATCTGATGGCAACTTTCAAAGTTTCTGATTGGTCAGTGACTTTCATCCTCACATGTGATTGGCCCAAAGGTGAGAGGAGCCAGGCTTACAGTTGGGGTCAACGAACGACGTTTCCTGGCTGAACAAGACTGTGGTGACAGATAGGTGATGCAGTTAAATCCGTGTGTGATGTAGTTACATGCATATATGTATATGTTTGATTATTATTTACATCCAATTTCTGTATTAAATAATATTTCTGTCTCAGAGAGACCAGGGAGGAGGGTGGGAGGACTCACAGGAGAGCAGGAGGAGCTCCTCTGGTCACACAGGTTGAGGCTGCAGTGCAGGTAGACGTCCCTGTAGTCCCCCTGGAACAGGAACAGCAGCGCAGAGAAGCGAGCCTGGAGGGACAAGCCACTCTCCTCCACGGTCACCTGGCGACGGTCACTAGGGCAACTGGAGGACACGGAAGAGACATAGGCACAAAGACTTATATAAAACAACAACAAAGCAGACACACACAGAAGGTCACATGCCAGCACACACACACCCTCACACACACACCGACACACACACCCTCACACACACACCGACACACACACACCGACACACACACACCGACACACACACACCGACACACACACCCTCACACACACACCAACACACACACACCGACACACACACCCATTCTGTATGAGGTAGTATCTCATGAGGTCTGCAGGATTGGATGAGTGGGTGGCGTAGCAGTCGTCCAGGACGACCACAAAGCGTTCCGTCTCCTTGTCGTCCACGGATACGCCCACGTGCAGGACAGAGCCCAGCGCCATGGTGACGGGGCCCGTGGCGTAAGGCTGGGTGTAGTTGGCGTTGTGGAACAGGGTCATGGACGCCTTGACCTTTGAACCCTGGCCGACAGCAGCGGATTCCACGCTGCGTGGCGTCAAAAGAAAAGATGTATAAGATCGAGGGTCTACGATACAGGAAATCCCCCCTGAGACAGAATGTGTGCATGCATATGTGTGTGTGTGTGTGTGTCCACCTACGCCAGGTATGGTCGAACAGCCACGCCCAGACTGGAGTCTGTCTCCAGAGGGTAGGAGCAGGAGAACGGGACGCTCAGGGGGCGAACAAAGGTCACGTTGCCTACTGGGTAGACAAACAGACTGTTGGAGTAGATGGCGTGGCTGCCGTTGGTCTGGTGAGGGGAGGGGAGAGGAGAGGATGAGAGTTTGAAGGAGCCAGGGTAGTGATCAGGGGTTGGAATGCAAAGAGGTACTAAAGGGTGCATCGATCTTGTTATGGGTTCAGGTTTTAATCTCTGTTAGTGACCATTTTACCACTTAGTCGGTTAAAGCCAGCATGTCACAATGTTATTGTTTTTGTTCTATATGTCTGTCTGAGGAAAGAGGTGATGTTTGTCTTACATTATCGCCTACAGTTACACATCAAAACTGCTTCACTGTACTGCGCTACAGTTTTTGGTGTCAGGGTTAAAGGTTTGGGTCTTATCCTCAGTAACTCTCCTCTCACCCTCAGAGTGGTTCCACAGCTGCCCTCCCTGCGCTCCACCTGGTACCACACAGTCCCATCATGCTCCTGGTGGGAAGAGCAGCGGGGGTCGGCCAGGTGAGCAGAGGAGGAGTCCAGGCCGATGGCTGCCAGCCGAGCCTTCACCAGCCCCACCTCCAGCGTGCTGTGACCACACACCATCACAGGCACAGGGATAGAGGGGTTCTCTGGAGGGGAGGGGGAGGAGAAACAGGGGAGGAGAGGAGGAGGAGGAGGAGAGGGGTAGAGGAGGAGGAGGAGGAGAGGGGAGGAGAGGAGGAGGAGGAGGAGAGGGGAGGAGAGGAACAGGAGGAGGAGAGGGGGAGAGGAGGAGGAGGAGAGGGGAGGAGAGGGGGAGGAGGAGGAGGAGAGGGGGAAGGGGAGAGATGGAGGAGAGGGCAAAGAACAGGAGGAGGGAGGAAAGAACAGGAAACTTTAAGCCAACCCACAACAAAAACAACGCCATGACCGAGGAGATGTCATCACGTCAGTAAACCAGGAAGTATACCACGAATACCAAAGGTGGAGGTGTCCAGGGCATGTCTCACCTGGTCTCTCACATGTCCAGGTGACACCATCTTTGCTCACACAGACCTCCCCCTCTTTACAGCTCACACACATCATTTTCCCTGTTGTCATGTCAACGGATGGTGTAGTCAACGTGACACCTTGTGTTGTGGTTGTGGTGGTTGGTGGTTGTGTTGTGGTTGTGGTAGTTGGTGGCTGTGTTGTGGTTGTGGTGGTTGGTGGTTGTGTTGTGGTTGGGGTAGTTGGTGGCTGTGTTGTGGTTGTGGTGGTTGGTGGTTGTGTTGTGGTTGTGGTAGTTGGTGGCTGTGTTGTGGTTGTGGTGGTTGGTGGTTGTGTTGTGGTTGTGGTGGTTGGTGGTTGTGTTGTGGTTGTGGTGGTTGGTGGTTGTGTTGTGGTTGTGGTGGTTGGTGGTTGTGTTGTGGTTGTGGTGGTTGGTGGTTGTGTTGTGGTTGTGGTGGTTGGTGGTTGTGTTGTGGTTGTGGTGGTTGGTGGTTGTGTTGTGGGGTTGGAGTCCACAGCTGAAAGATAGATTGACGGACGACACAAATGACTGAATTAGTAAGCGAATGACAGAATGAAAGAGCAGATTGACAAATGCCTTCCTCCTGACCTGCACAGTAGGCAAAGTAGCAGCCTGGAGGTGTGACAAACTTGTAGACATGGTAGTTCCCTGGGCAGGCTTTGACATGGATGGGCTGGGACTGAACCCAACAGCATACACCTCTGAAGCTGGCACATACAGAGCTCTTGACCACCTGGACACACACACACACACACAAATTATAATGCAATCAAAATATAATAAAGCTATAATGGGATGATGGATACTTTAGGAATTCCCCTAAAGGATATTGTGGGTTAGTGTCAGGGTTGAGGTTAGGTTCGGGGTTGGGGCTAGGTTTATGGGTATGGTTGCAGCAGGGTTAGGTTTAGGCCGTATCTTACCCCTTCGATGAGCTGCGGGTTGGGGAACGCCAACCAGAGAGGAGCCTGGGTGCCACACATGTACTGCTCCACACACTTGTCGGGCATGGACACGCTGGTGTTGCCCACAAACATGCGGTACCAGCCGTCCCACGCCACAAAGCGGTCGCAGTGCCGGTCCGTAGGGGTGGACGGGTTGTTGGTGGCGCGCCAGGGGTCGTTCAGGACAGTGTAGGTCTGGCATGGGTCGGCACACTGCTGTACCCCATTGATGGTGAGGCAGTCTTGGCCGGCCGGACACTGGTAGAACCCACAGGTGAAGGTCACCTGGGCCTGGTTGGAGCTGGGGGCGGCGCGGCGGGCGCGGAGGTGGCGGGCGGGAGGGGGAGGGGCGTGGGCGAAGAGGGGCGAGCAGGTGAGGCCGTCGCCTGTGAAACCGCTTTTGCAAACGCAGGAAACAGATTGGCTGGCTGAGGCCACGCCCTCTCCGCTCTGGCCTGTGACGGGCGCCGTGTGGCAGTTGGCCTGTGGGTGACACGCCTCACAGCTGGTGATGATCACGCCTGTGGAGACAGTGGGAAGTCTGGTGGTCACGTGCGTTGGTGAGAAAGAGAAGGAGATACAGAGAGACATGGAGGACAGAGAAAGAGGAAGGGAGGTAGGGAGGTAGAGAGATAATTAGGAGGGAGGGAGAGGAAGGAAAAGACAGAGGAGTAAAAGGGGAGGGGAAAGGGAGGGGCAGAGAGAAGAAGGTGTAGAGATGGAGGGAGAGGGAAAGAGAAAACGAGAGAACAAAGGCTGCGGTCCATCAGGACCAAAACTTGACGACAGAAGATCAGTTTCTTCCCATCCGAAGCCTCTTCAACAAGGCCAAGGACTCCCACTTTTATATATGATTTAAAGTCCATCCACCACCTACTTTGCACATTTTGCACTATGCTGCCTTATTTTGCTGCCCTATTTTATTTGATATATTTTGGAACTTTTTATATTTATATCTATGTTATTTCTTACAGTACTGTTTAGCTCTTTAGTTATTGTTTAGCTCATTAGTATTAGACTTTTTAAAATTGTATTTATACATTAAAAATAAATAAAAAATCTGTATATTTTACATTTAGTCATTTAGCAGACGCTGTTATCCAGAGCAACTTACAGTAAGTACAGGGACATTCCCCCCGAGGCAAGTAGGGTGAAGTGCCTTGCCCAAGGACACAATGTCATGTGGCACGGCGGGGAATATGTCCCCGCCGTGCCATATAACCTTCTGATTACTAGCCCGTCTCCCTCACCGCTCAGCCATCTGACTCCCTGTATGTGTTTATTGAATGCACCTTCTGGCTACAGTAAATTCCGTCTTTGTGAAAACTTGTATGGCAATAAAAACACGTTTTGATTCTGAGGGAGAGCGATGAGGAGAGAAATGGGGAGCAGAGATACATTGAATTGATAGAAGGAAGAGAGAATGAGAGGCAGATACAAGAAAAGAAAAACCTGAACTGTGGATGATAATAATAATAATATTAATAATACATTTTATTTATGTAGCGCTTTTCAAAATACTTTCACTGTCATGTCACTTTACATGGTTAAAATAAACATAAAACAAGTACATGATCTAAAATCACAGCATTTTTACACACATGGTAAACATTGGGGGAGAGAGAGAAGAATGTAAGGAGACACAGGAAGATCGATAGGTAAAACCAGTTCCTTACCTGAAGTGTATTTGGTGTTAACCAGTACCAGCAGTAAAGGTACCAGCAATACCAGTGAAGTTATAGTCCACATTGGAGAGTTGTTGATGACAAGGAAGGAAACTTTAAGGCAAAACTGCAAAGCACATAAAGCATTACATTTATGTATCCAATTCCTTATCTATTTCCTTTTATTTTTTCTTAAAATATGCTAAATTCCATGAGCAGAATTAATTAATTAATTAAAGTTATTTATTGTTTAAATGGATTATGCAATCACATGTGAAAAACATGTATCCAAAGTTTTAATAGAATCGTAAAAATATTAGCCATACGTAAAAACACATTCAATTATCTGAGAAATGTCCATAATTCACTGTCAAAACTAAATTAAAGATTCGGAGATTAAATAAAAAAATATTCATCTTAATTTTTTTATTAAAAGAAAAAAAAACAAGAAACTGTTCATTTTTATCAAATCTTTTCAACAGCAAGAGAAGTCAAGCTACAAGACGGTTAGTCTTACCTGTCCTCAGATATATCTGTTTGTAGCACACCTGGGCCACTCTCTTTTATACACACAGGTGAGTGAGGAGATGAAGAACAGACGAGAGGGATGGTCATGTGACAATGCATTCCGAAGTGAAAATTCCGCACAGGAAGTTGAATCATGACCACCTTTTATGGTTCAGTCACCAACAACGTCATCCTCACCTTCTGCAACCATTCAATCTGTTCTGTTATTGAGCCAGAGTCTATATGCTTTGGAGGGCGAGGAAGGATAAATTAGATGTTATATATCGAATTAAGGCTACTTATGAGAAAAGCTGCAAAGACCTGTATCAACAGGCGAGGCTTTAGATATGTGGCACAGTGCAAACACTGTGAGAATTATGGGATTTGAATGATTTTACCACTCAAGACATTCTCATTGACCTCTCACACTTAAGACATTGTCAAAAGAACACAATAGTCTGTGTGTAGAAATGACGGGTGAGTATCTTGAATACACCCAGTCTCAGGGTGTTCCCGGTGATGACTCTGAAGTCCGTGAGCCTCCAGTTTCTAACTCTGAGTTGTTGTAATTCTTACATAATAGAGACATCAAACTCAGATCTCTCTCTTTCTTTCTCCATCTCTTTCTCTCCCCCTCCCTCCTTCTCCTCCCCCCTCTCTCCCTCTTGGTAACAACTCGTTCACCCAGCCAGTCCTGCATCAGCCTGATATTACACAACCTTCTACCAAGAGAAAAGGCATCGGATTCCCACACGAAACATGGGTTGAAGGAGCAAGCACGTCCACTAATGTGAGAACTGCATTGCTAACAATACCTTATCAGGTGGTCCTCCTGAACAAGTTTACACAAAAGGGAGTGCTATGTGTTCTGGAACAACACAGAGTCAAATGCAAGTTCAGCCCTTCAGGGAGAAACGCCTCGCTTTATTATGCCACACATCCTCTTAAATTTGTTATTATTTTTTACTGAAAAATATTAATATATAATTCATCACTGATAGAGACCACAGGGCAGTAACTTGGTTTAATGTTTTTAGTATATTTACAAAAACTGTACTTGGTAAAAATATAAGATGTGTGACCACAATGAAAATCACATTCCAACAAGCAAAAACACAAACAGTCATGTTTTGTTGCAGCTGTTTTGAGTTTGGAACTCGCCTTGATTTAGCCAAGGGATGTAAACAAATGTAACCTTTGATTGATATTAAATACAAATAAATTAGGTATTAAAATGCTTGATTAACTACTTTGTTATGGATGAATCAGCTTAGCCTCATTGTTTAACGTTGACATTTAAATGTTTTTATTGTCCATTGTTTAATATTTGTATTTATTTATATACATTTTAAATATTTTTTTTTCGTATTTTTGTATTCTTTAGTTTTGTGTTGTCACACAGGGTACTGACTCTTAGTCTTATTAGTCTCAAAGATTGTCTCCGTGTCTGTCTCTTTCACCTTTATCCCAGCAGGGTGTCACTCAAACACAGGTGAAACACTGAGTCAGTCTCTGAAATGGGAGCCCTGCCATGCAAACACAAAAGAGCATAACAGTTCAATGAAAAACGAACAAATGGAAAAACAATACGTAATAGCTTATAGGTGCGACCAATAATACAGTCATAAAAAAACGATGAAAGAACGAACAAACAATCAAATGTCAAACAATGAGATCAAACTAAATAATCCCCTACTCAGTTCCTGAACCACCGTGCGCTGCCTCGTGAATTCATGTTGAGACATTTTCATCCCGTAGCTACACCAAGATATTAAAACAAATTGTTCTAATAGTTTTGCATTATAAAAAAATAACAAAAAAGTGTAACATTTTAATGGTTAGGTGTAAAGATCAGTGAGTACAGTTTAGCAAAAACAGTTTCAAGAAAATGCCTTGGCAATCGGTAAAAAAGTTAGTTGTATAATTTTTATATTTTCATTGATTAATCGCCATAGATACCTTGAACGTACAACTGTAGATTATTACAGTACATTGCTCTGGTCGAACGTTGTTCTTTGGAAAAAATAATCAACTTATGCTTAACTCAATCAAGTCTGTTGTTATTATTATAGCTAATATTTAATTGTAATGTGCATAAAAACTGTGGGAAATATTTAAAAACTATCTTTTGACATCTCAAAATGACCACCAGAGGGAGCTCTAGGACAGGGTTTAGGAGATCAAAGGTCATCAGCTCGCAGACTACAGTGAGTGAGTAATCAAAGGAGAGAGTGAGAGAAAGAGAGAGTGACTGAGTGTATGAGAGAGAGAGTGAATGTGTGAGTGTATGAGAGTGAGAGAGTGTTTGAGTGAGCGAGAGAGAGATTCAAGGAGATTCAACAGGTTTAGCAAGGCGGTGAGAGAGGCTAAACGACTGTACTCTGAGAACTGAAGCGTCAGTTCTCTGCTAACGACTCTGCTTCTGTCTGGAGGGGCTCAGGCAGATCACCAACTACAAGCCCAGAGCCCCCCACTCCACTAACGACTCTCGTCTGGCCAACGACCTGAATGAGTTCTACTGCAGATTTGAAAGACAATTGGACAGTCCTGAACTACCACTTCCCATCCATGAGGCCTCCCTCCTCCCCCCCTCTACTGTGACGAAACTCTCCATTCAGGAGGTGAAGGTACAGTTTTTCTGAATTGCTAAAACACTAAAACCCATTGGCTGAACAAAGTTATCAGTTGCCTAAACTCATGTAGCTAATTGTGCAGTCTGTTGTCAATACCTTAAACCATTTCACATGGTAAAACACAATTTGCAAATCTCACATAGACTTTTCAGCAAAACTCTAAACACATTCTCATTCTCAAAACACATTCTGCACTCTAATGGACATGTCATCCATACTGGTAAACACAAATGGCAACAATCAAATACAAATAGAAAAAACATGTCATTGACTAAACACAACCACTCAAAATTGATTTCACTTGTTTTTAAATGATGTGACACAACCAATATAAGCCAGTTCAGAGAGCAAACAGGTTGTTGAAGGTGGGAAAATATTCCTTGTGATGTCAATGACCCTGACTCAGCCCAAAGACAAGAAGAAGCACATTGATCACGTTTACTCCTTTTGATTTTTGTCCCTTTTACTGTATAGTATTGTATACTGTAGTACAGTGCATTGTAGGCTCTATACTGTACAATTACGTAACAAATGGTATGGCCCTGAACATTGCACTTTCCATTTGTTACAGTAACAGTACTGAATGCTCAATAGATTTAGACTGGTTGCAGGTTTATATCAACAAAGAACAAGAGTGAGTTGTGGGTAGTGAGATGCAGGGTATAGTACTCTGATATATCGGACGATATAGAAAATTACTGTAATGAAAAAAAAAATTCAGAAACGCGTAACAAAACAAACAGATTTCCCTAACATTCTGCCCCACTCGTGTTGCCAACAGGGACGTTGTAGAGTGCCCTTTGGTGACAAACTATGCAAGGCCAGTATAGTACTGTATAGGGGTACAAGGAGGAGAAAGAACAAGAACAATTGCAAAGAGCAAAGCAGAGTAGTAATTTCTGATAAATGTTGAGCTACTATGATAGAACATGTTTTCGTTCATCAAAAGACAATGACGGATAATTATGAAATTAGTTTTGAGATTACGTAAAAATGTACTTCTCCTTGAGAACTATATGTTTTGAACAATGTGTTTTCAATTTGTTGGTGTATTGTTTACTGACTGCTTGATAGTGTATATCATTTTGATCGCTTTGTTTATGATTTGAGAGCAGTGTTTGATTTTGAGGACAGATAAAACTGTTTTGAGGCGAAAGTTTCATTTTGCAAGAGAATTCAGAGGTTTTGTAAATAGTGCTTGAAGATGAGGTTTTGTGTTTACAGTTTTGAAAAAATAGATGACTGTTTCAAGAATATGTTTTAGCAATTGTGAAAAACTGTAATGAATGCACCTCCCTGCCAAAGTAAATTCCTTGTTTGTGCAAACACTCATGGCGAATAAAATCCCTTCTGATTCTGATTCTGAGAGAGAGAGAGAGAGAGAGAGAGAGAAAGAGAGAGAAAGAGAGAGAGAGAGAGAGAGAGAGAGAGAGAGAGAGAGAGAGAGAGAGAGAGAGAGAGAGAGAGAGAGAGAGAGAGAGAAAGAGAGAGAGAGAGAGAGAGACTGTGTCCAGGCTGGTAAATATGAATAAGGTTCACGGCTGCCCTACTTGGCACAGGGACACAGAGTACCCTGGCTGCCCAATCCAAAACGCTGGGTAGAGGGGCTCAGAGAAGGTGGTGATGAACGTGTACAGGTGGGTCATCGTGTCAGAGGAGACCCTGTAGAAGGACACGAGTCCAGCCGGCCAGTCCAGGTAAACTCCTACTCTGCTGGGTACTGGTAACCAGGCAGCAGGGAGATAAGTCCGTTGATGATTGTGCCACATGTATGGCCCAAAATTGGAGCACAGGAGACACCAGGACTTGTCGTTGTCTCCAAGGCTGCAGGCAGAGGTACTCCCTTTCCTCTGGATGCTGCCATATGTGACTCCTACCAATATCCAGTCCCCTTTCCACTCCACCTCCCAGTAATGGCGTCCAGTCAGACTCTCTGTACCCAGCACCTGCTCCTCTTCATCAAACCTCTCAGGGTGATCAGGATGCGGCTGGTCCTCCTCCACCGCCTCCACCCTCCTGTTGTCCTCAGACAGAGAGAGGGTTCTGTGAGCTGTGTTTGGGTCCAGTGTGAGGTACTTGTCATCTACAGAACAGAGGGGACAGGCCGGATCAGAACTGCGTGGAGAAATGTGTGTTTAAGTGCGTGTGTGTTTGCGTGTTTCGCTAGTTGTGGTGAAAATGGTTACATTTGATTTAAGACAGCACTTACACCGTTTAATAAGATGTGGTTTTACCCAGATCTCCTCATTGTGGTCCACACTGTAGGAGACACAGGTACAAACAGTAAGAAACACACACACACAAAGATCTCATCTTCTGCTGTTGCAGACATATGAAAAAAGATTTAAAATAAAATGCAAAGGATTTTAAAACAGTAAGTTCCTCACTGACTATATAGACTGACCCATAATTATAGAATTATTCATGGGACAATGCACAAACTGTGCATTACACATAATGTATGCAGTCTACTGTATGAATGTGTCATCGACCAAAACTAACTTGAGTTTCTTCAGTCTCAAGTTTGAATCTTTCAGTTTCTTCGGTCCTATGTCTCCTATGTGATTGAAGCTCAGGTCCAACTCTCTCAGGTAGCGGTTTGAGCTGAGAGCTGAAGCCAGAGAAGCACAGCCTTCCTCTGTGACTCCACAGAACGACAGCCTGCAGAGAGAAGTCATCAGGACGTTACAACACTGCTGCCCTCTGCTGGTGGGTGTTGTTGACATCACTGGGTGCATTGTTGACAGACTTCTTCAACATGTTCTATGTGTCCCTGTCTGGTTCCATGTGTGTCTGATCACTGACCTCAGGATCTCCAGTCTACAGTGTGGACTCTTCAGTCCATCAGAGAGCAGCTTCACTCCTGAATCCTGCAGGTTGTTATGACTCAGGTCCAACTCTTTCAAGTGGGAGATGGAAATAAGGGTTGAAGTCAACTCCCTACAATAGTTTTCTGTCAGGAGACAGCTGTTCAGTCTAAACAAGAGATGTAAAATGTATCAGTGATTAAGTGGCAAACATGTTATGTCTGTTTTTGAACATAAATAACATGTTGGAGAAGTTAAAACTGAACCCCTCAAAGCACTAATCTTACATTTCCTTTGGGGAAAGACAGTTTATTTAATTATCTGGATCTAAGCTCCTTACCTCAATAAACTCAGTTTAGATGCTTTCAGGCAGGCAGAAATATCCAGCAGTACTTCATCGTCACCAGAGGGGAAAATATATCCCAGGTGCAGCTCTCTCAGAGGACAATGTGGTGACTGGAGGAAGGAGGCCAGTGTTGCACAATCCTTAGGTTTGAGTTCCACATCAGTCAGTCTGTAGAAACAGAACATTCATGAGCTGCAGTGTGGTGAAGTGGTTAAGACTGCTGACTGGAGGTCTCACAGCCAGGATTCACATCCCATCTACACCTCTGTCATACCTCTGTGTTTCTTGTGAGACATAAAGATGATACTTCTTATGTATTTACAGATCATTTTGCAGTGTTCGAGAAAGCCTAGGTAATCCATACAGCCAGTGATGTACTACATGTAAGGTGTGATGAGGGACGTGTTGGGAGATACACTGATTCACTCTGCTGAGTAGAATTTGTCTGGATGGAAAAGAGACACAAATGTTTTCGATGAAAAACCCCTGACAAAGGCACTGACCTCAATATCTCCAGCTTACAGTGACAATCTCCCAGGGAAGCGAAGACGTCACTCAGGTCACCGCCACCAGTCAGCTTATCTTCTCTGAGGTGCAGCTCTCTCAGATGAGAGTCCGGTGACTTGAGGGAGGAGGCCAGGGAAACACAGTCCTCCGGGCTGAGGTTCATGTCATTCAGTCTGGAGAAACACACATGGTTAGTGCATTTCTAGCCCCGGCCCCTACCCCCACAAACAGGGTTAGCTTGTTTCTCTACCATAGTCCTAACCCCTAGAAACAATAGGTTGCAACAGTCGCAGCAGTGATGCTCAAGACTTAAATCCCATCTCTATCTGGCCTGTGTGGCTAATGAGGAGACAGTAGAGTGTCAGTTTGAAATCAAAACTTGAGGTGATGGATGCTGTAGCTCAATGGTACAGTAACACAAGAGGGCACAGGTTCAAATCCCTTCTGCGAGTTGCTTTGGAGAGTAGAACATAAACACTCACATGGCCTTTCTGCTTTTCCTCACCGCAGGGATCATTCTCTTGCGCCAGGCATGCTGCCACAGGTCCAACTCTTCCACCCCGCCCTGACACAGCAGGAGAGCATTGGCCAGTGCCGAGCACCCGTCCAGCGACAAAGTATCATCATCTTGTGCGAAGAGGAACTTGTGGATGTCCTCATGCACTGAGCTGTCTTTCATCTCAATCAAGCAGAGGAAGAGGTTGATGCACGTGTCAGATGAGATATTCTCTACGTCTGGCTTCCTGAGGTATTTCCTCATCTCCTCATCAGTCTCTGAGATGTTCTCTGTCTGGGGCAGAAGGCCTTGTAAGAGAGTCTGGTTGGACTCCAGTGAGATGCCAAGAAGGAAGCGGAGGAACAGGTCCAGGTGTCCATTCTTACTCTGCAGAACTTTATCCACGACTCTCTTCAGCAACTCATGCAGGGGCTGCTCTGCAGACACGTTCTCCAGGAAGGACTCCAGTGCACTGATGTTCTTGGTGACACAGCAGTAGAACACATAGAGAGCAGCGAGGAACTCCTGAAAGCTCAGGTGCACAAAGCAGTACACCTTCTTCTTATACAGCCCACGTTCTACCTTCAGGATTTCTGTGCACAGTCCACATTTCACTGCAGCGTCATCAACATCAAAGCCACTTCCTTTAATGTCTTCCTTATAGAAAATGACATTTTTTCTTTCAAGCTGTTGGAATGCTAGTTTAGCCAGTTTCAGAATAAAGTCTTGACTAAATTCCAAGACCTCCTCTCTGTCCATGTAGTTTTGCCCTTCGTACTTCTCCTGTGCGAGCTCTGTTTGACTGATGAGGAAGTCTACGTACATCTCGGTCAGACTCGTCGGGATGTTTGAAGACTTGTTTTCTCTCATTCTTTGCGACAGGACCACGGACGTGATCCGACACATGACGGGTATGTAACACATGATGTGGAGGCTCCTCGTTGCCTTGACGTGTGAGATGATTGCGTCGGCCAGGACTTCATTGTCACTGAATTGCTTCCTGAAGTACTGATCCTTCTGTTCGTCGTTGAAGCCTTGAACTTCAACATCCAACAGGTGGAGTTGGATGGTTTTACGAAGGCCGTCTACAATTGCTGCGGGTCGAGAGGTTATCCAGAGGAGAGCAGACTGAAGCAGGTTCTTCCTTATGATGTTAGTCACCAGAATGTGAACTGGACACTCCTTTGTGACATCAGACACTCTCTCGTTGTTATTGAAATCCAGAGACCTGCTTTCATCCAGACCGTCGAAGATCAAAAGCACTTTGTGGTTTTGAAACACCTCCGCTACTTCAATTTCATTAAGCTCTGAGTGGAATTCCTTCAGAAGACCCAAGACACTGAGTTGGCCTTGAATCAAATTCAGCTCTCTGAACGGAAGCACGAAGATGAAATCTATATCCTGATTGGCCTCCCTCTCTGCCCAGTCTAGGACAAACTTCTGAACAGAGATGGTTTTCCCAATGCCTGCGATGCCCTTCATCAGCACAATCATGACCTGCTCTGTTCGTCCGGGTCGGGTTTTGAAGATGTCGTTGCACTTGATGGGTTTGTCTGATCTTGTTTTGCTAACAGACGTGTTCTCGATCCTCCTGATCTCATGTTCTGTGTTGATCCCTTTGCTCTCGCCCTCGGTGATGTAAAGCTGTGTGTAGATGCTGCTCAGTGGCGTCGGACCCTCCGCCACGTACAGGAACGTATCGCTCCTCAGGAAGTGAAACTTCTCCTTTAAACTGGTTTTGAGTTTCAGTTTGACACTGTGGGGCAGGATGGGGGGATAGATACATTTTGTTTACAACTTTGTGACAGCAACACCATTCTTCTTCAACGACAGTAGCTCCTGTTGTGGTGCGTCAGCCTTCTTACCTTTCAATGGAGTCACTGCAGTGTGGGGAAGCATCTTCTGAAAGTAGGAGAGGAGAGACGAGCCTCATGACAATGCAATCTGACACAGTTTATAATAAGCAAATATGATTGAAAGCCTGAGGAGGAGGAGTGGTGAGGGAGGTGAGGGGAGGTGAGGGGAGGAGGAGTGGAGAGGAGGAGTGGTGAGGGAGGTGATGGGAGGTGAGGGGAGGAGGGGTGGTGAGGGGAGGAGGAGTGGTGAGGGAGGTGAGGGGAGGTGAGGGGAGGAGGAGTGGAGAGGGGAGGAGGAGTGGTGAGGGAGGTGAGAGGAGGGGAGGTGAGGGGAGGGGAGGTGAGGGGAGGAGGGGTGGTGAGGGGAGGAGGAGTGGTGAGGGGAGGAGGAGTGGAGAGGGGAGGAGGGTTGGTGAGGGGAGGAGGAGTGGTGAGGGGAGGTGAGGGGAGGTGAGGGGAGGAGGAGTGGTGAGGGGAGGAGGAGTGGAGAGGGGAGGAGGGGTGGTGAGGGGAGGTGAGGGGTGGAGGAGTGGTGGGGGGAGGTGAGGGGAGGTGAGGGGAGGAGGGGTGGAGAGGGGAGGAGGAGTGGTGAGGGGAGGTGAGGGGAGGTGAGGGGAGGAGGAGTGGTGAGGGGAGGTGAGGGGAGGAGGAGTGGTGAGGGGAAGAGGAGCGGAGAGGTTAGGTGAGGGGAGGTGAGGGGAGGAGGGGTGGAGAGGTGAGGGGAGGTGAGGGGAGGAGGAGTGGTGAGGGGAGGAGGAGTGGAGAGGTGAGAGGAGGTGAGGGTAGGAGGAGTGGTGAGGGGAGGAGGTGAGGGGAGGTGAGGGGAGGAGGGGTGGTGAGGTGAGGTGAGGGGAGGGGAGGAGGGGTGGTGAGGGGAGGAGGGGAGGTGAGGGAAGGAGGGGTGTTGAGGGGAGGAGGGGTGGTGAGGGGAGGTGAGGGGAAGGGTGGTGAGGGGACGTGAGGGGAGGGGTGGTGAGGGGTTGAAGTTCTACCCGTCCTCTGAGCCTGTGCTGGAGCTGTCGTTGTCGTGGTGATGTTAACTGAGCCCTGGATGATTGTGTGGCTGAATACAGGAGCTGTGATGTTGCTCCCAGACTGAGCGTGGTTGGAGGTCAGGAGAGGAGCTGCTGAACTTTGGTTCTCTTCATTTTTTGTTGTTTCGTTCTCCCCTGTCCCCCTCCTGTCTTCAGATTCCCCCTCCTCATGTCCTCCACATTTGGAACAAGTGTTTCCCATGGCCTGGTTTACTCAATGCATATACTACTTCCCTTTCCTCTCTCTCTCTCTCAGTCCCTCCCTCTCTCTCAGTCCCTCCCTCTCTCTCAGTCCCTCCCTCTCTCTCAGTCCCTCCCTCTCTCTCAGTCCCTCCCTCTCTCTCAGTCCCTCCCTCTCTCCCTCCCCTATGTCTCTTTCCTTATCTCCCTCTCTCCTTCTCTCCTCCTTACTAAACCGATTAAATTCCAGGAATACCTTGCCAGATTTGGAGTACAGATACGCTTTGTGTCATCATAACACAGTCCCAAAATATGTGTGTGTGTGTGTGTCTGTGTGTGTGCGAGTCTGTGAGTGTGTGCGTGTGTGTGCGAGTCTGTGAGTGTGTATGGGTTTGTGTGTGTGTGTGTTGAGGGGTGATGAAGGAAAGGTTGTGTTGTATCTTCTCTACGTCTGAATGCATCAACAAAGCCCCAGCATTGCTCTCAGTCTCACCTAGCTGACCGTGAAACAGGAAACAGGAAACAGGAAACAGGAAACAGTTACTGTAAAACAACATGGTAGTGCGTGTGTTAGCTAACACCCTCACCGAGACCTACAGAGTGTGGTGTCCTTTAAGAGGGATTAGTGAAAGCTCATGTTATTATGATTATGATGCAACTTCCTGTACCCGCTGTGAATTATATTATTGTTGCTTGCTTTCCTGCAGGTACACTCTTGCACTTTTGAAGTTAATGTTGTTTAATTGTAACTTGTTTAACTACATGCTCTTGTGGTTCTTCCCTTTGGCACTTGCTTTGCTTTTCACAATGTGCTTCATGCTTTGGCAGCCCGCAATGTTATTGAGGCGATCTCGTTATTTATGATTATTGACCTATGCACTTTTGTAAAGCTCTCTCTTGGAAGTCGCTTTCGATAAAAGCGTCTGCTAAATGAACTTCAACTGTTCCACTGTGTTCTACTTTGTGTCTACACTTGTTGGACTGCATGTACAGTACTCTGCTGAATTCCAGGAACGCCCAAATGATCTTCTTAGAATTTGAGTAGATATATTCTGTTGTACGGAGAACACAGCCAGTGGAATACATGCAACAGAACACATGCAGTAGAACACATGCAGTAGAACACATGCAGTAGAACACATGCAGTAGAACACATGCAGTAGAACACATGCAGTAGAACACATGCAGTAGAACACATGCAGTAGAACACATGCAGTAGAACACATGCAGTAGAACACATGCAGTAGAACACATGCAGTACAAAACAGCCAGTGGAACAAATTCAGTCAAACTTATTCACAATTCTTTAAAAAAAACTGTGTCATTCTCAGTAATACTCTTACCTCTCTGACTTTGGAAACAGAAACAAGGTCGTCGTTGAACCGTCGAGTCTAATGTGAGTGGAGAGGAAACTTTGTGTGTGTGTGTGTAAGTTGATAAAAGGAATGGAAGTCTGCCAAAAGCTGAGAAAAAAACATTCTACCCCTCGGGGAGGAGTCTCTCCCTCTCAAAAAACAGAAAAACTGTCAGACAGACAGGCAGGCCTGAGACTATATTGAGCTTCCTCATGTTGTATCCCTGTATCTCAAATTAACTTTTATTATCTTCCTCTCAGAGCGAACAGCTGTGTGAAAACAATAGCACATTATTGTCAGTTGTTAATATTTAACTCATAAACAACAGAGGACACAAGTCCTTAGAAATCAGCAAGTATGAGTGAACAAGTGAATGGGTGAATGAATGAATGATCAGCTGAATACAATTTCCTGACCGATGGTTGAAATCATTGAGTGAATGAGTGAGAAAGTGAGTTAGTGGGTGAAATAATTAATGAAATAATGTATCCCTGTTAAGTAGGGTTAATAACAAATTCAGAGTTCACGCTCTAACAATGGACACAGTAGCGTAGTCCACAATGTCTGTCTCTGTGATTGGCTGGTCAGGATGGGTAACATAACTTGTGATTGTACGGTCCGTTGCGCTGTTGAAAGAGATGGAGGAGTAGGTCAAACTGTCTGCCTCTCTGATTGGTCCTGTGTTGGAGTAGATGTTAGTGATGTTGTCTGGACCTCCTTGTTCTTGCTGATGATTGGCTGCTCTGCCATGCAGGGTGGGGCTGACAAAGCCTGTCTCTGGGATCTGATTGGTTGATGGGTCATAGATGGGATTGGACATGGAGGCAGTGTCTGAAAGGTGATTGGCTGCCAAGGTGTTGGTGTAGTTTACCCTGAGTGCTGCGGAAGCATCTGATAGATTAGCGCCATATATATTGAACACAATTTCTGCTAATATACTACTTTATATTACATGGTTATTGTGTATAGTAGCTGTCAGGTGTGTCAGCTGTGTGTTCAGTATGGTCAGGTGTGTTACCTGTACAGGTGTGTGTTCTCTTCCTCTCTCTCAGAATCAGAGCCAGAAACAGCGCCAGCAGCAAGACTGGAGTCAGAGCTACTGCACTGTACACCAGCCTTCCTGCACACACACACACACACACACACACACACACACACACACACACACACTCAAGGCTCTTCCATTTTACAATTTTACTTTAGTTAACATATTAGCAAGTCATACAGCATTACAGTTTGCTCTCAGAAATGGAGAGAAAAAGGATTCAAACAGAGGAAATGACTCCCATCTGTAATTACATATTTCCACCACTTAGTGGTGCAGTGAGACATGATTCTGCTGCTGTCAGCGTGGTGTCTGGAAGTTGTAGTCCTTTACAGAGCCGGATTTCTGGTAGTTGTAGTCCAATAAATACAAATGATTATTGTTCTGTTATACACCTTTTGTTTGTACTTGTAGTGCATGATACAACCTGGTGTTTAGCAGTTATAGTACAGTATACTGTTGTGTGTGTAAATGCGTGTATGTGCATGTGTATGTGTTTAGGTTTGTGTGTATGTGTGTGTGTTACCTTGTTGGTCTGGCATTGCTGTTGTCACAGGGACAGTGTCTCCTACATACACAGGAAACAGACGGTCAATCAGTGTGTGACAACTTCCTGTCACACATCCTCACTGACACACCATCAGTGACACACCATCACTGACACACACTCACTGACACACCCTCACTGACACACATTCACTGACACACCCTCACTGACACACACTCACTGACACACCCTCACTGACACACATTCACTGACACACCCTCACTGACACACCCTCACTGACACACATTCACTGACACACCCTCACTGACACACCCTCACTGACACACATTCACTGACACACACTCACTGACACACCCTCACTGACACACACTCACATTTAGAAGGGAAGTGGAGTTAAAAGAAGAGTTGAATTGAAGAAGGAGATCAGTATGGAGGGAAAGAGGGAGAAGGAGAGACAGAAAGAGAGATGGAGGGAGATGGAGTCATACCGGTGGCAGTGTTGGAGAACTGCGTTGCCATGGTGAATGTTGTTGTTGTGTGGAGGCGAGACGTGGAGGCGGGGCCTGGAGGTTTGGGAGGAGGAGAAACTGGAGGGAATGATGAGCAACAAACACAGATGTCATGTGATGTGTGTGTGTCATGTGTACTTGTATGTGGTGTGTGTGTGTAGGTGTTGGTGTGTATGCATGTGTGTGTGTATGTGTGTGTGTGTGTGTGTGTGTGATGTAAACAGACAGATGGGGACACGGAGGGGGTGGGGCACTCAGGGCAGGGAGAACAAAAGGATATTACAAGACCTGATCCATCATTTTTCATATTCATGTTCTTCAGACACAGAGACAGACACTAAGAATAGTCTGATATGATATTACGTCATATTAGCACCCAGGAGTGTTGTTTTCAGGATCTGTTTGTCCTCTGTAAGGCAGTACATAAGTGTAGAGCGCTTTTTTTGAAATTTTTCATTTGCGCCTTATACTTTTGCACAGAACATATTGGTAGTGATTGAAACGCTCACCTCTGCCCACTGTGAGCTGGACTTCAGTTACAAGGTTAGGTCCCCATGTGGCCACTTCACACCAGTATTTCCCAGAATCCTCCTCGGTCAGGTTGGTGATGGTCACCGTGAAGACCCTCGTCTCTGTGTCGTCATGGAGACCATACCTCCCGTTGAAAACCCTCCCTGAGTCTGTTTGATGACTCTTGCTGTGGACAACCACCTTCCTCCATAACTCCCCTTGGACAACATCTTTGGGAATGTTTCATAGCGCTGGTCGTGGGGACAGTCAAGGACAGCCTGACCTCTCTCCTCTCCTTTAATCACGTTGACCTCTGAACCCTGAGTGCAGACCAGGACTGCAGGAGAGCAGAAGCACACACAGTCACACACCACACACAAACACACACACACAGTCACACACACACAGACACACACAGGCACACACACACACAGTCACGTACACACAGAGACACACAGAGACACACACAAACAGAGTCTCACACACAGAGACACACACAGAGACACAAACACACACACAGAGACACACACAAAGACAAACACAAACAGACAGACAGGTCAGCAGACAGACAGGTCAGCAGACAGACAGGTTAACAGACAGACAGGTCAGCAGACAGACAGGTTAGCAGACAGACAGGTCAGCAGACAGACAGGTTAGCAGACAGACAGGTTAGCAGACAGACAAGTTAACAGACAGACAGGTTAGCAGACAGACAGGTCAGCAGACAGACAGGTGAACAGACAGACAGGTCAGCAGACAGACAGGTTAACAGACAGACAGGTTAACAGACAGACAGGTTAGCAGACAGACAGGTCAACAGACAGGTCAGCAGACAGACAGGTTAGCAGACAGACAGGTTAGCAGACAGACAGGTCAACAGACAGGTCAGCAGACAGA